>NC_137898.1:38684475-39081736 GCF_963455335.1 Martes martes
AAACCAAACCTTTTAAACACTGGAGTAGAATATTAATGCAGCAGCTTTCTAAGGGCACCAAAGGCTCTTATAACACCTGGCATACTTTCACTACTTGATGTATAACTCTAATTACTATCATAAATGTAATCATGGGGACCCAGTTTCAGTGATTGGAATCTATATCAAGAAAATTTTCATTTCTGGGCTGTAACTTACCAATTCTTACAACAGGCTAAGCGGCCAGTATCTCAGATACTTTCAACACCTAAAGTCTTTGTGTCAATGTGTTTTCCCAGTTGGAAAAAAAAAAAAAAAAGCAACAACTCTGAAAGATGGATGATTTAAAGGTGAGAATCAATAAATCTGTAAATATTTATTGAGCAGATGCCATGTAAGAAATATAGGAAATATACACATACAGATATCTTTATATATTAAAGGAGGGAGCACATATCTCAATATTCCCTCTCCTACCTAGATAGTATAACACTGTTCACACACTCACACACACGCGTGCACACACACACACACACACACACATACAGTATAGCCTGTAGGCAGAGGCACTGTGACTAAAAGGACATATGCTGCACAGGAATTTTAGATCTCTTCACAAAATGACACCCATACTTTCCCATACTTTGTTTTTAGTTAGCTTTTTTTGGGCGGGGGGTCAAATATAGCAGAGTTTCTACTGCCATAGAGAAAACGGAATTGTGTTTATGTTCCATAGTCTATGTACTGATTGTGCTGGCTTACTGTTGGTGTCAAGGGTGGTGGATGGCACTGACACAAAGCTCTCAACTCCTGAGGCGTTCACAGAAGTGTCCAGTAATATCGTGGTCCTGATTTGACTTGCAAGAACTCATATGTGTATAAATTATAATAAAAAATAAAATTGTAAAATACATTATGGCATGGTGCAGAAGAGAGGGGAGTATTTTTTGAGATACCTGGACTATGATATAAACCTGGCTAAACCGACAGAACTTCAAGTGATTTGGTTTTTTTGGAGGCCTGTTTTGTTTTTGTTATTTTGTTTGTTTATGTCATGGGCACTCCCCCGAAATGAAAGAATATAAAAGATCCCGTGACATGCAGGGGAGCATCTGGAAGGCAGTAAAACCTGTTGACTTTCTCCCCCGTCTCATTTATTCACATGAGTTCACAGATTGCACGTTTGTATCTACATACACAGTGTATGTGCTCACACGGATGCACAGACACACAAGGTTTTTGTTTTTTTCTTTTTTATTATACTCTAGGGCTTTTGTGTATGGTTATTTAACAACTTTCCAAACAAAGTGAGTGAGAAATAGAGAGTAGATGGTGAGTTCATAGGACATAGATTGGATTGAAAGATAGGAATCTTCTATTTTTTGTGGTCAGAAGTGCTGAATATTGTCATTATTTATGCTTCCACCTGATATATGACATAACCTAGGAGACCTGTGTTTTGAGAAAACTGTGAGTTAGAGAAAGGGTATACTCTTCTCTGTGAAGAATTAGTATGTTCTAGATAGACACGTTGGGGAGGAAGGTGTAGGGGGTCAGAATAAAGCTCTAACCACAGCAAGCCTGTTGAGAGTAGATCGAGCCAGATACAGCCTGCCAGGTGTTCTCAGTGACAGAGACAAAAATCTACCCTTTCTGTTCAGCTAACATACATATTTTAAGGGAGGAAATGACTTGGTAGCTGCTTTATTGGTAGCTGCTTTAATTACTTACATTCATTATAGGCTACTTGTGATCAAGTCTCTGGGTATTTTGAGGACAGTAGAAAGTGTGATTCTCTTCCTCATGAATAATCTCTTTCTTACTAGGACATGTATTTTATAAGGAAATTCTCATTACAGTCTGATGCTTCATTCCAATCAAAGTGTCCACTGCAATTTCCAGGAAATAAGGTGTGCTCAAGCGTCAACATAGAGTTGTGCACCGGACGCCTTATGTTGCCAGCAGAATCATACCTAATGGCTTTTGTTTGGTGCAAAACCTAAATTCCCTGATGTGTTAAGGGCAGATGATGACAAGCATAGAAACCATGTCTTATTCTTGTAGGTAATGAGGAATCCTATCAGAAGAAGCAGCGTTTCCGTGTTGAGACTCTGCTGTGCTAGAGTAGATATAACAAAGGCTTTACACTCGGAAAATCGACTGCCACAGCTTGTCTGCTGCTTGTTAGCTCTTGACTTTCAATGATTACCTTAATCCCTTCATGCCTCAATTTCCTCATCTATAAAATGGATACAGTAACTGGATATATAGTGAGGGAGTTCATTTTCCTACACTATTACAATATTCCTGATAGTGTTGATAAATGGTAAAGCAAGGTCCCTAAGCTGCTTTTGGTTCAACAAAGAGCCTTAAAGTCGTCACCAATTGTCAGGCACTGGATCCACCTCTGGAGATCCACAGATGAGTGCATCAGGCTCACTACTCTCAAAAATCTGACTAGTCTAGTAAGGAAAACAATAAGACATAATTTCCCTTTAATGTGATAAGGACTGGTGCAATACCTAAAATTTAGTGAGCCTCTCCTGTGTTTTTAGGTCCTTTGCAAAAGACTTTCTTTGCATAGTATCATGCAATCTTCACATTCTGATGAGTTAATTATAATTTTAAACTTCATTTTGGAGATGAGAAGACAGTTTCTTAGAAAGATTAAGGTAATTTTCAAAAGTGGAAGAGACGGGACTTGAGTCCTATACATGTGTCTCCAAAGCGCCAGTTTTAGCCACCAGACCAGAGTGCTAGGCTAGAGGGATGAGCAGTCCACTAATGCAAGCAGTCCACTAACACATCATCCTTGAGGTTGGGACTCTCTAGAATATATTAAGGAAGAACATAACTGAGTTTCAGTTATATTGAGTACAGGCTGCTTATTGATTTTATTATTTATTATTATTAGTATTGTTTATTATAAGAGAATATATTCAGTTATAAAGAGTACAGGCTGCTTACAATAAAAATAGAAATTCATAGACACAGGCAAAGGATTTAGTAAAATCTCAGAACTTTGAAGTAGTATGGTGTTTTTTAGGAATCGCAATAATTTTTTTGTTACTGGAGTGTTCTTTGTGAAAGAGGAGTAGGTGGTGATAAAGAGGAAAGAAGCAGTCCCTGTAAGCTGTGCTATAGAATTTATCTTTGCCCAAGAGATGATGAGAGATCACTGAAGTGGTATAAACTAGGGAATGATGTGGTCAGACTTTCCTTTTAAATATGTCATCCCTTAGGGGCAGAGAGTCAAAAAGGGCTCAGAGTAGTTTAAGTAACAGACAATTAAGGTCCTAAACTTGGACCATGTTAGTAAGGATGATGGGTATAGAGGAATGCAAGAAATATTAAAGATGTAAAATTAGCAGGACTTTGTGACTGGTTGGATATAGGGAAATGTTATCTACCAGTCTCAAATGTCCTGCTTGGGTGATATAGACATGTTCGTAGTGATATCATTTATTGAGATATGAATATAGAAGGTAGTTACTATTTCCTGCTTGGATGATATAGGCATGTTCATGGTGATGTCATTTATTGAGGTATGAATATACAAGGTAATTACTATGATCATTGTTATTGAGAGACCAAATTCGACAAGAAATAAAGAGACAACATAGCCTGCTTGGGAAATGCTAAATCCAATATAGAACAATCAACTATATTTGTTAATTCCCATTCATCCATAATCCAAATTTAAAAATATTTGTACCTATGAAGTTTCAGAAAATGAGGGCTGAGTGTGATAAATGCTCTGGTTTTAGTAATCATGCGATTCCAAGAGCCTCCATCATGAGCTTTGTACCTCAATTTTGATATGTAGCAAGTTATATTTTGATTTAGTCAATGTTATTTGTATAACATTATCTTATTTTTCCTACTAGGTATTGAATTTCTTAAGGTCAATGACTATGTTACTAATTTCTTTTTGTCTAGCAAAGATTTTAACTTTTGGAATAGAACTATTTCCAAGTAATTTTTCCTTTGGATTGTTTTAAATGGGAGTATCATCCTGATGAATCATTAAGCTTTTTTTTAATGGATTATTGAATATTCTTGAATATTCAGTTTTGTTGTGTATTTTGGGTTAAAAAAACACTCGATTTTTTAGAAGTATCATCAATAGCTCAGTTACTTTGCAATCATCAGCCAGCTTGTAATTTTAGAAAAAAAAAATCAACTAGTATCCTTAAGACCATCTATTCCATCAGCCTTATTCTTTATCAGTTAATCTTATTCCTGTTGGAACTCTCGAAACTGATGTCAATAAGTGAGGAAATCCTGCTGGGTGGAGTGGAGGCCTTGGGCTTATAGCAACCACAGAAAATAATTATCCTTATTCCTTTCCATAAATGGACAGAGTCAGGGAATTTAAATAGTATATGCTAGATCAATAAGTGGCAAAACAGAAAATAAAGCAGTGATCTTTAATCAATTATCCATTAAGACTTTCACATATTTTTTTTTCATTTCTTCTATCAACTGTAGGAGATAAATGGGTCAAATGCCATTATCTTCTCTTTAACAATTAGAAAGTTGCAGCTTAGAGGGCATCAGTACTCCAATATTGTTTCTGACATGTCAATATAGTATTCTTTTGTTCTGTAGAAATCACCTTCTAGTGGAGAAGAAATTTTTCAGTGCTTGTGCTCAACTACAATAATTGTTTCCTATTGTTCCTCTAACCAATCAGATGAGATTGCAGCATTAATTATACCCGGTTTGAACTATTCGTATACTCCTTTATGAATAAACACAACCTAGGAAATGTTAAGTCACTGGCATTTCTTTTTGACATCTTTTTTCTTACTCTGTGTTATACCCAAGGATCCTAGAGCCCACTTCTAAGCACCGGAGAAGGGTTTATTTTTCCAACCATAGATTTCATTCTCATTTTGCAATATCAATGATTGAACTGAGTGCGACAATGTGTAAAAAAATCTCAAGTGACAAAAAAATCTAGGGAGTAAAATCAGCGTGTTCATAAAGAAAAACGCACACATGCTCAATGTACTCAATGTACGCGATGTACTAATGCATGAGGTAAACATAGATTCTCAGGAAGCAGGAAGCAATGATCTATTGACTTTGCCTGGAAGATAAACGTCTTGTTGGAGACAAATGTCAAGTATGTTATTTGAAAGCTGACTTTTAATTCAGAATTTTGGCTGGCTTGGGTTAGGGAAGACTTGGTTTCAAGATATTAATCAGAAGAGGCAAAGTGGAAACTATGTACCATTTACTGTCTCACATAATTCTCAGTTAACAAGCCAATCACACAGCCAGTCAATTTAACGATGGAACGGCTGTGAGCCAACAGAAGAGAAGTTATACTCTACCTTGTTCCAGGACATTAGTCACTTTACTACTTTGCCTGCTGTTTACTCCTAAATATTACTTGAAAGTGAGCCTTTGTTTGGGTATGTTCTTTAATGAAACAGTTCAAGGTGATGGAAGTCACTTTATGCCATTTCTGAAACGGTACACGTCCTGCTCAGTGCTCTCTGAAGAGATGGGGGAAAAAAAAGAGATACTAATGTTGTCCTCAGATATTCAGTGTTGGAACTAGGCATTTTTTACTAATTAGGGTCCTGGACCATTTAAGAACAGCTTATGTTTTATTGGCATAACAGTGCATCATTCCTATCAGTACTTAGACATATCACTTGTGTGCAAATCATGTTTTCACAAACATATTTACAATTTCATACTATTTGTGGTGCAGGTGGGTAAATGCCAGGCAGCTCTCAGAGAACAGGTGGGCTAAACAGCACTGGTTTATCTTTAAGTGAAGCAACTTTCATAAACAGCTCATTACATTTTAGTAAATTAGCCTGGTGCACTGATCAACAATGATTAAAAGTTTAAATTGAGGGGCACCTGGGTGGCTAAGTTGGTTAAGCATCTGCCTTCCACTCAGGTCATGATCCCAGGGTCCTGGGATCGAGCCCCATGTCAGGCTCCCAGCTCAGTGAAGAGTCTGCTTCTCCCTCTGCCTCTGTTTACTGCTCTTCCTATTTGTGCTCTTTCTCTCTCTCTGTCAAATAAGTAAATAAAATCTTCTAAAAATTACATTTAAAAAGATATTTATTTACAGATTGTTTCTTGTGCCCACAATAAATACTAATAATTAATATGTGACTTATAACTTACACATCTCAAGAGGAGGAGTGTGAAGGTTAACAGATGATTCTGTAGGCTAAGTGATGAGCTGGAATTAGCAGGAGCAAATGGGTCAGATTACATGGATTTGGATTTCTCATACTTTCATTTACTTGCTCTAAGTATACTTTTAAAGTCTTGTCGATCCTTGTTTGTAGAAGGGGTTAATGGCTAAAACCCCAAGTCATTAGGCTTTGTGGGATTTAATAAGATAAGGTATATATAATATGTACACATGGGAGATACTCAATTTGTAACATTAAGGAATCTTAAACAAAAGTAGTGACAAAATTAAAATATGCTATTAAGACTATAATGCTAAGTGAAATCAGTCAATGAGAGAAAGACAAATACCATATGATCTCACTCATATGTGGAATTTAAGAAACAGAATAAACAAGCAAAAGGAAAAAAGGAGACAAATGAAGAAACATACTCTTAATTCTAGAGAACAAACTGATGGTTATCAGAGGGTAGGTAAGTGAGGAGAATGGGGGAAGTAGGGAGGATGGGGATTAGAGTACACTTACCATGATGAAAAAAATTAAATTAAATTTTAAAAAGATAAAAAAACTTAAATATAAAATAAAATGAAATAAAATATGTTATGGGGAAAATAAATGTATCTATTTATTTATTCACTCCACAACTCTGGAAGAAGGCATGAATAGATTGGGATAGGGTTGATCAATGTCTTTTTAATTTTTAAAAAAAAAATTTTTAACAATAATATCTACTGGTGATGAAGTTTCAGGAAAACAGAAACTTGTGCACTGCTTGTAGGAAGGTATATGGTACAAATATTTTGAAGATAAATTAAGTAAGAAGTATTCAAAAGGCTAAAAATTCAGAAGCATCGCCTACACCATTCAGATTCCTGTTAGATGACAACAATATCCACTCTAGCTAATTTGAGCCAAGGAAGATTCATCAAAGAGTATTCATTTACAGAATCTTTGAAGGATTGAGGAATGGAGCTTACATACCGTAAATCTTGATACCACCAAGCTGGAAAACATACTCAAGAACACTGAAGAACCGGATGCATGAAAAACTACTGCTGGGACTGCGTATCACATAGGAACCAGGATTCTGGGGGCCTATAACCAAAATCTCTGCAAGAACTAAACCCTACTACTTCTCTGCCTGAAGGAGGACAAAACTCCTTGTCGTGGCCTTGAACCCTGGACCCTAGTAAATGTAGTTTTTCAAGTACCATAGTGCAGAAGGGAATCTAGAAGGGAGTCAGAGTCAGTACGTAACGAGCCAATCTGCAGTATCTTCCTCTTTATAATTCTCTTTTGTATCCTGAAGGAGAAAAAATAAAGGACTTATACAAGAATACAAGTAAAGATCTTTATTATACCGTGGTGAAAAGTTTCAAAAGAATATAAACAAACAACAGTAAGTATGATTAAATAAGTTATAGTTCATTTGTATTTCATTCATTATATTTCATAAAAGGATGTAATATTTGGCCAATTGATACACTGTTAGTGAAGGTCATTTAATGGCATCTGTACATAGGTATGTGTATTAATGCAAATGGTTTTGGCTGCTTTTGTAAAAAAAAAAAATAGTACCAAAAGTAGCAAAACTAGTTTAAAATTTTTAAAAAGTACGAGCGAGAGAATGTTGGAATCCACAGCTCCCTCTGCAAAGGGAGGGAGTGAGGGTAGACCCCTATGGTCCCTGCAGAGGGGTAGATGAGATGGTGACTAGCTGACCTGCCACATGACAGTGGCTGTATCAATGATCACATCTGATCACATCACAACCTATGATATAGGTATTATTATTATCTCTATTTTGAAGAGGGGGCACTGAGCAACAGAGAACTTCAGAACTTTGCCCAAAGACAGCTAGTTCGATAGGAGAGGGGCATTTGATCTTTGCCAAAGCCCTTGCTTAACCACTGTACTATACTGTTCCTCCTATAGAAGGAAGAGTATCCTCGGCAGAATTCATATGTACAAAAGCCAGAGCTGAAATAACACTGTATTTTCAGAGAAGTAGAAATAACTTAGCATGGCTGGAAGGAAGGTTGTATCTGGGAGTGGTGGGATAGAGGGACCAATGGAAACATCAGGAAGCAGACAAAAGGCATGAATGCAAAGGATGAAATGGAGAAATGTAAGACAGTAGGTCAGGTAATCAGTGGGAGAAGACCACAGTAATCAAGGTATTAGCATGCCAGCAGACTGATTTAAGCAAATCGTAAGTATAGAGAGGCAGGTAGTGCTGAGTAAGAGAGCAGTCAGAGAGGGGGGCCAGAGTTTGGAAGTTCTTTGGATGTGGTGAATGAAGAACAACACTAGAACGACTTCCTGATTTACAACCAAGGCCAAATTGGTAGTCGCTAATGCCATTAGTCAGAAACCAGGCAAGAGTTGCTTACTCAGAAATTGGAATCCTTCAGTCTGCTATCTTTGAGTTTCATGTGCATCTTTTAGCTATGCCTATGCCTAAGCAGTAACTGTTCATCAGAAATTTATTCAAGGCAGGTAAGCCTCTCTCCTTAAGCCTTCATGTAACTATAGAGCAATGGTGTCCCATGTTGAGGCAAGAAACGATCTCTCTTCCTCCATCCCCAGTACTCATAAAGTCACTGAAAGGATCCAGTTTCACGGATTTCCTTTTCAGTCTCTGGGTCAGAAATTCCAGCAAGCTGCTTTGAAAACATTGGGTCCTTTTTTTTTTTTCTAAGACATTCAAATTGTTTCATAGACATTATCTCACCAATAGCCATTTCATCCTGGTGAGGTAGGCCAAGGAACAATTTATTCCTATCTTTAAAGGGTAAAGAGAGGTTAAATGACTCATCTGGGGAGCTGGAAATAGCTCAGTCTCCAGGACCAGTTCTGTGTGTACGAGTGACTGCCAAATGACTTCATAAATGGGTGTGAGTTAAAGGTTTTGATATTTCACAAGACTCGAGTTGTCGGAGTCATCATTTACTGGTAAATAAAGAGCTCAGAAATGGAGAGGATTTGAAGGTTGTTTTCTGAAGATAGACATGTTTTTCTATTTCTGTGTCAGGTTTCCTCTGACCCAAAGATTCTATAAACAAGAATCATAAGGGATTTTCAATATCAACGTACTATCCACAGAACATGGACGAAAATGTTTACTGTGTTTAAAGTATTTTTATATTATGTATCACCTATACTGCTACTAGTCATCATTATATGAGGATGGGGTAGTGCCAATGATATATAATATCTGCTCATTTTCTATAATCCAGATTCTTCTGCCATTCAAAAACTTCATAAGAACTGGTTCTCGTCCTGTATTTTTTTATTATGCCTTTTATCATACCTTGGTAAAATCTTGGATGCAAAACTGTAGCCCCACAGTTCCTCCATTTTGGGGAAAGAGAGCAAATGGTCACTTTCTCTTCCTGGAATTTTATATATATATATTTATATATATATATATATATATATATATATATATATATATATTTTTTTTTTTTTTTAAATCTGGTTTTCAGAATTCCTCAGTCACTTGATTTTCTTTGAATACTTGTCTGGTCATTCTGTGCCAAGTGTTCACTCTCACACTCTCTCTCTTTTGTGTGTGTTCAGTGCCTCCATTTCTTCTTTACTCTGTGCATACCTCTTATTTATTTATATTATTTATTTTCCATTTCCTCCCTGAAATGTAGATTTTATGAGGATAAAGAAGTCATCTCTTCTGTACTATGCCCTATGCATAGCATATGGTCATGACTCAATAAATATTCACTAAATGAATGAAGAAAAACTGATTTTATGATTACTAGAATAGCCTAAAATTTTACAGTATGTATTGATCATGATTTCAGCCAGCTCATCATGAAAAGTATCTGCTACCTGTTACAAACCTATCAGAAGTCTTGTATCTATTTTATCTATTAAATGGAATAATATGAAATTACTAATAATTGACTCATTTTGAACTATGAAAACGTTAATTTCACATGGCTCAACCCAGGTGTAAAATGAAATTGGGGAAAAAAGGCACAGCAATCTGAATGAATATACTATGAGTGAAATTGTTCATTTTTTTTTCCTAAATGATGATCGTTTTCACCTATGACTTCCTGAGGTTTACAAATATAATTCTCCAATTATAAAATCTACAAACCAAATGGATACCTGGGTCCCTTCTGTGGAGACCAAGAAAAACAAGGCTGTACCCACCTCAAGTCTAGCCTTGACATAAGTACAGCCGTCTTGGCCCTGGCAGCCATCTTAGGCCTCCGTGACCAGTAAATGACCCCTGGCTCCAGGAAGACTGACCAGAGGTTTTGAAAACAAAACACCATACCAAAAACCAATTAGGAATAGGATAACTTAACAAGGTAATAAGTCATGTCAGGAATAAGATAGCTTGACGTTGTAATAAGTCATGTCAGAAATAGGATAGCTTAACACTGTAATAGATCACAAGAACATAGGGATGCGATCATGGCCCAATCACCTACTGCCAAATCCACCCCTACTCTGTCTTTAAAAACTCTGACTGTAGTTTGGTTCGGGGTCCAAGTCCCTACTCCGCTGTGTTGGGTATACTTGGGCCCAAGCTTAAGCTTGTCAAATAAACCCTCGTGAGATTGCATCGGTGCTTGGCTCCTTGGTGGTCTCTCAGACGCGAAAACTCAGGCATAACACCTTCCCCCTCCCCAAGATTTTATTTGTTTATTTATTTGCTTGTTTATTTGTTTGAGAGAAATAGAGAGCACAAGTAGGGGGAGTGGCAGGCATTGGGAGAAGCAGGCTGAGCAGGGAGCCAGATGCGGGACTTGATCCCAGGACCCTGACGCTTAAGGCAGACCTTTAAACGACTGAGCCACTGAGGTGCCCCTTGAGGTGGGTCTCTTAATGACCGTGTTTGCATTCGGTTTGGTGATCACTGTGGACCCTTTCATATTGCTCAAGTTTCCTTTGCTCAGGCCTTTTGCCTAAAAGGGACCTTTACAGAAGGGAATGATAAGGATGTACTTAACAGGAAATTGCTGTCACAAGTTCTGATTCCCACTGCCTTAACTTTTGCCAGACAAATCTATGTCCTCTTTCTACATTTATTCACTTTGAGTTCTTGTGTTCTTATGAACATGTTACTACTTACATAGGCCTAATTTTTCTCATTGATAAAATACAGGCAATGGGACTAGATCTTAAAATGCTAAAGTATTACTAAAAAAGTCTAGTCTTATAAGATGTTTGGGAGATGAAAGGAGTATTTGTTAAATCTTTTGGGAAACACTTATAATATGCCCCTATCCAGAAACCACACAATATATATTTACATTTACATACAAATACAATTGAGTCACTTGGGTGGCCGAGTTGCTTCAGTGCCCCACTCCTGATTTCAACGAAGGTCATGATCCCAGGGTCTTGGGATGGAGCCCCTCCACCCCAGGCTCTGTGCTTAGCAAGCAGTTGGCTTGAAGATTCTCACTGTCCTCTCATTCTGCCCCTCCCCTGCCTCTAACAAACAAATAAATAAACAAATAAATATATCTTAAAAAAAAAAAAAACAAAACTTAGAAAACCTGCGGTGAAAAAAAAAAACAAAAACAAAAACAATAAAGACAATTCGTTTATGTTTGCCTAACCTAGCTCTCATCAAAATAAGATCTAAGTTCATGAGGCCATTAGCTCCACCCAGATGCCCTTCCTCTTCCTCTTTCAGTGCAAATTTGCCGAACTCCACAATCTGCTGATACCTGCTTCCTCTTGCCTGAGGCCTTTCTTGGTCCCAACCCTGTGTTTCATCGGCATCGAAGAGGATCTGATGTGCTGAGGAATTAATTCCCAGCATCCCTCTGAAGGAGTTGATGTGCTAGTACACTCTGGCTCCCTCACACTCTGAGGTCTGTGTGTGACTGGCTTCCCGAGTTGTCCCAATAACTAAGGTCCCCTCAGTAGAATCTGTCACTATGATGTACCCTTTCAATGGGAATTCCTTACTTATTCTTCTTTTCTGGTGTTTGCTTTACCTCCCAATAAACTATTTCTGCTCTGCGTCTGCTTGGGGTAAAGGGTGAACAGTAGTAAAGATACATACTCAGAAATTAGTGGGCTACAGTATCTTAATGGCTATTCCTAGCTCCACTCTTCAATGACCCAAATGCATTAAGAGATTATTTCTGACAGTTTCAGGACACAAGCCTCCAGTACCTGGCTTCTATGAGTCATTTAATGTATGTTTCTGAATAGATTAATTTCTTCAGAGGGCAATACCATAGGTCTTTGCAAAGGAAAAAGCAGGAATTCAAAAGACCCCACTTTTAACATTCCTATTCCTTAGGAGACTTCATGCACATGCAGGCTGTGTCCTGACTGTTTCTCCACTACCTCCTTGAGAGGCCTCTGTGGCTCTCCTGGGACACTTATTTCCAGCGATGCAGATACACTCTTTTAATGCCCTTTTCTTCCTTGTCTCTGCTTTCAGTTTTTGAATATAAGAAGTTCTTATTTTCTTTACGTCCTTGCAATTCACCTTCAAGAAATGGAGGAAAGGAACTCGTCAAATCCAATATCAATGCCACTTAGTAAGAGCCTACTATGTGCTCTAAGGTACTGTGTGTGTATGTATATATATACACATACATACACATACACACACACAAATACACACACACACACTCAGATATATATATATATAGATAGATAGATAGATAGAGATTTCATTAAATCTTCAAAGAAGCCATGATATTGTTTGTCCACTTCGCAGATGAACAAATGGATTCTGGGGAGTTTAATTCTTCCCAAAGTCATTTAGCTATTTAGGGGCAGAACCAAGTTTCTAAATGAAGCATGTAGGATGCCAAAATTCATCTCTTAACCTCAATACTATATTGCCATATTGCCTTCAGGAATAATTTACCTCCTTTTTTTTTTTTTTTGGATTTTAGATAACATTTATTAATGTGCTTTTAATATAAAAAGACTAAGAACAAAATAACTCCCATTTTCATTGCCCATGAGAAATGCTTTCTTTAACTTTAAAAAAAAATTCAGCTTTTATAATTACGTAAAATAAAATTGTCCTTTCTAAGTGTATCATTCATGGAATTTTGGTAAGTGATTTAGAAGCTGATTCAAAAAAGCAGAAGTGGTTTCAAATATTAAGTCTGTCACTTTCTAGCTTTGTGGCTGTAGTAAAGTATCAAAGATATTGTAAGCATGTTTGCTCATCCTTAGAATGATGAAGACAATAATACCTATTTCATAGTCATTCGTAGGCACAGTTTATGGCAAAGGGAATTAAGACCAAAATAAAATTTCTGTAGACATTTTTGTGTGTGTGCCCAGAAGTTAATAAAAGTTTAATGTTCCCTGGAGAGTCAAGTTTAGGCATGAGGACAAACTTGAGGATTGATTGATTGCTACAGTCAAGGTGACTTTTAATTGAAGTGCTTAATTAATTTAGCAAATGAGCTAAACAATGCTAGATGTCATGGAAAGTGAGGCAGGGCAGGAATCCCATGTTTTCAGTGTCCATAGTTCTGCTCCAGAAGCATCAGGACTTCCTTTTCTTTCCTTTGTCTCACTTTATATAACCATCTCCTCTTTGTCTTCCTTCTTACAGAAAGATGGAATTTTGTCAGGGTTGGCATTTTATCAACAGTTGCTGTGAAAATACTATTTCCCCACACTGTGACTATTTTTCTCCCCATTCCAACTCTTGTCTGCTCTTCAAACCTCCTTGACATGCCACTGGAGATATATTTTAATCAAATCTTCCAATTGCCTAGTGTTTAATAAAATAGTTACTGGGTATTGCTGTCTTATTTTGGGTCACCAGATCAAGTACAGAACTTGTTTTGTTAGTAATGACTACGTCCTATGCTTTGGAACATGCTTATGTTAAAAAAAAAATGCTTATCATTTATTTGAAATTCAGATTTAACTGGGTATCCTTGATTTTTATTTGTTAAATCTAACTCAGCATTCTTACCCTATTTTTTTTAAATTTTCTATATATGGCTAATTCTTAGGAGGATTTTAGACTGCTTTAACATCTTAATGGCTCTCATTTATTAATAAATTAACTAAAACCACTTTATATTTGAGAGCCATGATTTTACCTTTTAAAAAATTGTAAGCTAACAGCTTATATTGATCTGTTTATTCACTGGTGCAAATTATTTCTCCTGAATTCTGATACATTGTTCTCGCTCAGTATCAATTATTCCTATTTAACAATTAATTTTAATGAAAATACACTGCAATGTCAAAGTTGTGCTCACTCCATATTAAAACAAAATGGTAGTACTGTTTCTATAAGAATTCAATATTCAAACATTCAGAAGTTTTAAATATATCTAGATCATTTCAAAAGCATTAGCATTTTGAAAATGTTGGCCTAGGTAGAATTCCAGCAGGTTTTAACTCCATTGAAAAAATTAATACTCTTAGAAAACAGTTATAAAATAATTCTCAGAAGACAATTTTAATTTTCATTTTGGATAAAGAATGGGAAAACATAATAATTCTTTATTCTTAATAAAAGTCAGAGGTTAAAACTGACTCTTAGACAAATTACATTTCATTTAGGACAAGTTAAGCCATAAAAATCAACCAAGGTAGTAAAATGCATACAATGCCACATGTGAGAGCACATTTGCTTTGAAAGTCTGAACAGGTTTTCTATTAAGAGAGGTTTTGATAGATTTGCCGCTTTGCTAACAAGGAGGAAAAAGTGAAGATCTGTGCAGGAAAAAAGTGCTTATGAATAAAATTAGATCAAAACAAGTTTCCTGCCTTTAAAAATCTGTCCTTTACTGTATTTTGGTTTCACATCTAACACTATCTTTATGTTTAATAATATTTTTCTATGAATTTACTAAATACTGTGAATATTCAAACGTTTTTGGCATAAATAATATATACATTTTTTCTTTCAATGGACAAAAGACATAATGATCAAATAATGATAATGATAAATTTTAAGACGTAATATAGGAAGTATTTTAATAACTTTTTCAGAAAGATTTGAAGTGTTCTTAAATATTCAGATTATCAAATCAAGATAATTAAATATCTTATAGCCACTAAAGAAATAAGAAATGTTCTATTTTAATTGGAAAATTAATCATTATGTAATACAGAAAAGAAGTGCTACGTTAATATTAACGTGTATGTGGTGTGCATGCTAATTATATACCATCCACTTTCTTACATAGTTGGAAAATATTTTGCTGTGAGAGAAATTACCTTTTTTAAAAACTGTTGTTAGCATGTCAAGGTGCTAGAATCATAGGTAATTTCTATTTTCTTCTCATTTTCATGTTGTATGCATCATCATTTGTTTTGTTTTGTTTTCCTCTTGCATAGCTTCTGTTGTAGGACTATGCCAAGGTTGCTTATTTATTTCCCTCCTGATGGATATTTGCATTGTTTTCACTTTGTTATACTTATGAAAAAGTTGTAAACATTAATATTCATGTACAGAAGCACTAATTCTCTTGAATGTTACCTAGGAGTAGTACCACTTAGTTATTGGATACATGTATATTTAATTTTATTATAAAGGAAAAAGAATTTTCTAAAGTGTGTGCACCATTTTTACACTCCCGCCTGCAATGTGTAAAAGTCTCAGTTACTCCACATCTTCATCAACACCTGGATTTGTAGTGCTTTATATTTTTTAAAATTTTTTAGAGGTTTTATTTATTTCAGAGAGAGAGAGAGCGCACAAGTGGGAGGGGCAACGGACAGGGAAGGGAGAAGCAGACTCCATGCTGAGCAGGAAGCCCAATGTGGGGCTTGATTTCAGAACTGTGCGATCATGACCTGAGCTGAAGACAGATATTTAACTGACCTCGCTACCTAGGCATCCCTGTGATTAATTAAATAATTAATAAGTTAATTAATTAATTTCCTTTCTTTCTAGGTCAAAAGAGAGAAACTTTTAATTCTCTTTTGTATTAAGGAAGGCTATTTTTTTAGATTTTATTTTAATTTGTTAGTTAAAATACAGTGTAATATTAGTTTCAAATGTACAAGATAGTGATTCAGTACTTCTATACATCACCCAGTGCTTACCACAACAAATACCTTCTTTAATTCCACCCGTTCCCCCCATCCCGCCCCCGCCACATACACAAACCTCCCCTCTGGTAACTATGAGTTTGTTCTCAATAGTTAAGAGCCTGTTTCTTGTCTTGTCTCTCTCTCCACTTTTTTTTTCCCATTTGCTCATTTGTTTTGTTTTTTAAATTCCACATATGAGTGAAATCATATGGTATTTGTCTTTGACTTATTTCGCTTAGCATAATACTCTCTGACTCCATCCATGTTGTGACAAATGGCAGGATTTCATTCTTTTTATGACTGAATAATATTCCCTTGTAGATATATACTGAATTTTTTTTTAAAGATTTTATTTATTTATTTGACAGACAGAGATCACAAGTAGGCAGAGAGGCAGGCAGAGAGAGAGAGGGAAGCAGGCTCCCCGCTGAGCAGAGAGCCCAATGTGGGGCTCGATCCCAGGACCCTGGGATCATGACCTGAGCTGAAGGCAGAGGCTTTAGCCCACTGAGCCACCCAGGCGCCCCGGATACTGAATCTTTTTTATCCATTCATCTATCAATAGATGCTTATGCTGCTTCCATAATTTGGCTAGTATAAATAAAGCTGCTATAAATATAGGGGTGCACATATCCCTAGGAAAGATTATTCTTCAGAGAGCATTATTAAAAGCCTGTGGCACATTAGGGATTAGATAGCTCTTACCTAAAACTTAAAGGCAGTAAGGAATCCTCATTCCAAAAGCATGTGTGATGCTTGTTTATAACGAAATCAGATAATTAAAAATAAAAATTCACTTGAAATTCTAACCTTAAGCAGAAGTTGAAATCAGGGCCTTCTTATGACTGTCTTGAGAATCACCTCACTCTTTCTAACCATGGGGATGCAGTTGCTGAAAGATTTGAAACTCTTTAAATGTTAGCCATTCTGGGAGATGTGTAACAGTATTTTCCTGTGATTTTGGTTTGCATTTTCTTGATGACTAGAGGAGCTTGGCGTATTATTATACGCTTCATGGCCATCTGGATATATTTTATGAAGTGTCTGTTGAAGTCTTTTGCTTATCATTGTATTGGGATGTTTGACTTTTTCTTATTGTCCTGTCAAAATATTTGTATTTGAAAAATATATGCTTTTCTCAGATATATGTATTGAAAATATTTCTTATGCTTGTGGCTTTCATTTATTTAATGGTATCATTTGAGGAGTACAAGTTTTAAATTTATAGATATATGTATACACAATCACACACACATAGATGAATGCTATAATTATAATTTACCATGTATATAGACATATACATATATGTCACACATATACATGTTATATATATATACATACACACGTATTTATAGACTATTAATTTGTGTGTTGTTTAAGAAATTTTTCTCATACCAAGTAAGAAAGACGTCCACCAATATTTTTTTCTAGAATCTAAACATTTTTGACTTACATATTTAGACCTATGTTCCATTTTAAATTAATTTTTTGGTATAGTGTGAGTTAAGGGTTGACTTCTTTCCACATGGATAGCCATTTGCTTCAGCATGGTTAATTAAGTAGATCTTGTTTTCATAACAAACTAAATTTGTTTGAAGATAAACAAATAGGTGACTACAGACACATGCAGACACACATTTACTCTTATATTCTCTCTTCTGTCCGTCAAACCCTTTGTCTATGATTCACATTAATCCCTCACTGTATTAATAATTACAGCTTTTTGGTATGCCTTAAAATATGGCATTTTAAGTCCTCCAAGTTTTTCTTCATTTCATTATATCTCTATATCTTTAGTAGAACCAGATTGTTGATACCTTGAAAAAAACCTATTGGGATACTAATTAAGATTGTGCTGGATTGGGGCATCTGCGAGGCTCAGTCAGTTAAGCATCTGCCTTTGACTCAGGTGATGATCCAAAGATCCTGGGATGGAGCCCCAGGTCATGGGGGTTGGGGGGCAGCTCAGCAGGGAGTCTTCTTTTCCCTCTCCTTCTGCTCCTTCCTCCTTCTGGTGTTCTCTCTCTCTCAAATAAATAAATAAAATCTTAAAAAAGAAAAAAAAGATTGTGCTGGACTTATACATCAAAATGATTAAATTTTTATCTTGATAATAAAGAATCTACCAATTCAGAAACATCTTATATCCTTCCATTTATCTAAATAAAAATTAGTTTAAATTTTATTTTTATTATTTATTTTAAAATTTTTAAAAATTCATTTCAGAAAATTTATGTAGTGTTTTATTAGCACTCTTACACAAATTTTTTAAATTCATTTCTAGGTGTTTGATGTTTTTAATACCACTGTAACTCGTTTTGATCTATTTTCAAATTTGTCTTTGGTAGTGTATACAATTATAATAAATTTTTGCAATACTTTGTGTCTAATGACCTTGCTTCATAAATTCACTAATTATAGTTATTGTTGTAGATTCCTTAGGTTTTTCTAAACAAAATATGCCATATGTGAATGAAAACATTTTGCTTCCTTTTTCATATTTATATCTTTTATTTCTCTTTCTGTACAGCATTGTCTAGTATATCTAACACAATGTTGAATAGGTGAGATCATAGTGTATATCTTTGTCTTATTCTGGCAGAAGGAAGTCATAAGCTTAATATTTTACCATTAAATATGTCAGTTTTTAAAACATTTTTCTGTGCATATTCTTTACCAGATTGAGGGGTTCCACTGTATTTCTAGTTTATTGAAAATGTTTACATAAATGAATATTAAATTGTATCAAGAGCTTTTCCTTAATCTATTGAGGTGATCATTAAAGTTTTCCTCCATGAGGTGCCTGTGTGGCTCAGTCAGTAAGCCACTGACTCAATTTCATATCAGGTTGTGATCTTGGGGTCATGGGTTCAAGCTCCACATCGGGCTTCACAGTCTGGGGTAGCCTGCTCTGTAGTCTGCTTGTCCCTCCCCTCTTTTCCTCTCCCTGCTCTCTCTCTCTCTCAAATAAACAAACAAATAAATAAATGTTTCCTCCTTTATTTCCTAATGTGATAAATTGATTTTCAATTGTTAAACTTTCCATTCACTTTGGTTATTCATGGCCATCATGTATTACCCTTTTGATATGTTGCTGGTTTGATTTTCTAAGACTTGTTTAGATATCCTGTATTTATATTCATGAGTAATCTTAGACAATAATTCTCTTCTCATGTCAGGTTTTGTATTAGGATTATGTTGGCCTCAAAAAAATTGATTTGAGAAGTGATTCCACATTTTTTATTATCTAAAACATTTTGTTTAAAATTGATAACATTTCTCTTGAGCATATTTGATGGAATTCACCAGTGAAGTTATTTGAGAATGGAGTTATCTTTTTGGAAGATATTCTGTTAATAGATTCAATTATTTAATGAATTTTCTGTTATCTTTTCTCTGCTTTAATAAGTTGTGCTTTTCAAAGAACTTGTTAATTTTGTATGTCATATATACTATTATAAAAATTTTTATGATCTTCTCTTATCTCCACTATAACCTTGGCTTGTTCTTAATGTGGGTAATTAATACTATTCTCTTTTTTCTTGATCATTCTTGTTGGGACTTTATCAATTTCACTACAGTACTGTAGTGAAATCTTAAGTTAGATATTTTACAAATTTTGCAACAAATTTCCTCTTTTGTTTTTTAAACAACCAACAGTCTTTTATTTTTGGATATTCTTATATTTCCTCACATACTTTTTATGTTTTCAGTAATGATTATTCTTCCTATAATTCCCTACTTTCTTATATATTCATTTTCATCATCTTTAAGAATTTTCCTCAGTACTTCTTAAACATAAGGGATACTACTGGTAGATTATTTTTGCTGCTTCTTGTCTCTAAAAACATATATTACCTTATCGATCTCTTTCAGTTGACTTTGAATGACCTATAAAGATCTAATTGTTTCTGCAGTTTAATAGAAAAGAAAAAAAAAAAAGAACTGCAAGTTATATAATAAGGCTGGAAAGCTATTTCCATTGATAACAAGCATACCAGGATGTTAATTTACGGGCGAGAAAAAAAGTTACTCAAGCCTTGCTAATAGAGTAAAATTTGCATTCCCCTCTGCTACTCCTAATAGAGTAATTCTTGTTTATTCAGATCTATGTCATATCAAAAATACTTTATGATATAAAGACCTAAGTCTTTCTGTGAAAATAAGGGGGCGAAAAAGTTCTCAATTTGAACTTTGCAGTGATCTCTTTGACTGGAGACGTGAAGAAAGCCTATGCCAGGGACACTTTTCTATTTTGGCTAATAATCATGTCAATAAGCCTGGACTCTGCTTCACTTGTTGAAAATAGAAAAAAAAGAAGCCACCAAATATCTTTTTGCTCCACAAAATTGCCATTTATAATAGGTGGCTTCACAAATAATCCATTAAAAAAAATCACTATTTTATGACACTTTTTAGGCACCATAATTCTACTGAAAAGGAGAACAGAACCAAAAAAAACAAGCAAAACACCCAGCCCTGACTATTGTCAGCTTGGTGTCAGATAGCTCTAATGACTATTCCATACCAAATTTTACACAAAATACCAGCATCAGACACAATTGTTATCTAACTGTAATGGAAGGAGACAAAATAAAGATCACCCTGTAATTATGTCTGAACACAGACAAAAAATAAAAACAAAACCACATACATGCCCAAAAGTCCACTTCTAGCAAGCAAAAGAGACTACTGCATCTTTTTCAATTATACCTTTAGTCCTGCACTTTGCCTCTCACCTGCCAAGAAAAAATCATTTAGACACCTGATTAAATAATATGTCACAAGTCCAGATCCTCTAAGAATTAACTGAAGACTGCCTGTCTACTGGTATGGTTTTGGCCTGGTGGATACTGACATTATCAATGAGGTTTCTTCTCTGAGAGATCTAATGTTAGATGAGACTCTTTATTCTTTTGTTTTTTATTTCCACTTCTCTTTAAATTTGAAATTGGTGGAACAAACTTCCTTGAGAAAAGATAGAACAATCAATTTTAAAATTTAAAATTTTTTCAATTTGTGTTAAATTTTCTCTGTAGTTCCCAAGAGCCATGAACAAGACAGCTCTGCTTCCAGTGCCATTGAGGAGTCTCCTAACACATTAATCTCCCAAAAGAAATGACTATAAATCTTGAGCAAAATACAAAAAGTCTCTGGAGGATGAACAAAAGCAGTCAGTGACTGTGAGTCAAAACTTGGAATGGGGACTGGCACTGGGTGAGTTCCTTCATTTTCCAGATTTAGCTTGAAGCTGCAGCACAAGACAGCTATACCCCTGATCAAAAACTCATCTTTCTGGCCTTAAGAACAAGGGAACAGAGCTCAGACAATTACACCTATTATGTGTATAAACTAATTCCATGTCCACCCTCTATATTATTGACAGGCTGATTCCTCAAACGTGCATATATTGGACAGTCTCAAAGAAGCTGGTAGTTAAGTCCAAAAGTACTAAACAGATTGAAAATGCTGTTCAACAGAGAGTAGTCTGAGTGTAATCTGAAAAAAACAAAAGCATCACCACTCTTTGGAGAAATATAACAGAACCAAGAATCTCTACAACATAACATAAACATGTCCAGAAATTGTGATTAATACTTTGTAGAGATCCTGAGCTAAGTTAAATTTCTCTGAAAAGTTGTTTGTTGCTCTGGGTTTTTTGTTTTGTTTCGTTTTTATTTTTATTCATGGGCACTTTATCTTGTTGGACTTAAACTCCAATCTCTAGTTCACTTATGCCAGGAAACATCTGAAATCTCTGCTCAGTTCTTTCACCTTCCAAACGCCCAAAAGCAGCAGCAAACAGTCCCCTTCTTCCTGCCTGTGGCAGGGTTCAGTTGAGCGTGACACGGAGGTAGGAGGTGGGCACATAGCCCTCATCTCCCTGTTTCTGCTTGACCCGGGTCCAGCCGTCACCTTTGTCCTCCTCCATGAGACTGAGGTCTTCACCTTTGGCCATGGAGATGGTGCCCTCGCTGGACCCTTCAAAGATACGCAGAAGTATCTTTCATGTATGTATAGTTCAATGTTCAGGTAAGTATTTGAAAAGGGTTTAGTACAGATTCTGAAGCTTACTCTCCCTGTAGCTCTCTCCTTTCTAGGACTCTCTTTTATGATTTTCTTACTGAAAATTGTCTGCTAACATATCTAGCCTGTAAATGTCAAGCTTTTAATATCCTACTCTCAGAGAAAAAGCCACAGATACTTAAATCTCACCCAGTGCCATTCTCATTTTCAAATTTGACTTCCTTCTAGCTTCTGCCTAATGTTGGTACTTCTGCAGTTCTATTTTTTTAAAATAACATTTTGTCAAAGCTTCATAATATTTTTTCTAGGTGAGGGTTAATTCAGCCCCACAATTATTAGATGCTGAATTGCCATTGGTCAAGCTTTGGTACTATTATTTCATTTCACTCAACAAAATTTTATCTACCTATGGATAGGCTGAAACTTACCAGGGTCTTTCTGACTAAGGTATATAGAGGGAAGTATAATAGGGAACCAGGAAGCCAAACTATATTCAATAATTTTATTAGAAATTGTTTATCATACATTTATATACTTAGCAATAGTCCTACCTCTCAGATTCTTATTAAACATTAAAAAGCATCAACAAATTATTTACATGTATCTCAAACAACGTGAACTATTTTTCTCTTTTTAATTTTAATTGTTGCCCTTGATTTCTTGTCTCTAAAACTGTGGTACATTTCAGAGTTTATCCTGGAAAAATAAAAATTTAGAACTTCACAGTAGTCACTGTGGCAAGATGGGAGTTGGGAGAGAGAATAAAAACAGAAGAGAAGGAAAATGTGTTCCTAATTCTAGATTTTAGAAGTTTCTGAACATTACTTGTGGTTGTTTCCTTGTGGTTTTCCAAAGACTGTTTAAAAAGAGAGTTGGGCTAGAGGGGGTTTTTTGGTGAAAAATGGAGGTTATATTACTTTTAGCTTAATGGACATGATATGCCAGCACTTATTCCCAGAAACAATAATATAAAAACAAAAACAAAAACAAAACAACAACAACAACAACAAACCCATGCTAGTGAGTGCAGCTCTAAGGCCACATATAGGAATTGGTGATACCTACTGGGGCATTTCAGTGCTCCATGAGTCAAACTGAATGACCAGAGCCTTGGCCTTTATAAATTCAATAGGGGGAGAAATTGTTCTACAAATAATTTAAGTCTCTTTTTATAAAAGAATATAAAAATAGTATCTCTGCTCTTTGAAGTTTTACTGTGTTCTCTGCAGGTATGATAATACCAGGTCTAGCTTAGTTTCTGCAAATACAAGGGGAAATAAATGGTGCCCCTCCATAAATCCAAACATCAAACAGTTCATGATCAAAGATGTCAAAGATAAGGAGCCATTCTGTCCTTTCTATTTATTATTTATGATCAATACACTAAATCTAGAAAAATATAGAATCCATTTTTTTTAATTCTGTAAAGATAGGGTATTAAGAAAAACTGTTAAAATAATATAACACTCAACCAGTGTTTGTTTATTCTGAAAAAGCCAACATTGACGTAAGCAGACAATGACTTAAGCATAAAAAAATCACTGATCTTTTTCTGATAGGCAGCCTCTAAAATGATTACCAATGATTCCTGTCTCTTAGTGCCCATTCCCTTGGGTGTATAATCCCTTCTCATTACATGCGGACAGGACCTAGTGACTTATAACCAATAGGATACAGCACAAGTAATGGAATGTCACTTTTGAGATTAAGTCACCATAAAACTGACTTCTTGTATATACATATGTCTTTTTTGTTTACTCTCTCTCTCATTTTCTCTCTGGAAATCCCCACTCTGGGGATAGTAGGCTAACACATTGTTAGCTACTCTATGGAAAGACTCATATCTTCTGTGAAACATATTTCTCGCTAGTAACCTGTAGGAACCTAAGGACTGACAACAGAAAAATGAAAAAGCTTGGAGGTGAATCTTCCCATAGTCACACTTTGGGACTACAGTAGCTCAGGCTGACACTTCAGCTGCATCTTTGTGAGTAATTTTCATCCAGAATTACAGCTAAACCACCCCCACATTCCTGACCCTGAGAAACTGTGAGATCATAAATATTGTTTTAAGTTACTACATTTTGGGGATATTCGCAAATACAATGTCTTATTAAGCATCCCTAAGAGGTTCCCTAGTTGAACATTATAATTATTGTAACTTTCAAGGTAATCTCATTTCTGTTACATTAGCAGTAGATTTATTTTTTCCTTCTTCAAGTTTTTATTTCAATTCCAGTTAGTTAACATACAGTATGGTATGTTTTTAGTTAGAGGAGCTGTAACAGGTAGGGACAACAGAAAGAAAACACACACTCATTAACAAATACTTACTAAAGAATGATAACTTTCCAAAAATTATAAAGAACTCCAAAAACATATCCCCTGCCATCATGAATCTTTCAATCTAACAGTGAATATAGACAATTACGGTAGAGTGTGATGTGTTACAACAGTGATACACAATGAACCTCTCCCTAAGATGAATGACTGAAGAGTTCAAAGTTTATAATCAAGAAAGTGTCAATGAAAAGAGTTCTGCCAATTTGGAAATGATCATTTGGTATTATAACATAGAGAAAGCAAGAAGTGAGCCTAAAGTGAGAAAACAAGTTATCAAACATGGATTTAGAGAATGAAAATGTATAGAAATCATCTGGTCTTGGACAGTCAAAAATATGTTCTTTAGGGGCGCCTGGGTGGCTCAGTGGGTTAAAGCCTCTGCCTTCGGCTCGGGTCATGATCCCAGGGTCCTGGGATCGAGCCCAGCATCGGGCTCTCTGCTCCGTGGAGAGCCTGCTTCCTCTCTCTCTCTCTGCCTGCCTCTCTGCCTACTTGTGATCTCTGTCTGTCAAATAGATAAATAAAATCTTAAAAAAAATTTATGTTCTTTAATTTCCACATATTTGAAAAAAAGGTGATTTTGATGAGCCTAATTCAGAGGGGTATAAGGAAGGCTCAAGGAGATGAGGGATGTCTAAATACTTGTCAATATGTTTATTACACACATATTTATTACATTATCAGTCATCTGATATACTCTAAGCACTCTAAAAAGAAACTAAGATACAATCAAATGTTGATCTAACTGTATTTTATTAACACAATGTCTTTGAGTGCCATGGAATGCTTACCTCCTCCAGGTGCTGTGGATACTATGATGATCAAGATACATTTTAAAATAAATATTTTATCTTGCCAAAATCTTGGTCAAGATCAATATAAAGTAAATGTTATTACACACGTTTTATAACTGAGGAAGTAAGACTTGGACTGGTTAGGTGAATTGCCCAAAGTTGTACAACAAATATGAGGGCACAGATTTTCAAACCAGATTTGAATGAGTCCTTAGATCACTATAAATAGTATTTTTAACGTAAACTTCCTGAGGGCAGAAAATTTACATATCTTGATCAACATTGTATCTACAGCACCTGGAGGTGGTGGCATCCCATAGCACTTAGTAGGCATTGTGTTAGTTAAATGATAGTTATATCAACCTTTGTTTCCTCAGATATAACTGTGTGTAATCATGTTTACTTTGTTTTGCTCTTGCTCATTGTTTGACATTTAGTCGACATGTTATAAACTTTGATTTTTATAATTTATTTATTTTGTTAGCCCTTAAGGATACATTTACCAAGTGCCTTTCTAGCTTTGTGGTGAGACATCTTGCCCAAGGCTACTGACCAAGCATAGAGAAACCTAGTGCCAGGAGTGTTTCCAGCACAAATACCTTCAGAATCACTCCTGGTTACACAGGTTTGCAGAATTCCAAAATGTACTTGCATTGCTCTAAATGCACTGTTTCTCAAGATTTTGTGATGTACACATGCTGGATACATCTTCTCCAACCTTATTCAACTGGTAAAATCTTACTCAATATCAAGCTGCTGCCTAATGTGCTACCTGAGGAACCTTTCTAGGTACCTCCTTTTCATCCAAACTGGGCTAAAGGCACACTCATGGTCCAAACACTCTAGTCCCTCTCTGCCATGTAGATTTCATGGCTCTGTGTCTCTCTGAACAGTGAATGACATTTTTTCCTCAATTCTCTGTTCTTTATACTCTCCCTAAATCTGTTTCAAAGGCACAGGCTTTGAGTTTTAAATCCTGTCCCTGAAATCAACTCACTCTGTGTCATTGGGAAAATCGCCAAACCTTTTTGGGCCTCAGTGTTTCCACCCCTAACAGGAGGATAACAGTAATAGCCCTTCTGTGACAATTACATGTAATTATATTAGTGGAATATCTAATGCAAGGTCTTGCAGATATTTAATAAATTAAAAATATTGGTACCATCACCATCACCACCACTGCCACGTGAATGCTAAGAGTTAAAGAGAATGAGGACAGTGGTAGAAGATGGTGACTGCCGTGGTTCAATGTCTTACTGGTTAGCTCTGTCATTCAACAAGTGACTTACCCAGTTTAAGCTTATTTCCTTACCAGTAACGTGGTGGAAAATTATAATAGTATATACCTTCTAAATCTGGCATTATAATTAAATGAATTAGTGCATGGTAAACTTCTAGGACAATAGTAACTGCTCAAAAAAATAGAAATATATTATGAAGGTGATATATTGCATGATATTTGCTTGCCCTTTTTTTTTAACCCAAAATGTTACCTGTCACAAACAGCCATTTTCATAAGAATTATCCCTTGCATTTTTAGTAAAGCCTTATGGATAAATTGACAGTGGTGTTTTCTTATTTGTTTTACTTCTAAAATGGCTAAAAGTAAAGCAAGATTATAACAAATATTCCATTTCACAATAAGCCTTTGAAAACCACTGAACCCACAGTAGCCACCTGATAAAGATATGACCACTATTTCTGAGGTGTTTATGATGCCTCACAGCATTTGGTTGTTACACCTCTTTAGTGTCCTCCAGTCTGTGATATTTTCTCAGATTTTTCTTATTTTTTTATAACCTTGACAGTTTTGAAGCATACCAGCCAGGTGTTTTGAATAGTGTCTCTTAACTTGGGTTTGCCTGGTGTTTTCTCAAAATCAGACTATGGCTGTGGGATTTGGGGGGAGAGTACTACAGATATGAAATAATACTTCATTTACACCATGTGAGAGGATATAAGACTTACCACTGATGACATTGATTATTTACTGATTATTTGTTAAAATCATGCCAGCCAGTTTTCTCCAATGTAAAGCTACTATTCTTCTCTTTTATACTCTATCTCATGAATTGATAAGTCCAGTCCACACTCAAAAATATGGAAATTGGGTTCTACCCCCTAATTAGGTGTCTATCTGCATTTATGCTTTGAGAAGCTTCTATAAGGAAGATTTATCCCTTCTCCTTCCCTTGTACCCTCAACTGTTTCTTTATGTAAGTAAGATTCCTACTTATTTTGTTCTTTGGTTATAATCCAAGTTATCATTATTATTACTTTTTTTGTTGTTGTTACTCAAATTGCCCCAATGTTGACTATTGAGAGTTCTTTCAGGTTGGCTCTGTATCCTCAAGGACTGTGAGAAACTAACCTTTTGTTGTTTAAACCACAAGCCTGTGATATTTTTATGATGGCAACCCAAGCAGACGAATACATTTCTCCAAAGAACCTTACTAATTGACTCCTCTCTACGATGGCTGAAGGGCAGTGGTTCTTAAACTTTGAGACTTACAAGCTTCTTTGAGAATCTAGTAAAGATCATAAACATTCTACTGAGAATGAAGAAAAATGCACTCATACATTCTGAAATTCTACAAAACAAAACAAAACAGCACAGAACAAAAAGTCACAGATTCCAAACTCTCTGAAGTTTGGGGTCCACTTTCTGTGGATACCCTGTAAGTAAAGTGGGCACCCCCAGCAAGGCACAGACTCTTTCTTAAAAACAAACAACGAACAAGAACAACAAAACCTACCTTAGCTGGTGTCATTTGGATATTTGGAGGCTTTCTAAATGGGTCCCACAAAGTAGATAATGGGGTGATTCATCTGATGTCTGTATTAAAAGAGAAGGTATACGTATAGCTTTTATTTACATCTGTGTGCTGTGTACGTATCTGTTCGCTTCAAACACAGGCCAAGAAGTGAAAAAGAGAATGGTGGACGGATTCAGTTCAGATGTCTGTTCGGCAACAAATAGAGCTTCCTAGAGCAGCTTGCGCATTAAAAAGCTGCTGTGATGTCTGCCTCTCTCAGCTGCTGCTTTAATCAAATCCTCAGATGATGAGGCATTACGGTGACCATGGGGCAAAGCCTGAGCTCTAGCTAAATGTTCCCACTTTGGGAAGTAATACAAATTCATTCCTCTGGCAAGAGCATTATCTTTGCCCCCAAGTTGACTATGATGAGCATTTGCTAGGACCAGATCCACTTAACATTTTCATAGGCCACTGTCTGTGTCTTCAAGAGCAACTGTGAGGATCAGTGGGATGGCATTTCCGACCCACACCAAGCTCCCAAAATGAAAGGATTTATATAAATGAAAGGTGATGATTTCATTAATATAAAGGTGCCTTTGGAGATCTCCACTTGTACAAGCAGATGAATCATGCAGGCCTATGGTTTTTCATTTTCTCATTGTAGAGGCGTTTCCTTACTGGGTATAATGTGCACATTACAGATTTGAAAACCACGCAGCACACTGGGATTGCCAGATGAATACGGTAGTCCCCCTTTTATCCATGGGGGATGCTTCCAAGACCCCCAGTCGATGCCTGAAATCATGGATAGACCAAACAGTGTGTGTGTGTGTGTGTGTGTGTGTACACACACACACATATATATACATACATATGCACATGTATATATATATGTATACATAAATATTTCTTCCTACACATACATACCCATGATAAAGCTTATATATTGGGCACAGTAAGTCATTAACAACAATACTAACAATAAAATAGAACAATTGTAACACTATAATAAAACTTATGTGAATGTGGTCTCTCTCTTTCAAAATACTGTACTCTATTCACCCTTCTTCTTATGATGAGGATGTAAAATGATAAAA
The DNA here is from genome assembly GCF_963455335.1 of Martes martes. NCBI lineage: Eukaryota > Metazoa > Chordata > Mammalia > Carnivora > Mustelidae > Martes > Martes martes. The sequence goes on from NC_137898.1 coordinate 38,713,671, forward strand.
TACCAGCATGATGTGATGAAGGGCGCTGAATGAGTTAGGCATGTGACATAGTGTTAAGCTACTATTGACCTTCTAACCATATATCAGAAGGAGGCTTATTTGGTTCCAGACTGTAGTTGACTGTGGGCATCTGAAACTACAGAAAGCAAAACCTCAGATAAGGGGGGGGGGGGGCTATGGGAGGTTCCACCATCAGATAATATGCTGCAGAAGCTTTATATCATAAATCAGTCATGGGTACCTCCTCTACTAGTGAAATGTGTTTTTTCATGGATACACACAGTTAATCAGAAAGCAATACATTGATCAGGTATTGACAGGGTCATTTTTTCTGTAGTTAGTCTCACATTCTGTGCTGCAGCTAGCTTCTTCGAAATTTTTTTGCTACGTCAAGTCATTCTTCAAGCTTCTTAACTTTTTTCTATAACATTCTTTTAAAAATTATTTATTTTTTAAAAAATATTTAAAATAAACATAACTAAATAAGTAATCATAAGGAGAGTTTTAAGATATCATATTTCCAACAGTCTCTAGGGTTTTTGGCTTAGCTATATTCAGATGGCTTTAAAATTTTTCTCTCATTACTAACGAAGCACACTCTTCACCTCAATGAATCAGACCATCCAGCATGAGTGAAAGAGGCCAACTGACTATTGACTAGTAAAAGTTAGAAGTTTGTTTTAAAATACATTTGTTTGGGAGTGCCTGTGTGGCTCCGTTGGTTAAACATCTGCCTTTTGCTCAGGTCATGATCTCAGGGTTCTGGGATCGAGCCCCAAGTCAGGCTTTCTGCTCACCAGGGAGTCTGCTTTTCTCTCTGTATTTTCCCTCCTTCTCTCTCTCTCTCTTTCTCTCAAATGAATAAATAAAAATCTTAAAAAAAATTAAATAAAATACATTTGTTTGTTCCTTTAGGAAATACACCTTATCTTTGTCCTTTTGTTTGCTCACATTCAAGTGTCTCCCATTTTCTGGTACTATGATAGATTCTGGACATAGAAAAATAAGTAAGCGGGGCACCTGGGTGGCTCAGTGGGTTAAAGCCTCTGCCTTCGGCTCAGGTCATGATCCCAGGATCTTGGGATCAAGCCCCGCATCCGGCTCTCTGCTCAGCAGGGAGCCTGCTTACCCCCCCCCACCCCCCCCCCCGCCTGCCTCTCTGGCTACTTGTGATCTCTGTCTGTCAAATAAATAAATAAAATTCTTAAAAAAAAAAAAAAAGAAAAATAAGTAAGCATCCTACAAATATAGATACCCCTATTATATCTCTATTATACATTGGGTATGTAATTAATTTGGGAATACAAGAAAGAATATTTTATATATCATGGAATTTCCAGTATCTAGAGTAATTCTTGGCACCTAAAAGATTTTTTCAGGTCAAATATTGAATCCTGCAAAATATCAACATAATTACTTAACCATAGAGCAAAACTGATTTGATATTTTACTGCTTTAAAGGGGACCACTATTTTTCCTAATGTTTTAAGTTTTTATTTAGTTAGTTAGCATATAATATAATATCAGTTTCAGGAGTAAAATTTAGTGACTCATCACTTATGTATAACACCCAGTGCCCATTACAATAAGTGCTAAAGGGGACCACTATTAAGAAGGTCTTAAAGCATCTCAGAGGGAGAAGAAAAGTTGGGTTTTCTGATTGCTTTGGAATGTGGTATAGGTAGATCTTTTAGTATGAAGGTGGGATGAGGGGTTTGATAAGCACTGGGCAAAGTCCATAACATAATAATTTAGAAGTGGTAGACACAGCAAGGTGATTTTTTTTTTAAGATTTTATTTGCTTATTTATTTATTTGACAGAGTGAAAGAGATCACAAGTAGACAGAGAGGCAGGTAGAGAGAGAAGGGGAAGCAGGTTCTTGCTGAGCAGAGAGCCCGATGTGGGGCTTGATTCCAGGACCCTGAAATCATGACCTGAGCTGAAGGCAGAGGCTTAACCCACTGAGCCACCCAGGAACCCCTAGCTATTCAGTTTTATGTGAGTTTCCAGACTATGCTGCTTCCTGATCATCTAACATGTTCAGTAATTGTCTTATGTCTGGTGGATGTTGAGAGCCATTAAAAGAGAGGGAGCACTTTTGGGATCTACTTGGGGTCTCTAAGGTATATATATAGATTAGAAAATAAATAAAGACAGTAACAAAGAAGAGCAACCAAGCATGAGTAGAAGTAAGAAATTTTATCAAGAGTTTCTTCAGAGAGAAGGAAGGTCCTGGAAAATTCTTAAGGGTGCTGGAAAAGACACTGGGTTTCCATCTGCATATGGCACAGTATTAGGGATTGAGACACTTTTTAAAATAAATGTAAAAAAAAGAAAGAAAAGTGGAACTCTTGGAGATATTTTCAAGCCACTGATATATGTGACAACCTTTTAGCATTCAGCAAATGTTATTTCATCTCTTTTTATTTAACTTTTTTTTTTAAGATTTTATTTATTTATTTGACAGACAGAGATCACAAGTAGGCAGAGAGGCAGGCAGAGAGAGAGAGGAGGAAGCAGGTTCCCTGCTGAGCAGGGAGCCCAATGCGGGGCTCGATCCCTGGACCCTGGGATCATGACCTGAGCCGAAAGCAGAGGCTTTAACCCGCTGAGCCACCCAGGTGCCCCTATTTACCTTTCTTAATATAGTCAGATATGTGCTAATTTCTTTTTTTTTTAATATTTTATTTATTTATTTGACAGACAGAGATCACAAGCAGGCAGAGAGGCAGGCAGAGAGAGAGGAGGAAGCAGGCACCCTGCTGAGCAGAGAGCCCGATGCGGGGCTCGATCCCTGGACCCTGAGATCATGACCCGAGCCGAAGGCAGAGGCTTTAACCCACTGAGCCACCCAGGCGCCCGATATGTGCTAATTTCTAAAGGATTATTGAAATCATTTCATTACCATCATATCATCTTAATGAAAACATTATACATAACAGAGACATAGGCCATATGGTCCAGCTTCTGGGGCCTCAAAATACGTCTATTTCTTCACCCATCTGGAGAACGTGTGTCAAGGATAATTTGCTACACAACTCACAAGGAAAAATCCCCCTTTGTGTTAGGAGGTGGTCTCACCCTGATGGTTACAATGCTCTGGTTTAGTTCTTACTCCGCACTTTCTAAAAAGACAGTCAGCGGCTTTGGGACCCAGATTTTCCACTTATTTATTTTTTTAGCACTGTTAGTACACATTTCATTGTAAAAGGATTTTGGAATATAAACAAGAAATTTATTTGAGATTCTGCATTGATGTTATTAATTACTGAGTATACATTTGCACTGATTACATTAATAGCCACATTAAAAACATAAAAAGTCTTTTTTTAAAGGCCCAGGTGGCATAGTAAACAACTATTAATCAAGGTGACCAGTAGTGCCAGTTGGCATCACTCCAATCAGGGAAGGCCATCTGCAACACGTTCGTTAAAATTGTTTAGTATCAGTTCCCAACTTATTGTTTTAAAAATGAACAATTCACATGTTATCTTGCTGTCACCAGGCTGCTACTTTCCAATAGTTTCCAACAGGCACAGCTGTTTCTTATTACCAATCACAAGGAATATATGTGGAGGATTTATTTTCAGTAGATATTGAAACCAACAGCTTCACAATTGTTTAGCTTCATATCTTCAGAGAACACTCTACCTAGTTCTGGATTTTCTAAATTTTGTGAACTGGCCCATTAGTCTTCAAATCCAGATTAGGTTTGCTTTTTGGCAAATAATGAAACTTTAGCTATAAATTATTGATTTGAAGAACTATTAGGGAAAGTAAGACATGACCGTAATCCCCTTCTACAGATGCCTTTACGAATTGTTTTCTCCTTATCTTTGCCTCCATCATCTCCTCTCTTTTATTATATACTATGAATAGGTAGGTACAACCTACTTCACAAAAGTTTAGAAAGAAGAAAATATGTTTAAGGAAGTTTTAAAATCGTCATTGCTCTGAAAATTAAAGCTCAGATTGGTGGTTTGATACTAACTTGACTTCCCTTTTTCCTTCCCAGAAAGAGGAAATAACCTGACTTTCTGAATACACAGTGATAAGTTGCAAGGTTTTTAGTTCAGATAAAGCCATCACTGTGGCTGCTATGTCAGAATAATCAGCTACATGTGGAATTATGGTGGTAGAGGTGTGCCCATTTAAAAGTTGTATATAGGGATGCCTGGGTGGCTCAGTGGGTTAAAACCTCTGCCTTCGGCTCAGGTCATGACTCTAGGGTCCTGGGATCCAGCCAGCCCTGCATCGGACTCTCTGCTCAGCGGGGAGCCTGCTTCCCTTCTTCTCTCTCTGCCTGCCTCTCTGCCTACCTGTGATCTCTGTCTGTCAAATAAATAAATAAAATCTTTTTAAAAAATAAAATAAAACTTGTATATACTGCTCAAACCTTCTCTAAATTTTGTATTATGTTACCAGTAAACCAATAGTGTTTACTAGGACTTATTTCCCCTCCTAACTACAGCAAGCTACCGATTCTCTTAAACATGGCATATCTGATTAATTATATATATATATATATGTATATATATACACACACACATATATATGTATATATATATAATTGATTATTTATTTTATATTTATAATAATTAGTGAGTGTACTTTTCATATATATATTGACATTTGTATTTATTTTTTCACTTGAATCATCTATTTTATATTTATGTGTATGTACCTGGTGTTCTCACTAAAATTTCATTGAAAAGTTTGTTTCTGTTTTGTCACATTAGGAGTTAAATTATCTTATTAATATAGTGTATGAAAAATATACATTTACTACTGGATGTTTACCCAGAGAATACAAAAAGACTAATTTGAAAGTATATATGAGCCCCTCTGTTTACTGAAGTATTATTTACATTAGCCAAATTATGAAAGCAGCCCAAGTGCCCATCAGTAGATGAATAGATAAAGAAGATGTGGGGGGTATATATATATATATTATTCAGCCAATAAAAAGAATTAATTCTTGCTATTTATAACAACATGAATGGATCTAGAGAGTATAATGCTAATGAAATAAGACAGTCAGAGAAAGACACCATATGATTTCAGTCATGTGGAATTTAAGAAACAAAACAAATTAACAAAGGAATAAAAAAGAGAGAGATAAACCGAGAAACAGCTTCTTAACTGTAGAGAACAAACTGATGGTTAACAGAGGAGAGGTGAAAGGAATACACTTGGGGGCGCCTGGGTGGCTCAGTGGGTTAAAGCCTCTGCCTTCAGCTCAGGTCATGGTCTCAGGGTCCTGGGATCAAGCCCCACATCGGGCTCTCTGCTCAGCAGGAAGCCTGCTTCCCCCCTCTCTCTTCCTGCCTCTCTGCCTACTTGTGATCTCTGTCTGTCAAATAAATAAATAAAATCTTTAAAAAAAAGGCGAACACTTAACATGGTGAGCACTGAGTAATGTATAGAATTGTTGAAGCACTGTATTGTATACCAGAAACTAATACAACACTGTATGTTAACTATTCTGGAATTAAAATAAAAAATTTAATATTTTTAAAAATTTTTATTAATGTATAATGTATTATTTATTTCAGGGGTACAGGTCTGTGCATCATCAGTCTTATGCAATTCGCAGCACTCACCATAGCACATACCCTCCCCATAAATTTTTAAAAAAGAAAAAAATGCATTTTATAAAAAAGCAGATAAATGGAAGTTGTTATTATTTTAATTCAAAATCACCTCTAAATTTTATAGTAAGCACTATTATTCGACTCATATGCATATTATTTATGATTTCCATCTCTATGTATTTTTCAGAGCAATGATTATGTGTTTTATTTAAGGTTAAACATAAAATAATGTCATATTGTGCATTAAATATAGACAATAAGGCTCTGACATTAAGATGTCCATTTTATTGTTGTTGTTGTATAAAGAATGGTACAGTGAACAGAAGAGTGAAATTTCTGCTTGTGTTGTTCTGTTTCATTTTCATGGTCAAGGCCAACACAAAACAAGGAGCAATCAAAAGAATATAATTCTTTTTTAATCTTAAATTTAAGTAGTTAACACACAATATTACATTAGTTTTAGGTATAGAACATAGTGATTCAACCTCTCTGTATCTTGTATGATGCTCACCAAAAATATAGGTACCATCTGTCACCATACAACACTATTACAATATCACTGACCATATAGAAAGCTGTATCTCCCACTCCCCTCACCCATCTTTCCATTCCCTCACCCCTCTCTCTGGCAACCCTCATTTTGCTTTCTGTAGTTATAAGTCTGATTTTTATTTATTTATTCAGTTATTTTATTTTTTAGATTCCACATATGAGTGAAACCATATGGTATTAAGACAATAAAACTCTTTTTTAAAAATTATTTTTATTAACATATAATGTATTATTTGCCCCAGGGGTACAGGTCTGTGAATCATCAGGCTTACAATTTCACAGCACTCACCATATCCCATACCCTCCCCAAAGTCCATAACCCAATCACCCTCTCCACACCCACCCCCCCCACCCCCTGCAACCCTCAGTTTGTTTTGTGAGATTAAGAGTCTCTTGTGGTTTGTCTCCCTCCCGATCCCATCTTGTTTCATGTTTTCCTTCCCTACCCCCCAAACCCCCACCCTGCCTCAAATTCCTCCTATAAGACAATAAAACTCTTAAAGCCAACTTACAGTGCTTTGCACTTCTGCTCTCAGAGCCTAAATGAGATGGGACTAATTTTGATAGTTGTACAGTGTAGAATAAAAATTATAGTACCACTACTAAAGTTAAAAAAAAAAAAACTGTTGGATTTTTTATGAGATTCCATAATTCCAAAAGAAACTATTGAATAAGTAGTTGGAGTTAAGTAAATACAGGCACAATGGGAAATGGTTTCTGAGATAAGTATGTATGACTCTAAATTGTTTTTAAATGATCTGGTTAAAATAAATTTCCTGAAAATTTCAGAAGGTGCACTGTACTATTTTACCCCTATATAATCATCTTATAATTAGTGTGATAGGAGAATTTTCTTCTATAATCAACCTTTGAATTCTCAATTCTTCTTACTAGTAGTACACATGGCATGACTATCATAATCAAAAGAAAGTTCAATCTGGCTGGCTGACTTTCACTGGACTTTATTGGTCTAGGGTAAACCTCATGCCTTTGATAAAAATTTACATACCACTCTCAGCCCAATACAGAGAGATTTTTCCAATGTTTGTAAACTCCAAAATTATATTTCCCTGTCTCTATCCACTGTTTCCAGTTAGTCCTCCTACATAACGAAAAATTGTCCCCTTTTATCTAAGAGGATTTATTTTGTTCTCCAGTGTTTCTATAATGACAAGGCACTTTTTTTGCCTGTGCTCATCAGCAAGGAGAGGAATTTACATACTTCATCTTTCTGTCTTTTGCTTTTAGAAGCAGATCTAGGTTTATAGACCTGAAGTTTTACAACTTCTTATTGTCTTTTTAAGAAAAGGAATACAATATTATGAATACAAAATAAAATATACAAATAATTATGCAAAATGAAAAGAATAAAAACAAATAACCTAATTTTTGACCTGCTCCGTTTCCGACCTGGGCTGTTTCACCCCTCCTTAGGCAACCTGGTGGTCCCCCACTTCCGGGAGGTCACCGTATTGATGCCGAACTTAGTGCGGACACCCGATCGGCATAGCGCACTACAGCCCAGAACTCCTGGGCTCAAGCGATCCTCCTACCTCAGCCTCCCGAGTAGCTGGGACTACAGGCGCGCGCCACCGCGCCCGGCCAAATGACCTAATTTTTAAAACTATGAGAATTGACAAAACTATTACATTATCCAGGAAAATATAAATAATACTTTACCAAGAAGTTACCTGCTAAATCTCTTACTATTCACATTGATTTGTTGATGCATAGCATAGGAACTTTTTCCAGAAATGCTTTACTTCACTAGAGACCATTTCATTCCATGGTAATTTTGTTAGCTTTTTGTCTGGAAATCACTGGACTTCAGCAGAATAAGTTGTGTTAAAGACTTTAAGATGTGATCCAACTCACTAGGATATATGAACACAGCTTCACACACACGGGAACGTGTTGCACATTGCAGGAAATACAGAATTTCTGATAGATTTGATTTCATGATATTTCCATCAAAACAAAAATATAGTATGTTTATAATTATATATCCTTTCATGATCCTGGGTCCTGGGAGCAAACCCCACGTCAATGAGGAGTCTGCCTCTTCCTCTCTCTCTGCTCCTCTCCATCCCCCCCAACTCATGCTCTCTCTCTCTCTCCTCTCTCTAATAAACAGATAAAATCTTTTAAAAAAAGAAAATAAAGTGTACATTGGATGATTATGGAATTTTTCATGTACCAGCTTTTCTCTCTGTCCATTTCAAACACTATTTCTCTTTCTGATTTCATATTTCCTGTGTTCAGAGCATATACTCATATCTCAACCAGACTTTTGAACCTACGCCTTTGGGTCATGACACGAAATCAGTTGGCACGGTGGACAGTGGAGTTCTGGTCCCATCTCCATTTCTCACCCCAGACCAGACCTGTAGTTTCCCTGTGTCTTCAGTTATTTCTGTTTAAGATGAAAAGCCTAGACTAACTGTTCTTTAACATCAATCCTCAAGTACTAAAGTTTCAAAAAAAAATGGGAAGAGAAAGATTATTAGGGGACCAGGAAGCAAATCTTTGGCTAAATTAGATATAGTGGTACAGAGCGAAAGAAAAGAGGTAAAAAGGGGGGGGGCATTAGAAAAAGGGAATGCATATATACACCTGAACAAAAGTTGGGACAGAGGCATGAGATCATTTGTGATGACCCAAAGATAAAGGATATCTAAAGATGTAAGATAAAAGAGGTAAAGTTAGCAGTTTCAAGAGGAACTGATTTTATAGCCGTGGGATAAGGCAGGTGAGAAGGCCTGGGATCTCTAACTAGATCTGGCAGTAAGAATAGAGAATTGCCTCGGAATGAATGGCAAGAATACTTTTCATACTAGGAAGAGAGCCAAGGTCAACAAACAAAGCATGGTATCCAGAAGATCTGATAGCAGACATAGATCAAAGCCCAGTGGTATTACTAGCATTAAGAGATTCCATTTGTATCTAGGGAGTTTTGATGAACAGTCAGAACATGAGCACACAGAAGCCAGGGCTGGGTAAGGTATAGTGATTGATGCTATAGTCAGCATTGGAAAAATCTGTCAGAAGACAAACTGAAGATTATAAGGTTCTGGTCTTTGGAAGAATGAATGCAAAATGCAAATGAACCCCAGTACTATACAGCTAAGTATGACCTGGAGACTGAGTCTCAAGACTCCTGTTTTTTAAACTATAAGAAAGACACAAACCAACCAGTGACATTTTAGACATTCTTATTGAACATATTGATTATGAAGTCTAACAGCCCGACTTTAAATTCACAGTATGGAGTTCATTAACTGGATGACATGGGATGAGGTGCTAACTCCCCTAAGCCTGCTTTCCTCATCGTGAAACTGCAGATCATGGGGGTGAATTGGTTATGAGGATTAGGTGAGATTACATGAGTACATAAGATACTTCGCAGAAATAGCTGGTTTACGTGCTCTACCAAATGTTATCCATCATTATTGCTAATAGTAGTATTGTCATTGCTGCTGTTCTCTTAGTATTTTGGTAAAAATGTATATAGGAGAGGGGGCTATACTTTGTATACTTTGTATAGTGTGGCAGCTCCTGAGGATGAAGTCACTGATTGGTAAAGAGAAAGGAATAGAGACTGTAGGGAGGAACAGTACCTAGGCAAGAACGCATCTCCAGCTGCAAGGTGAGTTCAGTAGAGGACATGAAGTGGAAAGATTGAAACCAAGAGCTCACATAGACCCACTGATAGAAATTCTGTGCTTTAGAAACTGTCCTAATAGCTTCAAATACATGTACTCTTTCATGCCACCTTGGGGCATTGGTATTCACATCTCTGGTTTATGTATTTTATAGGAAACCAAACCTCAGAGAGTTTGCAGAGCTTGCTTATAAAGGAGGAATATATGCTGGCACATGGATCAAGAGATCCTATGACATCAAGGAGTTCCAGGGTCAGGGAGGAGCTAAGAGAATCAGCTGATAAGCCAGTAGCCAAGGGAAGTGCGTGCAGAAAGTATCGCAGGTTAGTATAGAAGTTTAGAGGCACTTGCCATAATCCACGTCAGTCCACACCCTGCCTCTAGCGTTTATTGTCCCTGTGACTTTATTGCTTATTGTCCCTCTGAACCTCCATTTCCTCATCTATAAAATAGACCTAAAATTCATATCTCATGGGGACATTTTGGAGATTAGAAGAGGGAATATGTACGGAGCGCTCGAGAGTGCCCAAAGTATAATAAATGTGAACTTCCTTACCAAATTTACTGCTGCTTTTTTATAATGACTCCTAATCTTTTGACTTTCACAGGCAAATAAGTATCTCCAAAATATGCTTGGAGGAAGAAAAATAAGTTTTAAGGTTTTGATTTTTCCAAGTAAGGACATTTTAAAGGAATTAACTTCCATCTACTGACATTATCATTTCATAGGACAAACGATACTGTAACACAAAGAACTTAGGAAAAGACAGTATCTCAAAATGAAAGAACATCTATTAAATGAATCAAATCAGCTGAATGGAAAACTCTGAGGTACATTGGTTTTCTTTTTCTCAGACATGTGACACCTTCATCGTAGAGCACTTTATGAGGCACAGCCTAGCAGATCTGTTGGCCATACATGTAGAAATAAAGCTTCTTCTATGAAATTCCACATTTGGAACACCATGTCAAGTTCCTTGGTATCTTGGAGGACAGAAAAAGCAACAGGAACCAGGTCAGACCTTCCTCATAGAAACTTCAAAGGATCCAGTTGTGAGGTAAGAAATTTGAGGCCCCAGTATATTAGGAAGAGTTAAAAAGTGTCCATCTACATGTGGTGTAATTTTGGATGTCACTGTGCTCATAAACACTGGACTCATATTACTGCCAGAAAAGACTAGAAGTCAGCATTTGGGAAGCCAAATTCCTAAGAAGAATTGGATTGTTTCCTATAGATACCATATGAGAGACTCTTTAGATGAGTCTCATAGAACATATTCAATAAGAGAAGAATGCAAATGTATTTTAGAGAGATGCACTTAGATCTCTGAGTGGGAGAATGACTTTTTAAAGCATAATTGCTGAGTCGTTTAACTTTACAAAGGGGATAGGGACACAGGACATAATAGCGCTCCTTTTCTAGTATCCTATAACTAGCTTGGGAACATTCCAAAGTTGCCTTGAATTGTTTATGTTGAGAGACAAATGTCTAGGGAGCAATAGTTCCAAGCTAAATGATACCACAGTTAAGCAGAGAATGTAACTTAGCAAAGGAAAGTGAAAAGCTGCAACCATACACAATTCCAATGACAAAGACATTAACTCAGTGAACTGTCACTTTGTAAACCATGTTTTCTTTCCTTCCCAAATGTTGCTAAAATCCTGCCTGCCAATATTGTACAGGACAACTTCTCATCCTTCCTTATGTCACAGTGAAAACAAAGGCACAAGATGATGTTTGCCAACCTCACTAACTATTAGTGTTATCAGTTTACCTGCTATTTCGATACTGTGATGCATAACTTTTAAAACTATGTCAGGAATGAATAGTACACATCTGATAGTGTCAATGAAACACGAGACAGTAAGTCCTTACAACCGGTTTAAATATAAAGTAGTGTAGTGTTAGACATGCTTTAATCCTCTTTCAAAAATATTTGGAAACAGGTCATGAAAGTGCCTTAGGTGGGGGGCGCCTGGGTGGCTCAGTGGGGTAAAGCCTCTGCCTTCAGCTCAGGTCATGATCCCAGGGTCCTGGGATCGAGCCCCACATCGGGCTCTCTGCTCAGCAGGGAGCCTGCTTCCCTTCTTCTCTCTCTGCCTGCCTCTCTGCCTACTTGTGTTCTCTGTCTGTCAAATAAATAAATAAAATCTTAAAAAAAAAAAAAAGCTCAAAAAAAAAAAAAAGAAAGTGCCTTAGGTGGTCCCGTCTTATAGGCAAATCAAAAGTCAGATGATAATTAATTAATTTATTCAAAAACATTTATTGATTGTCTGTTCTCTGCTGAGTGGGGACTGTGGAGTCACACAATTAAAAACAAAGCATAGTTTCAGCTCTCAGGGACAATCACATTGTACATTATTTAACAGAAATATGCAGGAGGACATTAATTAGGATCAATGCATGACCAGACAACTACAGATAGAGAGAAGGGGGATCATAAGCCAGGTCAGAATGGATAGATAATCAGGAAAGTCTTTTAGGAAAAGATGTCTTGGCTGGGCACAGTATGGGACAGGAAAATTTGCATCTCCTGTTACAGGTAGGAGGCACAAAAGTGCAAAGCCTCAGAGGAAAGAAAGCATGATACTTTTAGAAAACAACAACAACAACAAAAACACCCCAGCCATTTCAGTATTCACTGGGGGAAGAACATATGAGTGGGGTTGTAAGAAGAGTGGGTAGGTAGGTAGATGCTGGATCATGAAGGACTAAGGAACTTGAATTCTCTTCTGAGGATAATGGATAATGGATAATGAGGATAATGGATAATGCCTGCTTGCCGTGCCATTGGTCCCATCTGAGCATCAGTCTCAGAAGGCTAAATTTATACTTGGAAGAAAATATGAGGGATATTATTTTTGAAAGGGTTGGTAAGGCTTAGGGACCAGAGTTATAAGACTAACTTAGATAAAGGTCTCAGAAAGGCAGCAGAAGGCCAAGCTACTAGGAACGAAGGTGTCCAATAAGTCATTCCTGGCATCCGGCAAAGCCTAATATAATTTGATATGTGTCTTAGTCTATTCAGGCTGCTATCACAAAATACCAGTGGCTGCATAGCTCCTAAACAATGAAAATTTAATTCTGACAGTTCTGGAACTCTAAGATCAAGGTGCTAGAAAGGTCACATTCTGGTGAGAGCTCTATTCCTGGTTCACAGCCAAGGTCTTTTCATTGTGTCCTCACGTAATGGAAGGGGACTAGGGAGGCTTGGGTTCTGTCTTAGAAGAACATTAATCGCATTTATGAGGCTCTACCCTCAAGACCTAAGTACCTCCCAATGGCCCTACATCCTAATAATATCACCTAGGAATTAGGATTTTAACACATGGATTTTGGGGGAACACAAATATTCAAACCATCGCAATACATTATGTTGGTAACTGTACCATTATTTCTTGCATCAGTAATCCTTAGCAAACTTCAGTAGCATAACGCTTGATGGAAGGTAAAGGTGGTTAAGAGAAAGTGACTGCGTCTGATTACGGTGAACCTGGGCTGAGAAAACAGAGTAGCTTAGGTAAAAGTATGTGACAGCAGAGCAAGAGTGACCAAGAAAATAGGAGCTTAAGAACCTTGGAAATATTAATGGGAGCTAGTGGTTGGGATTCAGGTATGAGATTGTGGAACATTTTATTTTGGTTGTTTTGTTTGTTTGTTTGCTTGCTTGGCATAGGCAACAGAGAGCAAGTAAAAGGATGTGAACAAAACTAAGCTTCAGAACGATGAGTTTGACTATCACGAGTAGGATGGATTGAAAGGGGAAAATTTAGAGAATGGGCAGAGAGGCAATTACAAGAATCACAGAGAAAAGTTTTGACACATTTTTAAGAGAAAAATCAGTTTAAGGAGAAGAAAAGATAGGAGAAATATAGAGAAAGAATTTCCAGCACTTGAAGTTTGTCTGTAGGAAGCACACATGTTGGAAAGTTGAAATCAAGAATTTAGGATACTGATTTTGATGTGGTGAGGACATGATGATAAAGGGATAATGAGTCCTCTTTTGGATGAATTGACTTTTAAATGTCAGTTGGAAATCCAGAACATGAACACACACGCCAACGATGATCAAATTTTAGACAGGTTAAGGTGGGGCATATTAGACCTATTGAAAGAGATGAAATGGTCCATCTAACGGAGAGTGGTGAACCCATGTCGCATTGCTGGAAGAGCAGGGTCTGTGTCTGGGAAAGTGGATACCAACTGAGGAGAATGCATAAGATGGAAATAAGAAAAGACCAACCAATCTCTTTCTAATTAGAGCCAACAGAACATGGTATGCAATGCTGAATGATGAAGCCCGATTCCATAGAAATATACTTTTCTGTAGAAAGATGTCTGATAGAAGATAAGGGGCAATTCACATTTCATGACTTGTACAGGTTGGCATCATTGCATTTTACTAGCAATTGATAACTACTACATAATGACTGCCTTGAAGTTGAGGAAGAAGGGGAAAGAAAAATAAGGGGAGGGGTAAGGAAAGAAGAGAAGACAGAAAAGCTAACATTCTCCTTTCTAGGCACAAAATGAGTTAAAGATTCCCTGATGCCCTTATGGCAGAAAAGGAGCAAGGCTCAGTATTTCCACATTTTTAAAGCTCTTCCTAGCTTCCCTGTGCTGCTTGTGTAGGAGTACTGAACTTGCTTAGAAGGCAAACATGTCAGATAGTTTTTAAATCTTAAGAAATATCTTTATATATATCACCCAAGGGCCTCCCCTTCACATGGCAAGATTAATAATGTCTTGAATATGCTTCCTTAGTATGATTCAGCTTGGATTTCACCCAGACTTTTCCCACCCGCCTTTCCCCTGCATTTCATATAAGAAGAAACAAATGGTCAATGAAGCAAAGGTCGTACCTCAAGGCTGCACAGAGAGTGAGCCAGTGGTTGAAACAATCTTTAGCCCCCCTTCCTACTTTCTGCCTGCATGATTCCTAGGGTTAGGATTTTCCGTTGTGCTCTGGAATGATGGACTGAAAATATCTCGCTGTGAGGCCACTGATCACCAAACTCTCTGATCAAGACAATAAGGACTCTGGGCCATAAAAATAATATATAATATTTACAAAGTGTGGGGCGCCTGGGTGGCTCAGTAGGTTAAAGTCTCTGCCTTCGGCTCAGGTCATGACCCCAGGGTCCTGGGATCGAGCCCCACATTGGGCTCTCTGCTCAACAGGGAGCCTGCTTCCCTTCCTCTCTCTCTGCCTGCCTCTCTGCCTACTTGTGATCTCTGTCTGTCAAATAAATAAATACCATCTTTAAAAAAAAATATTTACAAAGTGCACATGGAATAAGACATACTATTTTCAATTGAATTAACCTGTTCTTGATTTAAACAAACAAACAAAAAAAGATCTTGGAGACTAATTTCAGTTTGAACCTAACTCTGAAGTTTATACTCTTCTTGTTTATACCTGGTAAAAACACGTTTTACCAAAAGAAAAAAAGAAAAAAAAACAAAGCCCCAAAAAACAAAAAAACCAAACCAACCCAAAAAGCTGCTTCTAAGACCAGTGGCTTTAGACCAGATGGCACCCCAACGGTTTTTAAAACAGTGTGATTTGTTATGGGGACTGCGTTTGCGTCTGCCCCATTATTTCCAGGCTCTGAAGAGCCAGAAAGGAGCTGAAAAAGCAGGAGGTTGAGTAACCTCAGGTCTTGAAAGACTTTGTATTTGGGACTAGGGGAAAACTGAGCCGAGTCCTTGCAGGAGAGACGCAGAGGGCCCTGGGTGGGTGAGGTGGGGGCAAGTCCCATGGAACTGACTGACGCCTGTTCCCCTGGGTCTGTGTTGTGGGCGCTGCGCCATCATCCACTGACAAGCGCAAGTGACCCGCTAACACAGAGAAGTCTCCTCTGAGAAACAGCCAAAGTTGGCCAAACAGCCAAGGGCAAGGACCCGAATAACTTCATCACACCTGAGTGATGAAGCACCTGCCATTCATCATGAAGGGACTGAACTTGGTGAACACTGTATAAATTGCTGACTACGTTGCTTTTCAAAAAGACCATGTTTCTAAGGTTTTCTCATTTTACAAGCCTTCTCAAGCATATACTAATATAGTGGCTTAGAGATTTAGATTTTCTTTGAAAGAAGACTCAGGTGTCCAATGAGTATGCAATTTGAGAGGAGATGTGATGATTAATTATTTCCCTGAGTTTATTGGAGGTTAAAGGTAGAAAATTCTCACTTTGTTATGATCCCTATGGCTTTTATTTACTATATCCTTACCCTTACTACCTCTCTACATGCATAGATGATAGTAAGAACATATTACATGTATATACTGATAAATTATCATGTTGAAGTGTTGCAGTAACGGCACCAATGACTCACTCTTCTCTTTATCCTTGCCCTGTGTAGTTTCCCAGCCACACTGGTCCTGGGCTTTGGTAGATGACTTCCTGCAGCTAATGGGATGTCTGCAAACATGACATAAGCAGAGGTTTGAAGAGCATTTGCACCTTGGGGCATACCCTCTTAGAATGCTGTCAACATATGAAAAAGCCAGGCTAGGACAAAATTGTTGGAGATGAATGGCCCAGCCTACAGCTAACACCAACACATGAATGTGACCATTTTTTTATCATCTAGCCAACCAAATTTTTAGATTCTACAACCACATTAGTGACACAAGCACACTGCCAAAAAGAACAACAGAATTTTGAGTAAACTAAGCTACTAAGTTTTGGGGTGATTTGTTAGACCCACTAGGTTATTGTTACAATAATATAGTCCTATGTAGCTGTACTATGTTATTCTTGTTTTTTTTTTTTTTAAACTCCTTCACCATAGAGGTAAAACATAGGGGTAAAACATATTCTCTACAATAAGAACTATATATTTCTTAAAACATAAATATATTTTTGTTAATATATTAATGATAACATATTAATGTTCATTTTCCTACCACCAATAATCTCTAACCTATTTCAATTTATTTGCATTATGTACTGTACTATTTACTTTAGTTTGCTATGTCTAGCAAAGTGCAGTTAATGTGATTTGATGTGTATTTTCCCTGGAATAGATTGTATGTTTCAAATGAAAACATCACACCTTGCTAATAGGCATTTTTAGTTAAAATGGAGATCCTCAAATGTAAGTGGAAACATTTGCAAACATCTTAGTTGAAAGTCTTGGTTCTACACCATTAAAATTTCTTTTCTTGGATTTTTCCTTATCTGCTTGATATTTTAAGAATTCTAGAAGACAAAGCCAGTACTGTAATAATGACAATAGAACTTGTTTGCAAAATATTCCACATTCAATAGACTGTACTGGGACTACTAGGACTCCATAAATAATACATTGTATGTTAAAAAGAGAGAGAACAAATTAATATTAAATAGTTTATGGCATATTTTAATACAGTATATCCAAAATTATCAGTACACGCTGTGTCTATAAATGACAAAAATTACAGAAAAGCCAAAACTATGCTCTGTTTCCAACTCTTAACTCTTTAGTAGATGCTATACATCATGAAAGTTTCCTAAGTACTCTGGTTTCTCTCCTTTTGGTCCTGTCTCTGTTCATTTATTTATATACATAAAGATTGTAAGTGGGGTAAGCAAGGATGAGAGATGAGGCTCGTATTACTTTATTTCACCATCTTCCTTAGTAGGTGTCCAATAATTCTTAGGAAAACAATTGAAGAGCTGTAGTGTGTTTAGGGGATTATTTGGGAGTCAAATTCATCACTTCATCTGTGTCACACAACAGCAGGTTGTACTCAGGATCACCTTTTCTGACGGTAAGTGCTCAGTTAATTGAGACTATTGATTTTCGAAAATCCCTGGATAATATGACAACCGACTCAACACTAATACCTATTACTCTTTAATTTCTTACATTTCCTTACTCAGATATGGTCCAAGTGAATTTAGAATGTCATCAGTGTTGATCCCTGAATTTGCAGAAGTTCTGCTTTTCCTCTTACATGAGTGTTTCAAGATGAATTTGAATATTCAGCCCATAATGGAAATAAGGGGCCATTCCTGGAGGGATTGACTAATTTACTCTTTCAGCATCCATTGAGTGCCTGTTATGTGTACTATGGCAGGTGCTAATAATGAGCAAATATAAAATAACCCCTGCATAAAAGAAGCTTATATTCAGGCATGGCTAGTCATTGCAAGCTAGTGTAATTACACTATAATGAAGAATTATATAGAACTGGAGGAGCATATTGGAGATACAGTTATCTTCCACATCAGTAGCCCGTGATTTGCATAGGACAGGTCCAAAAGTCATCCTACTTTGAGCAGTCTAAGACAAATAAAAATGAAAAATACGATTTTTAGTTGAGAAACAAAGCATATCTTTTAAAGATTTTTATTTATTTATTTGACAGACAGAGATCACATGTAGGCAGAGGAGATAGGCAGAGAGAGAGGAGGAAGCAGGCTCCCTGTCGAGCAGAGAGCCCGATGTGGGGCTCAATCCCAGGACCTAGGGACCATGACCTGAGCCGAAGGCAGAGGCTTTAACCCACTGAGCTACCCAGGTGCCCCAACAAAGCATATCTTTTAACGGAACAGTTAAGGAAACTTGAAAACTGAAGAAATACGAAGTCAGGAGTGTAAGCTGTACGAGGTTGGGAATCACAATTGGTACAATTAGACCTTGGCACATTGCCTGGCACATAGTAGGTTAATGTAATATTTTACATTGCAGAGAGAGAATTGATGAATAAAATATATTGAAATGTTCCTATTTATGTCGCATCCCATGAAGTAGAACTAATCTGCACACTTATCATTGTTGTTACTTACATCTATTCTTTATAGAATGCTAGTATTCTATGGTTCTTTACATATAATAATTATAGACAACATTCTTAAATGCTTATTATATAGGTTTTAAATAATTTGTTATATCTTAATTACAGGTGTATGAGGAAAGACCAACATTACATATGGGACACCAAGTCCTCCTGAAGTTAAATAGTTGCCAAATCTCTCAGATCCAGGGTACATCCGAACTGGGCTATAAACCAGTGTCTGGTTTGGAGACGCACTGCCTTTCTGCTAAACCAGAATTCTTTCACAGAAAGAAGTAACTTAGTTTTACCTATGTGTTATTTTAGTACTCTTTAAATGTGAAGGTTATTATCATTGCCTATGAACAATGCTGAAGAGATCAGAAGTTAGAAATGAAAAAAAAAAAATATCCCATACCTTTCCTAGCTATATGACATAGCACTTAGTCCTAAAACTTGAAAGAGCTCTTTTGCATCAAGGGCTGAACACAAGAAGTAACACTATATCTTACTTTGCAGAAAATAACCTTTCAAGAACGAATGTATCTTCATGAATATATGAACTCTTTCACAAATAAATTCACCTCTCAGTTGTTTTTCCTAAGTTAACAAATCGAATAAGTGCTCTGCTTTCTAGAGAGACTGAAAGTCATACATTGAAGCCAACTTTGTTCTGTTTGGATACATTTCAAAGCCAGCAAATATGTATTTGCAAGAATGTATATAAGCAAGAATCAAGTCAACAAAGTAAAAGTGGTATTGAAGAGTCTTGAAAAATGAGAGGAAGCTGGTGTTGCTAGGAGCGGGAAGTTTGGAATTCCGTATAAAGAAACGATGTGCTGATTCACAGGAGAAAGTCCCAAAGGTTAATAGTTATTGGGAACTTATAATTAGGAGCTATTTTGCCATAGGAGCAACCACAGAGGATGTGTTTAGCTTCCTAGACCAGCCTAAAAAATCAAAAGTCATTACATATCAGATAAATAAATTGTCTTTTTACACAAAAATGTATTCAGATTTTCATATTAGAATGCCCATTACCCCAAAATTTCTGAATTTCCCTGTAACTTCATTCTATCTGTGAAACAGTTACATTAGCAAAACTCCCTGGAGTTTTCCAGGCCAGCAAAACTGGCCTGGAGCTGGTTGGAGGGATGGGAAAGAGGAATGAGATGAGGAAAGGGGAGCAGAAGAAGGAAAACAAATACGGGAGAAGGAGGGTACTATTTTGAGTCAAGCTATAAAGATTTAGTTTTGAGCTTGCCCAAAGGACATAGAACTTAATGATGAAAATAATCAAAATCAGGTTTGGAAAATAACCTTGGATAGGGATTACTCATGAATAATTTAAAACCAATGGGCAGAAATACAAATTTGCATCCATAGACACATATATACACACAAGTAGTTTTGTTCACTAAGATAAAATAAAATAAAAGCTATAGAGGACATGTAAATGCTATCTTACATATCCTAAATTATTAAAAAGGTAACTTTGTCTTCTGCCATCATTTCCTACTTGTCCTCAAGTTGTACCGTTGAACTAGAAGTCCAGTGCACTACAGAGCCACCTTGAATTGTATCTTTGAATGAAGAATCAGATGCACCAAAATTATATATGAAGAGAAACAATATCTATAGGAGAGCAAACTGGATAGACTATATTGCCTGGTGAAATGGGTTAATCCAGAAACAAAGTTTGTTTTTAATTGTATGTATTTAAACATTATGATTTGATATACATATACACAGTGAAAGGATTTCTACATCAAGCTAATTAACATATTCATTTTCTCACATAGTTATTTGTTTGTGTGTGTGTGTGTGTGTATGTGTGTGTGGTAAGAGCATCTGAAAGCTATTCTCTTAGCAAACTACTGGTATTCAATACTGTAGTTATTATTATTATAGACCATAGCTTAGATCTCTGTACTTTTTTCATTCTACATAGCTGCATCTCTGTACCCTTTGGGCGTCTACCCATCTCTGCTCCTAGTTTATTTTAGTTACCATAATGTCCTCCAGTCCCACCCATGCCGTTACAAATGGCAGGATCTCTTTCTTGGAGACAAAAATATTTTTAAGTGACAGCTTGCATGAAAAAAATGACAGTTGTCTTCATACAATTTATGGTACAAGGGCATCCAGAAAAAAAGGAAACTTAGTTTCCTGATCTGAGGAAAAAATCAACTACGCTGCTTTAAGAATTTAGAAAACTGTCTTTTTTTTTTTTTTTTTAAGATTTTACTTATTTATTTGACAGACAGAGATCACAAGTAGACAGAGAAGCAGGCAGAGAGGGGAGGAAGCAGGCTCCCTGTTGAGCAGAGAGCCTGATGCGGGGCTCGATCCCAGGACCCTGGGATCATGACCTGAGCCGAAGGCAGAGGCTTTAACCCACTGAGCCCCTCAGGCACCCCTAGAAAACTGTCTTATCTCACCTGTTTATAGTTACTATTATTGCTGCTGGTTTTGATGTTATGCAGGCTATTTTTGTCTCCTTGTTATTTATAGAGAAGCTGATAAAACAAGAAGACCTGGGTGCTTCTCTGTAGGAATATCAAAAAGAGACACAGTCGATGATTGTACGTCCCTTTACAGTGCTTTAATCTGGGCAAATGGGAAGACATATTTAAAGGATGAAGAAGACATTTGCAGCTAGGATTCATGGTAAATCCCTGGGATCCGTTGGGAGGGAAGAGTAGAGGTAAATAAGTCTGGACCCAACTAGGACTTCAGGATCCGAAAGTGATAGAAATATGATGAGGAAGAATGCATCTTATGAATACGTTAGTCAGCAGTACGAGAGACGACTAATAATTCAATGCCAAGGAGATATTCTGAGGAACAAATCATACAACAGTGTGCCTATACATAGTCATTAGGTATTATTTCCCCTTCAGTAAAAGGCTAATTTATAACGTGTGACTTTTCATAAAGTGTCTTGAAGTGGAGAGTGCTCCATAGTGTCAGATGTATGAGAATTTAAGAAAAAGGCAGAAGCATTCAATGAGTTTAGCAAATCAAAGTTTAATGATATTATTAGTAATGAATTTCACACTGAAAATACTAGTAGAAGCTCATCTGAAGTGAATTAAGGGTGAAATACGTGTGGTGGAGATATACCTATATCTCTCTCTATATATGTATATATATATACACATCTATCTACCTATCTATCTCAAGAGAATCCTAGAACTCAGGAGCTTGATTTTGAAATGAATGACCTAGACATAAGTTCATGGGAAGGTTTGCTTCTTTAAACCTGAGGAAAAAATACAACACAAATATGTCCACATGCTGAGAGAAATGAGTCAGCAGGAAGGATGGAGTTAAAAATAAAGAAAAAATAGAGTCTACTTGCACAAACAAAACAACAGCAAAGACAGGATGGAGGTTCAAAGCAGAGACTCTGGTGCAGACCATCCCTCAGGAGGGTGGCCAAAGATGGAGGGAAGCAAGATTGGCATCTAAAGGTGCTTTGGGTTTGTGGAAACAAAACACAAGAAATTCCCAAGGAAACAGAGAGGAAAATATGGCCCTCTAGACAATATTTCAGAATTTCTAAGTGATTTTAGTAATGACTTTCCCTGAAAGATTCAAACCAGTCGTCTACAAATAAATGTGTACAGATTGGGAGACAATGAAAGAACCTGACTGCTTTTAAAAGTGAGAAAATTTATACCTATATATTTGTGATGATGATAGCTATAAATTATTTTTACTATGTTGTTTTTAAGCACTTTCTTCCTGCTGTGTGTCTGTGTGTATGTTTCTGTGTGTACATGATATTCTTAAGTTCCCCGTGCAGACACAACCCAAAGAGGACTTCACTGAGACACATAATAAAACTATCAAAAATCAAAGATAAAGAGAGAATTTTGAGAGCAGCAAGAGAAAGGAAACTAATCTCTTACAAGGGATATCCTATAAGGCTACTAGCAGATTTCTCAGTGGAAACCTTACATGCCAAAAGAGAGTAAAATGATATATTCAAAGGGCTAAAGAAAAAATCTGCTAGCCAAGAATGCTTGACTCTCCTTCAGAAATGAAAGGAGATGAAGGATTTCCCAGACAAACAGTTAGACCTGCCTTACAAAATACTGAAGGGCATTCTTCAAGTTGCAGTGAATGAATACTTATTAGTGACATGAGAATGTATGAAAACTCACTAGCAAAGATATATATAGAATCAAATTCAGAATACTCTAATACTGTAAGGGTGTGTTAAATCACTTAACTTTAGTATACAGGTTAAAAGACAGAAGTATTAAAACTAGTAATAGCTACAATAATTTGTTAATGAATACTCAATATAAACAAATGTAAACTACAATAACAAAAGCATAAAATGTGAGGGGAGGCAAGGTAGAGTTTTTTTATGTGATCTAAGTCAAGTTCTAAGCTTAAAATAGATTCTTAAAACTGTAAGATGTTTTATTCAAACTGCATGGTAACCACAAGGCAAAAACCTATAGTAGATACACAGATGATAAAGAGAGAGGAATCAAGGCATAGCACTAGAGAAAATCATCCAATCATAGGAAGACAATAAGAGAAGAAAGGAACAATGGCACTAAAATTATCCAGAGAATAATTAATAAGATGGTAATAGTAAGTCCTTACCTATC
The DNA here is from genome assembly GCF_963455335.1 of Martes martes. Classification (NCBI taxonomy): domain Eukaryota; kingdom Metazoa; phylum Chordata; class Mammalia; order Carnivora; family Mustelidae; genus Martes; species Martes martes. The sequence continues at coordinate 38,736,882 of NC_137898.1, forward strand.
AATAATTAATTTTAATGCAATGGATTAAATTACCCTATCAAAAAACAGAGTGGCTAAATGGATTTTAAAAAGACCCAATCATATGCCACCTATAAGAGATTCACTTCAGCTTTAAGAACACACACTGGATGAAAATGAAGGGATGAAAAAGGGTAGTCCATATAAATGGAAACCAAAAAAGAACAGAGGTAACTATACTTAGATCAGACAAAATATACTGTAACTCAATAATCATAGCAAGAGACAAAGAAAGTCATTGTATGATGATAAAAGAGTCAATTCATTAAGACGATACAACAATTATAAATATATATGCACCCAGCATTGGGGCACAGCATTTTTTAAGCAAATCTGGGCAGAAGTAAAGAAGAAAGAGATAGCAATGCAATAATAGTAAGAAACTTCAATACCCTACTCTCAACAAGATATATCATCCAGACAGAAAATCAATAAATACTTGGAAAAATATTCATAAACCACGTACCTGATAAGGATTAATATCTAAAGTACAGAAGAAACTCATATGACTCAATAGTAAAAAAAGGATAATCCAATTTAAACATCAGTAAATGAAATGAATAGACTTTTCTCCCAAGAAGTATATGAAAGGGTTCTCAACATTAATAATCATCAGGGAATTGCAAATCAAAACTTCCTAATACCTCTTAGGATGGCTGTTATCAAAAAGAGTAGATAACAAATGTTGGTGAGGATTTTGAGAAAAGAGAAACCCTTACTCTTTGTTACCAGGAGTGTAAATAGGGGCAACCATTATAGAAAACAGTATTCCTTGAGAAATCAAAAATAGAACTACCAGGAAATCCAGCAACCCCACCTCTGGGTAATATGTTGGATAGATATTTGCACATGAATGTTCACTGCAGCATTATTCACAATAACCAAGGTACAGAAATAACCTAAATAACCTCATAAAAACAAATAAACTCATAAACACAGAATGGTTATTGTCAGTGGTTTGGAGGTGGGGAAATTGAGGAGATGTTAGTCAAAGGGTATAACTTCTAGTTATAGGATAAATAAGCTCTGAGGTTTTAATACCTCATAGTAATAAGTAATACTATATTTTTAAAAAGATTTATTTTTAAGTAATCTCTACACCCAAGTGGGGCTCAAACTCACAACCCCAACATCAAGAGTTACACACTGTTCCACCTGAACCAGCCAGGAACCCCAGTAATCCTGTGTTTTATACCTGAAATTTGCTCAGAGAGTAGGTCTTTAGCATTCTCACCGAAGTGAGGGAGATATAGAACTATGTGAGTTGTAGACATGTTAATTAACTTGATTTTGGTAATCATTTCACAATGTGTACATATACCAAATCATCACATTGTATACTTCAAGTATATACAATTTTATTTGTCAATTATACTGCAATAAAGCTAGAAAAATGGATAAATATTTAAGCCATGATTCTATAAACTGCTCATTATTTGATCGTGAACAACTCACTCATTCAGTGAGCTCCTCCTAGCAATACCTGTCTATTTGTAAGATTAAAAGACAATGCCTGGGGCGCCTGGGTGGCTCAGTGGGTTAAAGCCTCTGCCTTCGGCTCAGGTCATGATCTCGGGGTCCTGGGATCGAGCCCCGCATCGGGCTCTCCGCTCTCCGCTCAGCGGGGAGCCTGCTTCCTCCTCTCTCTCTGCCTGCCTCTCGGCCTACTTGTGATCTCTCTGTCAAAACAAATAAATAAAAATCTTTAAAAAAAAAAAAAATAAATAAAAAAAATAAAAGACAATGCCTGTGCTAAATGCACATGGTAGTTGTATAATACATGTTAATTCTTCGCCTTTAAGAGATACATTAGTAAATTTATTCCATTTTCCATTTTTTTTTCATAAAATAACCACTCAATTCATAAAAATAGGGTAAGTTGTGATTTAAACTTAATGGTCATAATTATTACTGCATTTTGCTTGAGGAGCCTCATTTGTCCACATACACTTGCTGGTAAATTTGTAGTAACTCTCCAACTGACTTAAGACTTCACTGGAAGTTTTGTTTCAGTGAAGAATATATTGGGCTCATTGTACAGTTCAGAAAATATAATAATATAATTTCTTCCTAGCATTACCTGAATGCATGAGTGAGTTCAATACTTTCCCCAAACCAAATTGCACAACATTTACTACATGATACACCATGAGAGACATCTTTCAATTGTAAATGCAAGTGTACCACACTATATTCTGCTGAAGAACCCATTCCTTTACAACATGTTTTGTCTGTCTGTGAATAAACACTGTACATATTGATCTAAACCTATGTGTGAGTGTGTGTGCTTGCGTGAGTGTGTCTGTCTCAGCTTACTAAACGCGGGGACAAGAGCTCCTATCTTCTATTTTTCTGAAAGCCGTTTGGAAGCATCATTCCTCTTGATCATATCCATTACTGTGATGTCTTCCAATTAGTAATGTTAATGACCTTTAATGCTGTCAAAATTTGCAAACAGATTTTTAACAAGGTGAATCTAATATGCAGGAAATGAGTTCTTCTCTGATTGATCTGTACAAAACAAACAGCAATAAACGTAAAAACCACCTCTCTAGTGTACTGATTGAAATTTTACCTAGGGTGAAGATAGTATTCATAGAGGTCAATTAAGTTTCCTTGTCTGAATTTCCTTTGAGAAAGGGATCTTGGATGGAGGACTAATTTGGTCCAGAAAGACAAAGAGGAATTTAGTGTTTAAGTGGCTTAACAACCTTTTTAAGAGAACACTCATGAATTAAGAAAGTATAAGTGAATTCAAAATTTAATATTAAATTCTAATATAGTATTTTAAGTTTTAACAAGATTGGAGAAGTAACTTTTATTACGTTAATTAATAATGAGATTACTGATAGGATTTTCCGCACTCTGCTGTTTTTAGATTATTTTTACCTTCATCCACCATATGATGGAGTTATCCATATTCCGTACACAAAATAATTGATTTTAATGGGCAAGATAGTTTATTCAAGATCATCTGGAGGACCCAAAACCAGGACAGTTTTAATTCAGATTCTGTTATTGTAAGCATTTCCCATTGCCCAGACAAAATGATTATCTGTGATCAAGCTCTCCTTTCAAGCAATAATCATATTTATTATTTGCTTAGCACTGGATTGCTTATAAATCATTTGACTATTTCATTTTATCAGAGAGGATTATTAGATTCGTCTAAAACAGAGAAAATTGCAGAAGTGAAAGAGCAGGACTTATGATTCTAAGACACGGTTCTATCTGATGTGTTCGCCAATCCAGAGTATCCACTCTAAATTCACCAATAAATTTTTCAAATCTTAGCCCCAACACAAGAATCAAGTTTGGTCTTAGTTCAAGGAGACGGTCAAATGAGGAAATAGAGAAGGAGCTTTGGGGCTGATAGAAGCATCTGTCTCTAGCTCGTTGAACAGGGCTCATAGAAACCCAAGAAAGGATGCAGATTATTTGAAAAGGGCAGCAGGTGTTGCTTCTAAGTTTCAACAATCACCGGGAAGTTTCATTTAAGTTCATATGTCAAGGTCTGCAAGATTTTTCTCCTAATAAGCAATCACTTGACAATGAAGCAGAGTAGCTTAAGTTGAAATTTTCCTGGAATTCAATATTCGATATTGCCTACAGATTGGTGAGAATTGCTGAAAGCTTGAGGTAACAAAGAATATTGAATTTTTTAGTATATCACAGCCTCAAGTTCTTTCTGGTTGTCATTTAAAAGTCTGAAAAGAGTGAAGTCAATTTTTACTGTTTCATAGCAAATAATAATTACTTAGTGATTAAAATCTGTGCTGTCTCAGAGATTCGTATTTTCTCAATTGAGGGTCTATGAATTCAATGCTTTGGTTAAAAATAGGTGATTATAAAAAATAAACTATGAAAAAATCAATGACAGTAAAGTCTATAAAATAGTTTTTATGATCAAGAGCATAAAAGAGTATAGAACTTGCTTCTATAACATGAAAGAGTGTAGAAATTATAGGAACATAGTTTGATTTCTGGTAAAATTTCTATTCATGTTCTCTTGGTATGTTAGGCTCTTGGACCTAATTCTACTGTGTAGGAAGAGGGGTGTTCCCCAGGCCATTAACAAGAAGTTGTCAGTAAATAGGCAGGGTGTCTGAAAATTCAATTAAGTTTTAGTTTCATGAGACTCCTCCTTCACCATCACCACATATGCCAGTCACATGTTTGTTACCTATGCTTCTGACCAACCAGCTGCCAATGGGAGAGCCCTATGGTCCCCTTCAACTCAGAATGCCAGTTGCAAGTCCTGGTTTTTGTTATCTGTACCTGTACCTCTGAACCTTGGGTGCAATTAATTTGCTGGAGTGGAAACACAGAGAAACATCTTACTTACTAGTTTACCTACTTACTTAATTACTTACATGTTTATTGTAAAAGGATATAATGCAAATAGAGTCAAAATGGAAGAGATGCATTTGGCAAGGTATGAGGAAAGGGTGCAGAGCTTCCATCCTCTCTCCAAGCCACTCTCACTTAATGTTCACATGTTTGCCAATCTGGAAGCTCTCTGAATCCAGTCGTTTGGGGTTTTTATGGCTTCATTGCATAAATGTGGTTTATTGAATAATTGGCCACTGGTGATTGATTTAACCTCCAGCCCCTCTCCCCTCCCAGGAAATCAGGGAGTGGGACTAAAAGTCCAACTGTCCTCTGGAAACCAGCCCCCATCCTTAGATGTTTTCCAAAAGTCACCTCATTTACGTTAACCCACCAGTTGTAGTGGACAGGATAACAAGACATTCAGTTTGCATTTATGGCCTAGAATCAGATGCAAGAACTGAGCTCAGTTCTTGTATTATAAGAAAATGTATTTTGTATTGTAACAAAAGATGTTCTCATTGCTTTTATCACTTAGGAAATTTCAAGGATTTAGGAGCTGTGAGCCAGGAACCATGAGGGAGGTTAAATATACACAAGAAATATATTTTGGTCATCTGAATGAAATACATATTTATTATAAATCACAATACTGCAACTTCATGTTAGTATATTTGATTTTGTTTTTAATGATATATATTTATCAAATAGTATTCTGAGAAAGGTCTATGGATTTCATCAAACTGACAAAGTGGTCCATAGCAGAATAAAAGTGTAAGATTTTTAATTCTACTCCAAAGCTTTTCTCTTTCTCCTCTTCCACATTCAGTAGCATCTTGACCTGTCCTCTCTACCTTCAGAATACATCTCAGTCCAACCATTTTCATTATGTTTACCACTACTCTCCTAGATCAGGCGAACGTCTTATTGGCACAACTGAAATAGCCTTCTCAAACATCTTCTTGCCTCCATTCTTGATCTTTACAGCAGGGTATCTCATCTGGGAGTGACTGCACCCTCCTTCTTCCCAAGAAAATTGGGCAAAGTTTGTGGACACTTTAGTTGCCACAACTTAAAGGGTCTTGCCAGTATCTACTGGGAAAAGTCCAGGGATGCTGCTAAACACCAAACAGTGTGTAAAGGACAAGTCCTCTACAACAAAAATGTACCAGGCTCAAAATGTCAATGGTTCTCAGGTTGAGGAATCCTGGATCTCTAGTCTTTCTCCACATATAATATTCTTTTTAAAAAAACACAAGACAAATCTGATTCCATGCCTTTGTAAGATTCCCATCACATTGAGAAGAAACCTAGTACTCCTTACTGGGTTCTACAAAGCCTTGTATGACTTGGTCCCTGACTATGTCTGTTAAGTGTCCTCCTCATTCACTCTGACACAGCTGCACTAGCCTGCTTTTAAGAGATCCCTACCCCTTTTGTTTTCCACACAAGGGCCTTACATATCTAAATTCTAGGATTTCGAATGTTCTCCTTACAGATACTTACTTGGCTTACTCACTTCATTCTGGTAATCAGAAGTCACCTTTCGTAACTAAAATAGCATCTCACCAATTCAGCCGTGGTCCAATAGAACTATTATTTCAAGCAGGCACTGATCAACATGTGTAATTCTGTAACTGATAATTCTACTATCAGTAACCCGTATGGGTCAAATCTTCCTTTTTTTAAAATGTTTTAGTCAGTATTATCTTCTCATCTGCAAGAATATGTTTTACTTCATACAAGCTATTATATTTGTAATAAGTGTTTGTAGAACTTTGACACCTAAGGGGATATAATTGTTCTCTAAGTAGAATTTATGTCTCCTTCTATTTACATTTTCAATGCAAGATCATCTTCATCCAGTTTCAGAGATGGAAACAATTTGAAGCTTCCTTCTAGTTCATGTGTGTTCCTAGGGCTTTTGGGGAGGGGGCGCCCGACTCAAAGTGTTTGCTCCATCAAGGCTTTCCCTGCCAGAGTAACGTGGTCCAACATGTCTATGAAAAAGTCTCGCTCAATCTTTGAAGCATCCCTCAGCTATCCCATCCCTAATCCAAGAAAGTACTCTCTGGCTTAATTTTTTACGATTGATAATAAAGGAAAAAGCTGGAAGTAGGAAAAGCTATCAGTAAAACTTATAGTGTAACCTAAACATTCTCTGATGAAATGAGGCAGGTCTAGAGGCCAGGGTAATAAGCAACAACAACAGAATTTTAACAGAACACTGTTGTTTAAGGAGAATAAAGGAGATGAATGAATCAAAGGTCACTGTGAGTGATTAGACTTGAAAGACATATAGTATAAAACACAGTGGAAACATTAATAGAGAGGGTATCTTTTTTCTTTTCTTTTTTTTTAAATTTTTTTATTTTAATAAACATATAATGTATTTTTATCCCAGGGATACAGGTCTGTGAATCGCCAGGTTTACACATTTCACAGCACTCATCATAGCACATACCCTCCCCAATGTCCATTTCCCCACCACCCTCTCCCGTCCCCCCTCCCCCCCTGCCCCGCAACCCTCAGTCTGTTTTTTGAGATTGAGTCTTTTATGGTTTGTCTCCCTCCCAATCCCATCTTTTCATTTTTTCTTTTCCTACCTCCCCCCAACCCCCCCCCTGCCTTGCATCTCCACTTCCTCATATCAAAGAGATCATATGATAGTTGTCTTTCTCAAATTGACTTATGAGGGGGTATCTTTTTTCTTTTAGGAAAATGGGTTTGACCTGCTCACTTAGGAATAATTCATTAAATCAGTGTACGTGTGTGTGATATCTGACCGTAATCAGTGTTGATTACAATTGTGATTAAGGGAATCTCCTGCCCCTCAGCCATGCAAATTCTATTGTGAAAGGCAGAGAAGTGGACAGAAAATTCGAATACAGTGCAGTATGGTACAATATAGTTATGGTACAATAGGGGTGTGTAAGGAATGTTACCACAGGAAGGGGGTGACTATCTTAGGAAGACACAAAAAGATAAGTAGAAGGCAGCCACATGAAGAGTGGGTAGAACATGTCTGGTGGTCAGAGAGGTGAGTGTTTCAGCCCTAGGAAGAGAAAATATCTGTGAGATCATGGCCAGTTTACAGCATGAATGGAACTACAGTAGGAGATAGGTAGTGACAGAAGAAAGCAGGTTAAAAATCACGCTTAGACTTTATTTTGATGACGGCTGAAGAATTTGTTTGGGTATATGATCCTACCTCATCACAAATACCTATGACGTGGTTGTCCTTCAAGAGTAGGACATTTTTTAGCAATATGTTTCTGGTATTGACAGGTTTATCATTCTCATTGTGACATGAGCCTTTTAAAGTGTGAAATAGAAACTTTAAAAAAAATAGAACAGGCCCTTGGGTATTTGCCTCTATGACTTAACAAAATGAGGGTGGGCTTTGAAATTCCACAAACTTTTGCTCAGATCTCAGCTCAACTCCTCCGATATTGTGAGCATTCAGTGCTCCAGACTGGGCGTACTTTCTACCTGATGGTTATACCAGACAAAGAGCTAAACTAGAGAGTGCCTGACGACTAGGAAATAGGCAAAAAATTTGGTTCAGAAATTTGCCTCAGAGAGTTCTAAGGAAGAGATAAAACGTTTTAAAAGTTACAAAGCGAAAAAAGAAATCATTTAGAAGAGGCAACACTAAATTTTAAACATTGAATCTTTCTTTTTGACACTGCAGGCTATGCATGTTTCCTCTTAGGATTTCCCACACGACAGACAAACCTGGCAAGATATCACCGATCTTTGAAAGTCTAATATTTTACCTCTTACTCTACAGCTTTTGTGCTATTACTATTTATAATACCCTCTTAAGTACCTCCAGTCTCAGGAGACTATGATCTCCAGACCCTGAACATTCAATGTTACCTTGCAATCCATCACTCAATTCATTTCCAGATAATCATCCAGAATAGTTTCTAATTATTCAGAAAACTATAAAAGAAAAAAGCTATGATACTAATATTATTATTTCCAAACCTGCACAAACTGCCACTTCCCAAGTCCCTCTTCCAGGAGCTTCAGGTAACTGTAACCAAGCATAAGTAGATTTCTACCTGCAAATAATTAACCAAACATCATTTTTTAATTTTATGATTTGTGGCCCCTGTTGATAATAACTGAATTCAAGGGCTTAATTATAGCAGTGTGCAAACTGAAACAAAGAAAGCAAAAACTTAAAATACAAAGCAAAACAAAAAATATTTCTTCTGTGGCTTATTGCTATTGCTCTTACTATGAAGCAAATCCAAATGAATTACATACCATAGATTGATTATTTATTCATTTATTTATTGTGGTAAATTAGCTTTTAACATTTATATTCAATTAGAACATATGGGTTTCTTTACTTGATTGTTTTATTGCAGTATATATAAAAAAGGAATATATTAAAGCTGATGTCAGAGTCTGCTAAAATTTAGTTGCATCTCTTTTTTTTCCTCTGAAAAAGAATAACAACATTCATAAAGTTCCCACTGCTCATAATATTAAAAAATAATAATAATGACATAAAATTAGGTGAAAACAAAATACAATGCAGCTTTTTAATTCTAAGCATTGTGTTGAAGAGTTCATGAAGGGGCGACTGGGTGGCTCAGTCGGTAAGCAGCCAACTCTTGGTTTCAGCTCATGATCTCAGGATCTCAGGATTTCAGGATCCTGGGATCAAGCCCCTACCCCACCCTCCCAGCAGGTTCTGTGCTCAGCAGGGAGTCTGCTGGAGATTCTCTCTCCTGGCCCCTCTGCCCTTCCCCTGACTTGTGCTAGAGCTCTCTCTCTCAAATAAATAAATCTTTAAAAAAAAAAAAAAAGTTCATGGAAATTGTAACCTTGTTATCTGGTTGGTGAGCGTGAAGCTTGGTTTAATATTTCTGGAGAAACATTTGGGAACACGAATTAAAAACTGCAAAATTGAGTGTATTCTTTCACTCTATGATTTCCAGAAATTTATCTCAATAAATAAATTGTTTATCTTGAGGATATACTTACAATGCTACTGAATGTAACAATGTTTATAATAATGAAATGAAAAATTAATTAAATAAAACACTAGGTAGTCATAAAATAGAAGATGATTATTAACCACTGAAATTAAAATGGAAAAGGGATGGAAAAAGACATAGTTCGTCAGAAAGCCTTAGTAACTCTCAAAAAGTGTAAGATAGTCATCAGAAACAAACTATAAAAGAAAATATATAATAGGTAAAGTTTAAGTATCTTTATAATGTCTTGAATTCCTAAAAGATGGGTTATCTTATTCTTGAAAAGAGAGGAGAATACAATGGTCCAAGTGGCCGACCTCTTGCAACCCAGGAAATATCACAAGAAACTAGGAATATACATTGAAAAAAAGCTGTGAGGAAGGTCTTTTCTCATGATGAAAGTGAACTTCTATGCAACATGCCCCTGTCTTGGGAGAATGTACCCATAAATACTGGTGAAGTCCACTGTCAAAATAGTGTGGAAATTTAAGTTTCACAGCCAAAATATGAAAATGACTTTTGGAAAGCCTAAGGAGCCAAGTCTTCAAGGATTTTGTGCTTTTAGAAAAATTCATCCTTCAGTGACAGGAACTTCAAGGATAAGAAGATATGGCTAACCAGGTGATGGGCATTAAGGAGGGCACGTGTTGTGAAGAGCCCTGGGTGTTATACGCAACTAATGAATCATGGAACACTACATCAAAAACTGATGATATAGTATATGCTGGCTAACTGAATATAATGATAAAAAATAAAATAAAATAAAAAGGGTGGAAAAAGCTTAAAAAAAGAAACGAAAAGAAAAGGAAAAAGAAAAAAAAGAAAAGAAAAAAGAAAAGAAAATATGGCTAGAGATTGGGGAACCAGCCCAGAGGCCATTCAGGATTGGAAATTTAATCCTCACATGGATGTGTTTAGGCCAAAGTCATTCCCTGCTACCTGTCTGGTTGTGGGAGATCTAACCAGACCTGTGAAAATAGTGTAAATGAGCTGTGATTGGGCTAGGGTTTATATAAAGGATAACCCTCTAGTTGAAATTGTGCCTTCAAGGGAATACTCAGATTGCCTGAATGAAGAAGAGAGCTTGGAAAAAATACCTGCTCAGCAACACTGCTATTTCTGTGGAAATGACTATTCTGAAGAATCTGACTCTATCCCTCAACTCATGTCAAACTTTCATGAGAGGAGTTAAGTCACCAAGCTAGGAAATGCATTTTCTTTGCTGGATTTAAAGATTTACTAGGAAAAGATATAGCAAAGAATTAAATTAAATTAAATTTATACTTTCTACATATTCCGTTTCCTCCCCTAATTTAAAAAGAAGACAAGTTTTGACTTCCATTGACTTAGGGAAAACTTTTTTGCAAAGTAAAGAGCAGATCTGTTAGAGTCATCAGTTGTTACTTAGGGGATGCTCTTAGTCTCAGAATTTTGCAGATAAAAAGAAGGATGTGGACCTTAAAATATAGATTATCTGAGAGGGTCCAATCCAATTAGATGGAGCATTAGAGCCAGAGAACCTTTCCTGGCTGGAAAGAGGAAGAAAAGGGAGGATCAGAGAGATTCTAAGCAGGAAAAGAACTTGTCCCACAATGCTAGCTTTGTAGATGAAGGGGGCCACCAGCCGGGGAATACAGAAAGCCTCTAGAAGTTGAGAATGACTCTATTTATTTATTTATTTATTTATTTATTTATTTATTTATTTGAGAGAGAGAGAAAGCCTGTGTGGCTGTGTGAAAGGGAGAGGCAGAGGGAGAGAGAGAACCTTAAGAAGGTTCCAGACTTCTTTCTAGAGCCCGACATAGCATTCAATCACAGGACCCTGAGATCATGGCCTTAGTGGAAATCAAGAGTCAGATGCTTAACATACTGAGCCACCCAAGTGCCCCTCTGAGAATGACTCCTGACTGATAATCAGCAAGAAGATGGGGACTTTAGTCCTACAACCACAAAGAATATGGTTCAGCAAAAATTTGAATGGGCTTAGAAACAGAATTTTCTGAGTTTCCCAATAAGAGTCTGGATGGCCCACACTTTGCTTTTGGCCTTGTGAAACTTGGAGCAGACCAGTCAGATCTGTGAAATAATAAATGTGTTGTTTCATGATGCTAAATCTGGAGTAATCTATTATGGTAGCAATAGAAAACTAATACAATGTCTAAAGCCATATGTTGACATAATTCATATTGAACAATGATCATGTAAATATATGAAAATTGTCACTAGTGGTGAGAAGAGGGGAAAGTGCTACAAAGAATCAAGTAAACTTCCCAGCTAGTATAGCCCTGTGCAACAGCTCTCTCATATATTATACCGATGGGAGAAAAAGAAGTGGGAGACCAAGTGATCATTTTTACCATTTCAATTGTCTAGATAAGAAGCAGTGAGAATGGTATTGTTGACAGAATTAGACAGGATAAGATACACAAAGAAGTAATTTGGTTTCAGAGTGTATAAAAGGGTTTCAAGTGTAAAAACTACAGGGTTTTTCCATCCTGGGTAAGGAGGGATTGGTAATGCCATTGAAACAAATATGGAAGTAAGAGGCTTGTGGGCTTACAAAGGCATGTTGTCTTCAGCTTTGGGCACGCTATTCAGAGTTGATAATATGTTTAAACAGAGGTCCCTGAGTCAGGGTGAATGTAGATTGAGAGCACAAGAAGAGTTTGGGACTGGGGTGGAGATTCAGAGGTGATCATTGCAGAGGTAAAGAGTGAACCTATGAGATTTGTGTGGAGGCAATTGCATAGTCAAGGATGGATTCTTGGAGGAGGAAAAAGGTTGGCATAAAATGTAAGAAACAGAGGATTAAAAAAATAAGACCTTAATGAGCATCAGGGGAAATGAGGATATTGAGTTTGGTAAGCACCCTGAAAGCAATTTGCATCATTAAAGTGATGGAAGTGAAGGGGATTCACAGCATTTGAAGAACTAAGGAAGGGATATGTGATATAAAAGTATAGTTTTTTTGTTCTTTGAGAATGTGGCTGAGAGAAAGCTCAAACAGTGGCTATAAGCAGTAATGAGCTTTTAATACAGCCAGTATCTCAGAAATAATGAGATAATAATGATAGGAGCTGTTATCCTAGAAATAAAATACATAAAATGAAGAAACAAATCAATAACTATTCTGAATCCATTAAAAAATATTTCAAAAAGTTAAATAATAACATAAGCCACATATTTAAAGTGCTGTTAATTTTGTTTCTTACCAATAAAATTCTGAGTAATATTCAGTAAACAAAATGTTGCCATAGTTTTACATTATAAGCATATTAAGTTTGGAAACAATCAAAGAAAATAGTAATATATTTTAATATTTTTATTTAATATTAATTTTATATTATGTTTAGGATTTATACATATTTAATATTTATATTTTGTATTTATGTTGGGTCTTTTTGGTTGATATACATGTACATATATGATATATCCAAGAAAATTCTTTAAAAAGTACAGCCCTACCGGGTATCAAATATATAAAGTAAATCAAATGTCAGGTCATTGCTGTCCAATAGAAATATATGGGAGGAATACATGTAGTTTTTGATTTTCTAGTAATCACATTTAACAGTAGAAAAAATAAAAGATGAAATTAATTTTAATATGTATTGTACATCACCCAGTATATCCAAAATACTATCATGTCAATACTATATCAATACAAAAATGTTTAATAAGATTTTTTTTTCATATAAGTCTTTGAAATCTAGTATGGATTCTACCCATAGAGAACATCTCATTTCAGACCAGCCACAGTTCAACTTCTCAGTGGCCACAAGGTGTACTGTACTGGACATTACAGCTTGAGATAACCATTTATTTCCAATAGAGTATGCTATTTCAAGATGATCATTCTACAATTTAGGATTCTGAAGAAAGTTAAAAGAAGTCACCATTTACTACATGATTTAGCATTAGAGTGTTTTAACACTTTGCTGTAAAAATTGAGTATTTTTCTTGTCCTTTCTCCTAGCCTCCAGTTGAGTTATTCTATTCCCACAAACTGTGGAGATTTAGACCATTTATATTTGGACCATTTATATTTCCCTCTCAACATAATTCCTCGCAATAGTTTTTCTCAGCCATATATGTAAATGGAGTAAACGCTCACACTATTTTTACAAACAAGTTTATCCAAACTAAACGCTTCCCATGACTGTATTCTTCTTCTTCTTTTTTTAAAGATGTTATTTTTATTTATTTGACAGAAAGAGAGATCACAAGTAGGCAGAGAGCCTGACACGGGGCTCGATCCCAGGACCCTGAGACCATGACCCAAACCGAAGGCAGAGGCCCAACCCACTGAGCCACCCAGGTACCCAGACTGTATTATTCTTTTGATTCAACCGTAGCCTATCCTTAGTGTCCATTAAGAGGGCTCATAGGAGCTGCTGTCTTTAAGTTATCACATTCCTTCTACTTAACTGACTATAGCGGATACAAAATGTAGGGCCACACTTTCTCACAGATATTAAGATACATTGGTCTTTAACTTTTTCCACCCGGTTTCTTTATTTTTTTTTTCTTTTTTGTTTGACATTCAATAATGTAACACGTATGGCTTAATCTTTTCATTATGGATGATTTTTTTCTGTCTAAAACATGGCTGGTCCTTTAAATATGAAGATCTTATTTTTGTCTTAGGAAACGACTTTTAATAATAATATCTTTTTATATTGTTAATATTCATTGTTATTAATTATATTTCTGTGAGAATATTTTGGACTCTTCGTCTTTCATTCCCTTTACCATTGCTCTAAGTGAAATTTTTTCTTCATTTGATAAAACAAATCTTTTCTTCTACAGAAGAAACTTGATTTTCAGGGTGCCTGGGTGGCTCAGTAGGTTAAGCCTCTGCCTTCTACTCAGGTCATGATCTCAGGGTCCTGGGACTGAGCCCCGCATCAGGCTCTCTGCTCAGCAGGAAGCCTGCTTCCCCACTCTCTCATTCTGCCTGCTTGTGATCTCTGTCGGATAAATAAATAAAAAATCTTTAAAAAAAAATAAAGAAGAAACTTGATTTTCAATCATGAGTTGCCTGATTCACTTACATTCTAAGTTATATGTTAGTGTCTGATGGATTTATTTTGGTCATTAATTTATTTTTTAGTTCTGCAATCTATCTTCATTTTTATCTCTGTTATTTTCAAATAGCAGATATATTTGTTATTTTCAAACATATCTTCATATATTTGAGATCTTGCTATATTGGATTAATTTTGTCAACAAATTTCCTTATAGCAATTTTTTATGTGTCTGTGAAATTTTATACTTTTCTTAGGGGATTTAATTTTTTGTCTTGATATTTTTCTCCTGCATGTAAACTCTACTCCTTTTATTTTTCTTAATTTTCTTCACCTAGATAATGTCTACATTCATATTGAGATTTAATGTAGTCTGTTTTCTTTGCAATATCATGTGGGAATCCTCCATCACTAGTTTTACTTTAGGCTGAAGTCTGTTTGCCTTTCTCACTGAACTATAATCTAAGTGTCCTTTATTTTTATACCTGGATGTAACCTGATAAAAGGAGAAGTCAACAGGAATTCTGTGAATGCCTTACTGAAGGGAATAGTTCTAGGTTTTTTTTGTTTGTTTGTTTGCTTCTATGAGATTTTGGTAAAGGGCTTATTAAATGTTCTCCATCAAATAGGAGTTATATATCCCACTTCTATGGGAGGATATTGTTGGAATTTGCATTATTCGCCAAATCAACTTGGGGAATTAAAACATCTGCTTAATAATAATTAATAAGAAGCAGCCAGAACTGGATATTCATTTTTAAAAATATCATCCTGGTAGTAGCTGTGATCACAAAGCATCACAAAAAATATATGAAAGGGTTAAGAAAATTATTTTTATATACATTTAATGATTATTCCTATACATTGCCCAAGTCTACAAGGTGAACTTTTACACTGATTTTGCAAAGAAATCATATGATCCTTGCCAAATTATATTATATTGAAACAAAACATAATAAGCATAGAGTAATTCTGGTTGCTTCCAGCCTAAATTCAATTACTCTGTGCTATAAGAATAATGACACAAAGAAAATGTAATCTTATAATATAAATGCACATATGTAATGAAGAGACATACATCTTCAGGAAGAAACATTGACTAGAATCTATGATACTGACATTGCTTACAAAGTGTTATAGATAAGGGAGCCACTATTAAAATGCAATTAGTATTATTTTGCAAAAAGAGGAAACCAGGCATATAGATTCCTTAATTCTTTCAAAAATACATTTATTGAGCACCTATTATAAGTAAAGTGTTTTCCTAGATTCAGAATATGCACCAGAAAATGAAACACACTAAGTCTTACACACTACAGTGGGAAATAGATAATATATAAGTAGACATAAATATGCAGTATAATTACATTTTTCATGAAGAAAACTGAGACAGGTCAAAAATTTGAGAGATGTAGTTGGTTAGCTGGGTGTGTTGCTTTTTAAAGAGACCTAAATGAAATGATTTGTGTATCTAATATATTTGATCAAATAGTTTGAGGAATTTAGTTTGTGCAAAATATTTCTAGTTTATTTTCATGAAAATTTAGATGTTTTGTATCTCTTCATAGGCTATAGTATTTATGCCACAGACAAATATTTCTGCGTATTTAGATATATTTTAATACACCATCAACTAAGAAATAAAAAATTATAAGACAGTTGTATTGATGGTGTGAAAACAATGGCAGAAAATTAAAGGGGTTCCAGCTTACAGTAAATCTGCTTTGAAATGTGTTCAGAGGATGGCTCAGTCGGTTGAGCTTCTGCCTCCAGCTCAGGTCATGGTCCTGGAGTCTGAGGATCAAGTCCAGCATAGGGCTCCCTGCTCAGTGGGGAGTCGGCTTCTCCTTCTGCCCTTTATCCCACTTGTGCATGCACGCACACTCTGCCCGTCTCAAATAAATAAATAAAAATCTTTTTTAAAAAATGTGTGCAGACAGCCATGAGATGTTAGATAAGCACTGGTGATGCTTATTAGCATTAACAAAAAAATACTAATAATGACATATAAATGTGAATTCGTTAAGTTTAAATTACTGACATACCAAATATATTTTTAATGAAACAGAAAGTGGTTTGCAGAATGTTCATTTTTATACTGAAGTTCGTTGGCTATACTGAGGGAAGATGCTGATACAAATTTTTCTAATGAGACAAGAAATCACCCTTCTTTCATGACAAAGAAAATCCATTATTGAAATACTTATCTGATACAATATTATGCCAACACACATGCTTTGTTATTTTTAACATGCTAAATAAATTTGGTTTGATGATTTAGTGTTGCAAAGATAATATCTTGATGAAAGATTCAGAATTCAATGAGAAAATTCAAATGAAGTTTGGGCTCTTGAACAATTTGGCTTTTACAATTCTGAGTGAATTAAAGGAGAAATAATACAGTATTTGAAAATGTTTAAATGATGTTCTTGGGAATGTAATATTGTTATATATTTGGATATACCCAACACAAAAAATAAACTAATCCTGCTGTGAATTTATTCAACTCCCTCTAAACAAAAGATGTATTAATTCAAGAAAATTAGTATTTTATGCATCAATTTTGAAAATAAAATGACATTTTATTTTTACTTTCAAACTTCTAGCCCAAGCAAACTGAGCGTTGAGGGTTTAGAAGTTATGTAGGTATTCTATTCATAATGATTCATGACTGGAACATATTTCAATATCTCACAGATTCACAATGGTTGGCAATCAAGGTTTTCTAGATGGTATATATTCAAATTAAAGTAAGTAAGTAAGTAAATAAATAAATGTAACTCTTAGGTAGAATAACCAGTTTTAAAACATTATTAAAATCAAAATGATTTAATAATAAATTAGTAACTAGTTTAATAATAAGCAAATTTTAACACTCCATGGCACAGAAACATTTAATAACATGGAAATATTCCACGATTTAGTTAAATAGTGGAGTCTCACACATGATTATATGTGAAATAAATGAAATAAGTGATTCCTCAGCTAAAAAGTTTTGAAGTTACTTTCATGGGAAATATGGAGCCATTAAAGGTTTTTTTGAAGGATTGTATTTGAATTTAGAAAGCTCCTTAAGGCTGCCCAGTGAAAAGTCTAACAAGGTGATAAATAGAAAGTAGTGGGGACGGTCACAACTTTAGTATAAAACTGCAGAGTGTAAGTCATGGAAATCTAAATTATGAGGGTTCGTAATAGAGATGGAGAAGAAGGAAATGATCCAGATGGATTCAGAATTCTTTCGGGAATGAAATCGAGACTTTTTTGTTGATTCAAAGTGAGGAACAAAAACAGGTATGTAAATACCAGGACTGGTAACCGAGCAACACAGCAGCTATGTGTCTTACATGAACCGCACAAGAGTGGTGCCAATACTCCTGCTGACCTCAGGGCAGATTTTGTTCTCACCTTAAATCCTCTAGCTCATGGCAACACATGAGCCTATGCAACATCCCATTTCACAGGACTATGTATGGACTAGTCAATAACAATGTCTTGCAAATGATCCCAAACCCTGAGGATTTATTGCAAGGCAAGTGGAAACAGGTGGAGTGGGCGCATTATCCTAAGTTCATCACTAATTGGCTAAGTAAGGACTCTCATTTTAAGAGTCTAAGACAAAAAATCCCCTGCATCATCTTTGTTGGTACCTCTTGAATAATTCCAGTGAAGGATAATTCTCTCTTTCTTGTGGCTACAGACTTTAATTTGGAATGATGTTAAATATTAGAATGCCCTCTCTTGATTCATACTGGAACTGCTTTCCCTTTCAACCAGGAATACTGGATTTACCTACAATCTGTGGCCACATAGAACAAGTTCTGGTTTTTCTTTGATTTAATACTGCTTCCAAATATGCAGGCGATTTTTCTATTTATGATCCAGAACTAAGAATTAGTTCTGTAGATGAGATTAAATATTATTCCCAAGTCCCTGCACTGATTTCTCAGATGATATAAATCTAACCATGGTTTTTGTCTCTGGAATGTACTACAGTGTGTCTGCAGCTCCCCTAGCTTTTTACAAAAAAAAATCAGACATCCATCCAACAGTCCCACTGTGCTGCTAGAATAGAAGATGTTCCTTGGCTCTGCCTTGTGTTTCTGTCCTGTCACTTGCTGGTAGCTGGCCAAGCTTTCACACTACTATGTTGAAAATTGCAGATGAGGACTGTAAGAACAGCATGATGGGAGATACTCACAGTTTGCTTTCCCTGGGAGCGTCTTCAGTAGATCTCACTCAGATGCTGTATACAATTGCACAATGAAAGTTAAGTGCCTCATCAGCCACCATCCTCCGGTTGGCACTGCATCAGGAAGCGTGTACCACCCTCCCTTGCTTGTAACCTCCTCGTGCACAACTAGCCCAAACCATATGGGAAGAGCTAGAATAAACATCTAAAATACTAACACATTTATTTGTAAATCTGGCACTCAAGCAGGGTTGGATATGCAACATTATCGCACATGCTAGGTTTCCAGGTAGCCAAATCAACAAGCACCAGAACTTAGAAAACCAACTTAGAAAGGGAAACAGGCGCAATTCTTGGCTGGGTTATGTGAACACATACATGTCTTCTTAATTCTTTTTTATTAGAGTAGCACTAGGATGATGCTAATCATGATAGCAAACTTGGACTTTCCTATATCATTTGTGCCTTAAAAGCTAGCAATCCTTGAATATTTTCCATAATATCTCAAATCATTACTGAGAAGATTGCCCAATACCCAAGAAATGTATTTTGATTTGTTCTCTTGGAAAGTCCCACTTAAATGGGAAAAAACAAAAAAAACAAAAACAAAAACAAAAAACCAAAACCGACATTTATTGAATATGCACAAGTATCAAACTCTATATTAATATATTGACTATATAAAAGAATGTTAGCACTTTATCTTAAATATTTATTTTTTGTGTTCTAATTTATTTCCCAATAGTATTTTACAGGCACCATTACCATTGTTTTATGGATAAGGAAATAGAGGCTAAGAAACCTCATGATCTGATTACAGTTAGAAAATCAACCTAGGTAGAACTGGGAGTTGAGTCTTACCTAACTTAAAGCCTAAACCTGTGTTCTTGTCCACTTACACACTTTATTGTGACTTTAAATTTATAATACCAACCATCAGACCGCTTTTCAACAGGTAAAAGCCTACACCAATTTAATGGCATATATATTTCTCCACATATTTCTAAGTATACATACAGACAATAAGTATTCAAAATAAAGTATCAAATTTTCTACTGTTAAAAAAAATTAGGAGTTACTCTCTTGAATAAAAGAATCCCCTTTCATGGTATAATGGCTTCCTTCTTAGTTGATTAACGCCTATACAACTATGAGGTCAATTTTAACTTCCTCTGGGTCTTTAATATCTACTCTATTTTGGTTAGCATCAAACAAGTTAATGCTAATAGTAATTGATTTTCAGTTTTGTTTTATTTATTTAATTTTAATCTATGCTGTTGTTTCTTTGTTAAAAGTAATAGAAAACAGGTATTCCTCTTGAATATCTGATCAAACAAACTTAACATTTATCTGATCAAGGAGAAAATAATACAATTTCTAATAGGTTATCTTGTTTCTTAGTGTTCATAAAAATGCACCTTGCAATATTCATATATTGTAGGACATTCTGTGTTGTCCTTGTTGAAAGAGAAGCAGTGCTGAGGTCAGCCAGACCTAAGTTGAATTCTGGTGTTAACATTTTCTGGTTGGATAATATTTAGAAAACATTTAAGCATATACTCTTATTCTAAAAATATATTCATATTCATATACTCTTATTCTAAAAATATATTCATATACAATCATGTGTAAGTACTGTGTCTCTATATCATGCAGTTGAAGACAAATGTAATAACACGTGAGGACCCATTTCGTTCATTCTTATCAGAACTAAGGAGTATGATTCCCTCCAGGAATAAAAACTATAGCTGTTGTCAAAGAGTTTCTAATCAAGAATAGTTCTCATAAAACAAAATTCAGCATATATCTATTCTTAGCAGGCTGGAGATTTAGGGATGATAAATATTTAAGAAAAGTCCATTTTCATGCCCTGAATTCTAATTATTTTTCTCTTTCTTTCCCTTCCCTGAGTGTTCTATTGGTGTAACTCTGCTTACAAGAGTGTTTTCGTGTTTCATTCTACTCTGAGTATAATACAAGCCATTCTGAAGCCTGCTCATTGTGTACAGTAATGATGTGAATACCCGGCTCACTATTTGCCTGCCTATGGCCAATTTCATAAGGAAAGAAGAAAACATGTTTTCAAAGGAGGAGGAGTGTGTGGGGGTGAGGAGGGGTGATGAGAAACACAGACAAGTATTGGGAGGTTTTCAAGAATTTCCTCTTTTCATTAAAGATGAAAAATATGAATTCATTCACTTGAATGTACTGAAAGCCAATTAACTCATTTTTATAAAGGCCTCTTATTATCAAATTGTCATTTGCATAATTGTAGGAGTGGAACTGGCAGGACTGCAGCCATTCATGTTTCTTTGAAATGCAGATTGGCCTTGGATTCTGTCCTCCCCAAACCCTGAAATTAGGCCACAGCCCTCTGGGTGGGGAAGGTGTGGGTACTGAGAGCTCTAATCCAAGAACATTTGACTGCTGCAGTAGCTCTGTTTAAATGTTTCCACATATATAAGTTTTCAAAACAAACAGAAACACCCTATGTTCCATAAAACTAATTAGCAAAGTGCCCAGTAATTGGCCTCCTAATCACTTGCTAGTATTTTCCCTGAGGTAGTCTTCCAAAAAATTTAAAATATGCATTACTTGGCCATATTCACTTCCATTAAGGACACCTTTTAGCCCTTCAGTTGTAACTATTTCTTGAGAGAGGATAAAGAAATAATTCTAAAGAATATTATAGAAGTATGCATCAACAATAAACTTGACTGTATACAATAAACCTAGATGTCCTCTTAGAAAGTTTCTTTTCTACTTTCTTCTTTTCTCCATCAATCCTGAGCAAATCAGGGCTTGCACATTAAGTTACATTTGGGTCCCTTTCACCTTATGATAAAATGGATCATTAATTCTAGAAGCAATATTGCACAGTGACTAATAAAAGTAAGAGCAAGACAAACCTGAGTTCAAATCTACATTTTGCATTCATTAGGGGCAGAACCCTGGACTAACTATCTCATAATTTCGAACCTCAGATTCTACCTATAAACTGTGAACAACAATTACACTGTGTTCATAAAGTTTCTAGGATAAGTAATAAGAGCTGGCTTTCAGTTCTTTGGCAGGTAGTAGGAGCTCAGTGACTGTAGACACCTTCCTGTTCACCTCCATTAAGCTCAGACTAGCTGGATTCAGCCTGAGTGTTGTGTAGCGAGAGCACAGGGTCACCAAAGGCCAAAGAAGAGAAAATGAAACTGAATGGTTTACATTTGACTTTCAAATAAGTATCAAATACGTCGTAACAATTACAAAAAGTGCTTATTTAGAAATGACAAAAAGCCCAACCACTAGTGTCTTTACCTATAAGGGTTTCATTTTCTCAGGCAAGGGGAGGCAGGGAGGTGTGTTACTACCAGCATTGGTGGCTCATTTGCTCGGGGATGTAACACCAGAGACTCAAGATTTTCTATTGTACAGTTTTGTTGTTTTTGGCTTTAACTTTGTTCTCCTGTCATTAGTCTCATATTTGTACCATGACTGTTTCTGCTGGACCCACCAGATCCATATTCAATATAGGAAGAAGTGAGGATGTGTGCCATATGTGAGAAACAACTAATTCTGCTCCTTTTCTTCAGAAAAGATGATTTACCACATCTCCAGCAGAGTTTTGCTCACGTCTTATTGTCTGTATCTGAGTCCAACTATTAGCTCTAGCTGCAAAGGATAGCAAATGTTTAGCTGGGCAAATGGTTACCACCAACAAAATAAAGCTTTTGCTCATAGGAAAGATGAGAGAGAACAGGGATTGGGTAAACTATTTTAGTGTCTGCATAGTAGGCTACAATAAAAATGCCAGAAAGGTATCAGATTTATTTATACTCATTTTATAGTTTGGTAATTGTTCTAATATTCTGGTAATGTCAGTGAAGGTGAAGGAGTAAGAAATTCTTCTTCTCCATAAAAACAGCAAAGAACTTGTATTAACTATTGGAATCAACTTTTTTGGAACTCTGGAAATTAAACAATTTTATAACAACCCAAGGAGCACTTACCAGAAAAAAAAATCTGATTTTTCTCTAAGAACAGCAAATTTTGTATTATTATAAGTCACCCCAGAACCCACTTCCACTCACCAACTTCACTAGCCATGAAGATAATGGTCCTCATTCCCAGTACTAGAGGATTCTGGACCAACCTCTGTTGTCAAGAATTGCAGTTATTTTGCCACGTATCTGGCCTTTCTGGTGGCCGCCTTGAACTGGCCCAAGAGTCTTGTCTTTATTTCAACTAAGTCAGAGCTGGTCATGTGCTAAAGCTGGTTGGGGGATGAGGAGGGAGGTGTCAAAACATTTATAAGCTAATGTTTCTGTCATTGTTTGGGGCAATAGGTCGCACTTGAAAAAATCAGTAGACCCACTAGGCTAGGGAATTCTCACATACAAAATTTCTAAGACTCCTTGCATTCAGCTACATAAATAGTATCAAATGTAGCAGATTCTGGTTAGACTGCCTGAACCTGCCATCTGCTACTGCCACTGCTAGAAAGCTTCCCAAGTGCCATGGTTTCGTCCCACCTCCACTTCTAGCCATAGTAGAATAGATAAACTGAGGACACAGAGCTCAGTCTTAGCTAAACCTTAGGTTAACCAATGACCTATTTATTACAAACCTGGCATAAAAGCATGATTTATCCAATCAGATGCTATTTCTCAAATATTTTTACTAAGAAATGTCAAAGAAATCATGAAATTTAGCAGCAAGTAAGAATGGAAATAGAAGGAGCATAAGAAAGAAAGACAAGGGGGAAAAAAAAACGAAGATTAGTGGCAGAAACAATGAATCAAGATACACAGAGAGAATATATGTGTAGACTAGTAGATGAAGAGGATTGATCAGGAAAGAGAGTAAGAAGCAGATTTAGAGTTACTTATTACCACATGTGGCAAATCCTGAACAGAAACTCCACATAGCTACCACTGTTAAGATGCCTCTGATTGCCTTGGATCCAGAAAAAAACATCAACCTCTATAGTGTGGATTGCTATTTTTTTTAGTCCGGACTTCAATAAACCCAGTGTGATTTTAGTTAGCTTTAGGATGCCTGGGCAAAATAGCTCAATAATATCTGATTGTGGATAGAATTCAAATAGTATTTCAATCAAACAGAACGCAAACAGTATAATGTGTATTTCTAAAGGATTAGCCCATAAATCCATGATGTTCACATCTAGCAATTTCACTGTAGTTTTAGATATTTTTAGTTTATTTTCTTGATTTTGGTTTAAACAAATCACCAAACCCAGATAAAATCAATTAGTCACCTCCCAAGACTTTACACATCTCCAAGGCATTTTTTTAAAATTCCATTTTATAAGGTATAGTCATTCAGTCATGTAAAAAGAAAAACCAATAATTGTTTTTGTTTCTATCTCATTTCTTTTAAAACCATAAATTGCATTGCTGAACTTCATTACCTGACAAATTTAGCAACTAAAACAATTAGCTGTTTTTAAAAAATAAACATCTATCCATAAAGAATGAAAAATTTCATTTACTGAGTTTGTTTAAAGTAATCTCTTCTAGGTTCCTGTGGCATATCATGCTGAGGAGCTCTGGGAATGCCTCCCGTATTATTGAATTAAGATGTTGACTAAATTGAAGAACGTCATTTGGATAATGTAAGAAGTAAGATCTGGCTTTAATCACTGAATTCAGAAGATTGAGTGAAGATACTATGTTTTCTCAATATTTAAATCTGTAGTATTTTTAGTGTGTCAACAATAACTTTAAGTAGTTTGAAACCCTTCTATCATGTCAACCAAACAATTTGTGTTTATCATGTTACCTAAGATCCATCCAAGTAACAGTAATATTAAAAACCAACACATATAGGACACTCTCCAAATAGCAGTTAACATTTTTAACTCTTCAATAATTCAGTCATCCTTATAGCATACAAAAAAAGATAACTGACATGTTAAGTATTAAGTAATTTGTTTCTAATCACACATCAAGTAAAAGATGAAGCTGGGAAATCCATTGCTATAAATACCTATATTAAAAAATAAGAAATATTTACTGTCAATAATTTAAGCTAAAATGTCAGAAAGGAAAAAAAAGGCAAATAAAACCTGAAGTAAGTCAAGAAATAATAAGTATCAGGGCAGAAGTCAAAATTACAGAAAATAGAGAAGTAATATAGAAAATCAATGAAACTAAAGTTCTTTGAAAACATAAACTACAGTGATAATCTTTTAGCTAGAATGAGTAAGATAAGAAGGAAGAATATGCAAGTCAACAAAATGAGGAATGAAGAGAGGGCTTTCCTAAAATTCTTACCAAAATTAAGAAGGTTATAAGGGAATATTATGAAAAACTTTAACCCAACATATGACACTACTTAGATATAATGAAGAAATTCCAATGAAAACATAAAAGCTATCTCAAGAAGAAATAGAAAACCTGAATAATACATGTAAAGAAAGTGAATTTGTAATTAACTATCTTCCCACAAAGAAAAGTTCCAGCCCAAATTGTGTCTTTGGTAAATTCTAACAAATATTTATGGATGCAGTGATACCAACACTACATAAAATGTATCAGAAAATGCAGGAAGAACCATTTCTTAGTTTATATTAAATGACAAAATTTCACAAAACATGACCTATATACTTCATGAACATAGGCACAAAAATCCTTAACAGAACATTAACAGATTAAATCCAGCAAAACATAAAAAGAATTATGTACTATGACTAAGTGTAGTATACCCTAGGAATGCAAGGTATGTTTGAATATCAAGGATATTATCTACTGTATTCATGGAACATATGATATAAACTACATGAAAATCTCAATTGATTCAGAAAGAAATTTGAAAAATCTCAACATCTATTTATGATAAATACTATAAACATAACAGGAATAAAAAGAAACTTTTTAAACTCAAAAGAAACATCTATAGAAAAGCTACAGCCAAAATCACATTTTATAGTGAAAAACTTTTCTAAGTTCAGAGCTAAGATAAAAATTTCTTCTTTCACAACTCCTGTTCAACATTGGTACTGCATGTTCTATCCAATGAAATAAGGCCATCAAGTAAAATAAAAGGCATAAAGATTAGAAAGGAAGAGGTTAAATAGTCTTTACTCAAGGGAAACATGATCTTAAAAGCAAATAATCCCAAGGAATTTACAAAAATACTAATACATGCATTTAGTGATTGTGCAGCATAAGAGATCAATATGAAAAAATCTTCATATTGCTATTTTACTAGAAAAATGCATTCTAAAAATGAAATTAAGATGCAATAGCAACAAAACTAATGCAATTCTTATGAATAAATTTAGCAAAGAAAGGGCAAGGCTCTTCCATAAAAAAATACAATGTATAAATACATAAAAATCAATATATACAGGTATACTATATATTAAAATATAAATATATATAAAATATGCATAAACGATAAATTTAGCAAATGAAGTATAAGACTCTTATTTGAGAAATTACAAGACATTGCTGAGAAAAATTAAACAAGATTTAGCTAAATGGCGAGATACTCCATGGTCATAGATTGTTAAGATTCATTATTGAATAGCAATTCTTCCAATTTGATATATAAACTCATTGCAAACCCTATGAAATTTCATTTTGGCTACTTTATAGAAATTGACAAGCTGATCTTAAAAATTGTAGCTGTTATAACAAATATGTAATTCGGTGGTTTCAATTAAGGGTCATTTTGCCCCTTCTCCCCCTCCTCCAGACATTTAGCAATGTCTGGAGACTTTTGGGTAGTCATAAGTGGGTAGAGGCCAAGAATGGTCCTTAGCATCTTTTTTTTTTTAAAGTTTTATTTATTTATTTGACAGAGAGAGATCACAAGTAGGCAGAGAGACAGGCAGAGAGAGGCGATGGGGGGGTGGGGTGAAGCAGGCTCCCGCTGAGCAGAGAGCCTGATGCGGGACTCGATCCTAGGACCCTGAGATCATGACCTGAGCCAAAGGCAGAGGCTTAACCCACTGAGCCACCCAGGTGCCCCTCCTTAGCATCTTCTAATGCACAGGGCTGCCTCTCATAACAAAGAAGTATTAGACCCGAAATGCCAATAGTACTGACTTTGAGAAACCCTGATTTAATTGCATCAGAAAAAAATAGAGTAATATCTCCAGCTGTCAGTCCAGGCATTCTATCCCACCAGAGTAGAAAGGTCTAATAGAGAAGAAAAAGAACCCTTTGAGCCCTTTTACCATTGGTGAGTGCCTTAATGGGCACTACCAGTTCTGGCTATACAAAAGCTCTCTGTTGTACTATTACCTGTCTTAAAACTTCCTTTTTTTCTTTTTTTTTTTTAATTTTTTTTTAAGATTTTATTTATTTATTTGACAGATAGAAATCACAAGTAGGCAGAGAGGCAGGCAGAGAGAGAGGAGGAAGCAGGCTCCCTGCTGAGCAGAGAGCCCGATGCGGGGCTTGATCCCAGGACCCTGGGATCATGACCTGAGCCGAAGGCAGAGACTTTAACCCACTGAGCCACCCAGGCTCCCCGAAAATTTCCTTTTTTTCTACAGAGGCTTCTCTAATATCTTATCAACTGATCATGGTCACATCTTGCCAGCATAACAGCCATTTGCCTTTGCTAGTGTCTGCTCTAAGGCGTTAAATATAATTTTGAAAAATCATATTCCCCGATAATAAAACTTCACAGTTTTCTTCTATTTTGAAACACTTGTCTGTAGTTTCTGTATACTAAAAATTTGCACTAAGGGTGTTTTAAAACGGCTGTCTTACTTTGGCATTCTTGTGTACAAAGGTGATTTATCTCCTTTTCCCCTTTATGTTTATTAAACAACACAAATGTTCCAAAGTCTCTAACTGCTATTTAATTCAAGTCTATGAGTTTCTGTGCTTCTCTGCTTCTCAGAGACCAGATTGCTTTGGGAAATTTTAGTGTCAACATGTAATAATAAAATTGATCAACTGCATATAAACTAATAAGTACAAATTTGATTTTTTCTAAAAAGTGATTATTTGGCTCTGAGGTAAAACAAAACTCATATTTATAAGATGTAGTGTGTATAATGTGTCATTTTAATAATCATATGATAGAAATTGATGCATCTTAAGTTTGGATATTATGATTCTTACCCCAGCTCCAATGTATTTTTTCCCTCCACGCCACCAGGCACTTGTCTAACACCAGCTTAGGGTCTTAACGATTGATCTCTATTCTGACATTACCTACCTGGAGATATCATCAGATCTCACATGTTAAGGGCTTAGTCTTACAAGACTACACACACACCCACATACGTGCGTACGCACGCGCGCGCACACACATGCACACACGCCCTACACCAATCACAAATCTAGGTGATTCTGACCTCCGGGTTATGGATTGGAGGTTCCGATGACTTCCTTCTTGGGTATGATTAAGCTGCTAGAGCAGCTCACAAAAATCAGGAAAGCAGTTCACTTACTAGATTACTGCTATATTACAAAAACGTTCCAAATCTCGAATCACATAATTGGTTCCCTTGGCAACAAACCCTCACACTTAGGTGCCTTTCAAAAGACACCTCATTAACATAAACTCAGGTGTAGTTGAAAGGGGTTTATTGTAAGTATCAGGACATCTTTATCACTGTTACCATTTAGGAAATTTAAAGGAATGGGAACAAAGAATTAATATGTATTTCTTACCATAAGCCATAATACCACAGATATAAAAGTAAATGCCTATCTTCACAGACCAGTAAAAATTAAGATCTTATAACAACATTTCATATAACTCATGAAATAACATGATCAGTACTTCCCATGGTGTTTTGCCATACACCAACATGGATATTGAATCAAGGCTTGAGTGTGTTAGGATGACAAATTGAAGCACCTACCCAACATTATAACAACTTCTATTTCATTGAATGATTATAAGACTTAATAAAAACCATATTTTCTATCTCTATTACGATATTTCCTACTGTCATTATTTTAATAACAATAGTTTCTTTTTTTCGGTAGTCTTTTCTTTTCAAATAATTAGGAGAAGAGCGGCAGGTTAGAAATTACAAAATTGGCTGTGTCATTTACAGAACCCATAAGTTTCATTGATTGCCGTTTCCCTGACTCATTCTATAGCTGGCTAAAACTTGCCTTCTCATTGACGAGAAGTCTACCAGGAGGCATGACGATATAAACTATCGATAAAATGTCTAAAGGGGGAAAATGCAATTGTGATTTAGTCTGAAATTCCACTTGGGAATCTGTTTTAAGACTTCACACTTGAGAAGTAATTTCATTTGTTTTCTCCTGCTTATAAACCAGTGTCTTAAACCATAGGTAATCACTGCAAGGCTGCACCAATGACAGTTCCCAAATTTCTTCCTCACAGGCACAATTGAAGGAATATAGACTTTTTTTCTTCTACTCTTAACTGGAACCAGCCTTTCCCTTGGACCACATGCATGTCCATCTTTATTTCCCCCCCAGTGGAAGGTGGGAATGGAGGTAGCGGCCATTTGTGGAGGGATTACTGGTTTCCAGGCCTCTGTTAAGCATTTCATAGACATTGCCTCTTCTATCAAACAGCAGTTCCCAATTTTTGACATTTTACCCCAATTTGGTAGAACCTGAGACTCAAAACACTTGATCAGTTGTCTGATCTTGTAACATAGCACACCAGATCATTTGAGTTGTAATACTTGCTCTTAGCCCTGAGGTTCTCTCTCCCTGCATAGCATAATGCCTTCAAGTGGAGGGAACATCAGGATTCTCCAGACCATATGACATCCTTACAACATAAGAATGTTTTTTGTTTTTTTTTTTTAATCTCATGTCATCCTGCTAAGCTTTCATTATATTATTGAATCATCTCTGAAACTCCTGGTTAATCCCATTATTTATACTGAGCCTTTTCCCTGGCCTTGGATGATTTCAATATTCCTGTTGACAATCTACTTTATACCTTAATGCTAGCATCTATTGTTAGCTTCTCCAAGGCTCTGCAGATCCAGTCCAGCAAACTATACCCAGGGATGTGCCTAGACGTTGTCATTAACCCCAAACACTTGATGTGTGAAATACTAAAACTTCAACATTTCACTGATAACACAAGTGTTTGCATCATTATTACTTTAACTGCTTTTTTTCTTTACCTCATCATTACTCTTTCATGTCTTAACTTTTTAATTTTTATCTTAATCTGTTAACTCCCTTATTTTTTTCAATTACTATCTCAATAGAACAAAATGATAGCAGCATCAAAAATTACTAATGCCGGGTTGGGAGTCAAGATGGCGGAGAAGTAGCAGGCTGAGACGACATCGGGTAGCAGGAGATCAGCTAGATAGCTTATCTAACCATTGTGAACACCTATAAATCCAACGGGAAATCGAAGAGAAGAACAGCAACAATCCCAGAAACAGAAAATCGATCACTTTCTGAAAGGTAGGACCTGCGGAGAAGTGAATCCAAAGCGACGGGAAGATAGACCCCGGGGGGAGGGGCCGGCACCCGGCAAGCGGCGGAGTGACGGAGCACAAAATCGGGACTTTTAAAAGTCGGCTCCACTGGGAGACATCGCTCCAGAGGCTAAACTGGGGGGAAACCCAGGCGGGGTCAGCATAACCCCAGGACCCGCAGGGTCACAGAAGGACTGGGGATGTCTGAGTGCCGCAGAGCTCGCAGGTATTAGAGCGGGGAAGCCGGCTATAGCGACAAAGCCGAGGAGTGAGCTCTAAGCCCGGGGTTACCTTGTGCCGGTCGCAGGCTGGGTGGGCTCGGAGCGCGGCCGGAGGCCACGGAGACAAAAGCGACCCGGCGCTTTTCTCCAGCTCCAACAATTGACTGCTTTCCTCGAGGCGCGACCGCAAGCCAGGGAGGCGGGGCTATTGGGCGCTTTGCTCTGAGAGTGCACTGAGGAGCGGAACCCCAAGCTCTCGGCTCCTCCGGGCCGAGAGATTGGGAGGCCGCCATCTTCATTCCCGTCCTCCGGACTCTACGGAAAGCGCTCAGGGAACAAAAGCTCCCGAAAGCGAACCCGAGCGGATTACTTAGCCTGGCCCCTGGCAAGGGCGGTGCAATTCCGCCTGCGGCAAAGACACTTGAGAATCACTACAACAGGCCCCTCCCCCAGAAGATCAACAAGAAACCATCCAAAACCAACTTCAGTCACCAAGAACAGCGGAATTCCACAGCAGGAGAAAGCAAATCCTACCTGGACAAAATGACAAGGTGGAAAAACTCACCTCAAAAAAAAGAACAAGAGGCCGTACCGAAGGCTGGAGACCTAATCAATACAGACATAGGTAGCATGACAGATCTAGAGTTCAGAATGACAATTCTCAAGGTTCTAGCCGGGCTCGAAAAAGGCATAGAAGATATTAGAGAAACCCTCTCCGGAGAGATAAAAGCCCTTTCTGGAGAAATAAAAGAACTAAAATCTAACCAAGTTGAAATCAAAAAAGCTATTCATGAGGTGCAATCAAAAATGGAAGCTCTCACTGCCAGGATAAATGAGGCAGAAGAAAGAATTAGTGACATAGAAGACCAAATGACAGAGAATAAAGAAGCTGAGCAAAAGAGAGACAAACAACTACTGGAACACGAGGAGAGGATTCGAGAGATAAGTGACACCATAAGACGACACAACATTAGAATAATTGGGATTCCAGAAGAAGAAGAAAGAGAGAGGGGAGCAGAAGGTATGTTGGAGACAATTATTGGAGAGAATTTCCCTAATATGGCAAAGGGAACAAACATCAAAATCCAGGAGATGCTAAGAACGCCCCTCAAAATCAATAAAAATAGGTCCACACCTCGTCACCTGATAGTAAAATTTACAAGTCTTAGCGACAAAGAGAAAATCCTGAAAGCAGCCCGGGAAAAGAAGTCTGTAACATACAAGGGTAAAAACATTAGATTGGCAGCGGACCTATCCACAGAGACCTGGCAGGCCAGAAAGAACTGGCATGATATATTCAGAGCACTAAACGAGAAAAACATGCAGCCAAGAATCCTATATCCGGCTAGGCTATCATTGAAAATAGAAGGAGAGATAAAGAGCTTCCAGGACAAACAAAAGCTGAAAGAATTTGCAAACACCAAACCAGCTCTACAGGAAATATTGAAAGGGGTCCTCTAAGCAAAGAGAGACCCTAAAAGTAGTAGATCAGAAAGAAACAGAAACAATATACAGTAACAATCATCTTACAGGCAATACAATGGCACTAAATTCATATCTCTCAATAGTTACCCTGAATGTTAATGGGCTAAATGCCCCAATCAAAAGACACAGGGTATCAGAATGGATAAAAAAACAAAACCCATCCATATGCTGCCTCCAAGAAACTCATTTTAGACCCGAAGACACCTCCAGATTTAAAGTGAGGGGGTGGAAAACAATGTACCATGCTAATGGACATCAGAAGAAAGCTGGGGTGGCAATCCTTATATCAGATCAATTAGATTTTAAGCCAAAGACTATAATAAGAGATGAGGAAGGACACTATATCATACTCAAAGGGTCTGTCCAACAAGAAGATCTAACAATCTTAAATATCTATGCCCCTAACATGGGAGCAGCCAACTATATAAACCAATTAATAACAAAATCAAAGAAATACATCAACAGTAATACAATAATAGCAGGGGACTTTAACACTCCCCTCACTGAAATGGACAGATCATCTAAGCAAAAGATCAACAAGGAAATAAAGGCCTTAAATGACACACTGGACCAGATGGACATCACAGATATATTCAGAACATTCCATCCCAAAGCAACAGAATATACATTCTTCTCTAGTGCACATGGAACATTCTCCAGAATAGACCACATCCTGGGTCATAAATCAGGTCTCAATCGGTACCAAAAGATCGAGATCATTCCCTGCATATTTTCAGACCACAATGCTCTGAAGCTCGAACTCAATCACAAGAGGAAATTTGGAAAGAACGCAAATACATGGAGACTAAACAGCATCCTTCTAAAAAATGAATGGGTCAACCAGGAAATTAAAGAAGAATTGAAAAAATTCATGGAAACAAATGATAATGAAAACACAACAGTTCAAAATCTGTGGGACACAACAAAGGCAGTCCTGAGAGGAAAATATATAGCAGTGCAAGCCTTTCTCAAGAAACAAGAAAGGTCTCAAATACACAACCTAACCCTACACCTAAAGGAGCTGGAGAGAGAACAACAAAGAAAGCCTAAACCCAGCAGGAGAAGAGAAATCATAAAGATCAGAGCAGAAATCAATGAAATAGAAACTAAAAAAACAATAGAACAAATCAACAAAACTAGGAGCTGGTTCTTTGAAAGAATTAATAAGATTGATAAGCCCCTGGCCAGACTTATCAAAAAGAAAAGAGAAAGGACGCAAATAAATAAAATCATGAATGAAAGAGGAGAGATCACAACCAACACCAAAGAAATACAAACAATTATAAGAACATACTACGAGCAACTCTATGGCAACAAATTTGACAACCTGGAAGAAATGGATACATTTCTAGAGATGTATAAACTACCACAACTGAACCAGGAAGAAATAGATAACCTGAACAGACCCATAACCAGTAAGGAGATTGAAACAGTCATCAAAAATCTCCAAACAAACAAAAGTCCAGGACCAGACGGCTTCCCAGGGGAATTCTACCAAACATTTAAAGAAGAATTAATTCCTATTCTCCTGAAACTGTTCCAAAAAATAGAAATGGAAGGAAAACTTCCAAACTCATTCTATGAGGCCAGCATCACCTTGATCCCAAAACCAGACAAGGATCCCACCAAAAAAGAGAATTACAGACCAATATCCTTGATGAACACAGATGCAAAAATTCTCACCAAAATACTGGCCAATAGGATCCAACAGTACATTAAAAGGATTATTCACCACGACCAAGTGGGATTTATTCCAGGGCTGCAAGTTTGGTTCAACATCCGCAAATCCATCAATGTGATACAATACATTAATAAAAGAAAGAGTAAGAACCATATGATACTCTCAATAGATGCTGAAAAAGCATTTGACAAAGTGCAGCATCCCTTCCTGATTAAAACTCTTCAAAGTGTAGGGATAGAAGGCACATACCTCAATATTATCAAAGCCATCTATGAAAAACCCACCGCAAATATCATTCTCAATGGAGAAAAACTGAAAGCTTTTCCGCTAAGGTCAGGAACACGGCAGGGATGTCCGTTATCACCACTGCTGTTCAACATAGTACTAGAAGTCCTAGCCTCAGCAATCAGACAACAAAAAGAAATTAAAGGCATCCAAATCGGCAAAGAAGAAGTCAAACTATCACTCTTTGCAGATGATATGATACTATATGTGGAAAACCCAAAAGGCTCCACTCCAAAACTGCTAGAACTTATACAGGAATTCAGTAAAGTGTCAGGATATAAAGTCAATGCACAGAAATCAGTCGCATTTCTTTACACTAACAACAAGACAGAAGAAAGAGAAATTGAGGAGTCAGTCCCATTTACAATCGTACCCAAAACCATAAGATACCTAGGAATAAATCTAACCAAAGAGGCAAAGAATCTATACTCAGAAAACTATAAAGTACTCATGAAAGAAATTGAGGAAGACACAAAGAAATGGAAAAATATTCCATGCTCATGGATTGGAAGAACAAATATTGTGAAAATGTCTATTTTACCTAAAGCAATCTACACATTTAATGCAATCCCTATCAAAATCCCATCCATTTTTTTTAAAGAAATAGAACAAATAATCCTAAAATTTATATGGAACCAGAAAAGACCTCGAATAGCCAAAGGAATATTGAAAAAGAAAGCCAAAGTCGGTGGTATCACAATTCCAGACTTCAAGCTCTATTACAAAGCTGTCATCATCAAGACAGTATGGTACTGGCACAAAAACAGACATATAGACCAATGGAACAGAATAGAGAGCCCAGAAATAGACCCTCAACTCTATGGTCAACTAATCTTCAACAAAGCAGGAAAGAATATCCAATGGAAAAAAGACAGCCTCTTCAACAAATGGTGCTGGGAAAATTGGACAGCCACATGCAGAAAAATGAAATTGGACTATTTCCTTACACCACACACGAAAATAGACTCAAAGTGGATGAAGGACCTCAATGTGCGAAAGGAATCTATCAAAATCCTTGAGGAGAATGCAGGCAGCAACCTCTTTGACCTCCACCGCAGCAACTTCTTCCTAGGAACATCGCCAAAGGCAACAGAAGCAAGGGCAAAAATGAACTATTGGGATTTCATCAAGATCAAAAGCTTTTGCACAGCAAAAGAAACAGTTAACAAAACCAAAAGACAACTGACAGAATGGGAGAAGATATTTGCAAACGACATATCAGATAAAGGGCTCGTATCCAAAATCTATAAAGAGCTTATCAAACTCAATACCCAAAGAACAAATAATCCAGTCAAGAAATGGGCAGAGGACATGAACAGACATTTCTGCAAGGAAGACATCCAGATGGCCAACAGACACATGAAAAAATGCTCCACATCACTCGGCATCAGGGAAATACAAATCAAAACCACAATGAGATACCACCTCACACCAGTCAGAATGGCTAAAATTAACAAGTCAAGAAATGACAGATGCTGGCGAGGATGCGGAGAGAGGGGAACCCTCCTACACTGTTGGTGGGAATGCAAGCTGGTGCAACCACTCTGGAAAACAGTGTGGAGGTTCCTCAAAAAACTGAAAATAGAGCTACCCTACGACCCAGCAATTGCACTCCTGGGTATATATCCTAAAGATACAAACGTGGTGCTCCGAAGGGGCACGTGCACCCGAATGTTTATAGCAGCAATGTCCACAATAGCCAAACTGTGGAAAGCGCCTAGATGTCCATCAACAGATGAATGGATAAAGAAGATGTGGTATATATACACAATGGAATACTATGCAGCCATCAAAAGACATGAAATCTTGCCATTTGCGACGACGTGGATGGAACTAGAGGGTATCATGCTTAGCGAAATAAGTCAATCGGAGAAATATAACTATCATATGATCTCTTTGATATGAGGAAGTGGAGATGCAAGGTGGGGGGGTTTGGGGGGAGGTAGGAAAAGAAAAAAATGAAAAGATGGGATTGGGAGGGAGACAAACCATAAAAGACTCAATCTCAAGAAACAGACTGAGGGTTGCGGGGGGGAAGGGGGATGGGAGAGGGTGGTGGGGAAATGGACATTGGGGAGGGTATGTGCTATGATGAGTGCTGTGAAATGTGTAAACCAGACGATTCACAGACCTGTACCCCTGGGGATAAAAATACATTATATGTTTATTAAAATAAAAAAATTAAAAAAAAAATTACTAATGCCATATGTTTTTAAACAACTATGTGTTAGGAACTTTATATGTTATCACAACTGAGGATTATAGAGCTGAAGCAAAACATCCAAATTCACACAGGACATAAATGATGTAATTAGGATAAGGAAACATTCCTTTCTGTGTGATTCCAAGGTCATTTTTTTTCCACTACACCATGCTGCTAGAAAAACGAGGCTACAATCCTTTAATTATCTCTCACTATATATTTTTTTGTCACATCTGTTCTCATTTGTCCTGCACAGTGCAACCTCTAAATCATTATTCACTCCAATAAAAATTGGTTCTTGAATTGGAGAGGGGATTGAAAAAAAAATTAAGTATTATCATGGTTTTCTGTCCTTCAAAAGGCATATGTACATGAAGAGTATATCATAATATTAAATTTAATAGGGAGAGCAGTCAGGAAAAAGAATTCTCTAAAAAGGGTACTTAGGGGGAGAAAAGATGTGGAAAAGCAATGCCACCAAGACACATTTTCAAACTACAGCTGTGTCCTCAACATTGTCTGATCTCTCTGTATTATTCCAGTCAAATCTTAGTCTCCTTTATTTAAATTCTCACTTCAAACTTTATTATTCCTTAGCCTCCTCAAAACTCTTGGCAAAGAACTATGTGTAAACACACACACATGAATGCACACACAGCAAATGATCTTACCTCGCACCTCATGGAGAAAATTGAAGTTTCAGGTGAGAGATTTCTCAATAGTCTGTCCCCCTTACTTGTCACCCTCTTACATGAACCTGTACTTATATTCACAGCATTCTTCCTTTTCTGGTAGAAAATGTATCTCTTCCTACTTATATCCTGGGAGTTCAACATCTCAGTATCTTGCTCCATCAACCTATTTATCTATTAATTGTATATTTTTCCCCTTTCCGTCTGCACTAATTCAATGTGCCTGTAATTACTTATTATTTATGCTTTGTCTGCAAGAAACAGAAAACACAACTATCAGTGACTTGAACAAATAGAAGGCTTTGGCTTTTTTTTGTTTTGCACATAACAGAAAATCTGAAAGTAAGCAGTTGCTGTCATTGGTTTGTCAACTTAACAAGATCAAGGGCTGCATCTCATTATTTTGCTTTTGCCTCATGGTTTCAATATGCTTTGTGTATCACATCTTTTTAGGAACTTCCTATAGACTTCCACTTTGGTCATATTGGCTTGAATGAATTGACCTGGTTTATTTCATGTGACCACTCATGTAGCTTTAGAGGCTGGAAGGGTGAATATTTAGTTTTTCAATCCTCAGAATGGAGGCAGAACAGAAGAAGTAAGTAGAGAATTATAACGATATTAGTTTTTCCAACCCATGAGCATGGACTGTCTTCCCACTTGTGTCATCTACAATTTCTTTTTTTTTTTAACATATTTATTTATTTATTTATTTATTTATTTATTTATTTAATAGACAGAGATCACAAGTAGGCAGAGAGGCAGGCAGAGAGAGAGGAAAGGAAGCAGGCTCTCTGCTGAGCTGAGAGCCCTACATGGGGCTCGATCCCAGGATCCTGAGACCATGCCCTGAGCTGAAGGCAGAGGCTTTAACCCACTGAGCCACCCAGGTGCCCCATCATCTACAATTTCTTACAGTGTCTTAGAGTTTTCAGAGTGCAAGTCTTTCACCTCTGGTTAAATTTATTCCTAGGCATTTTATTATTTTTGGTGCATCTGTAAATGGGATTTGTCTTTCGCCTACTTCATTATTAGTGTATGGAAATGCAACAGATTTCTGTATATTGATTTTATATCCTGTGACTTCACTGAAATCATTGATCAGTTCTAGTAGGTTTTTGGTGGAGGCATTAGGGTTTTCTATATATAGTATCATGTCATCTGCAAATAGTGAATGTTTTACTTTTTCTTTACCTATTTGGATGCCTTTTTTTTTCTTGTTCTTGTTTGATTGCTGTGACTGGGACTTCCAATATTTTGTTGAATAAAAGTGTGAGACTGCACATATCCTTGTCTTATTCCTGATTTTAGAGGGAAAGCTCTCACTTTTTCCCCACTTGGTATGATATTCACTTTGGGTTTTTCATATATGAGCCTTATTATGTCGAGGTGTGTTCCCTCTAAACCTACTTTGTTGAGAGTTTTTGTCATGGATGGATGTTGTACTTTGTCAGGTGTTTTTTCTGCATCTGTTTATTTGATCATATAGTTTTTATCCTTTCTTTTGTTAATGCGATGTCTCACATTGGTTGATTTGAGACTATTGAACCAGCCCTGCATCTCTGGATTAAATCACACTTGATCATGGTGAACGATTTTTTTTTTAATGTATTGTTGGATTGAGTGTGCTGATACTTTGTTGAGGATTTTTGCATCAATCTTCATCAGAGATATTGGCTTGTGGTCTTCCTTTTTGGTAGTGTCTTTGTCTGGTTTTGGCATCAGAATAATGTTGGCTTCATAGAATGAACTTGTAATTTTCTTTCCCTTCTATTTTTTTGGAATAGTTTTGGAAGAATAGATATTATATTTTATACTTTTATTTTTTTAAGATTTTTTTAAACTATTTGATAGACAGAGATCACAGTAGGCAGAGAGGCCAGCAGAGAGAGGAGTAAGCAGGCACCCTGCTGAGCAGAGAGCCCGATGGAGGGCTCATCCCAGGACTCTGGGATCATGACCTGAGCCAAAGGCAGAGACTTTAACCCACTGAGCCACCCAGGTGCCCCAATTTTATACTTTTATATAAAATTTCTATGTATTTTATATTTATATATTTGCTATATTTATATTTATATATGTGTTATTCTTATATTTCTTAATAAGGAGGAAAATGAATTAACAATATTAAAATAACTTGCCTAAATTTGACATGTAATTGTGTAGCTCTTGGAATGAACCCAGTTGTTCCCCCAGCCTGCACACCTACCTGCCTAATGTGTGATGCTTTATTATGTTCACCAAGTGCTCCTTCTTTAGAAAAAGCAGGATAAATAATAAATAATTAACAAGATCACAAGTCACCTTATGCATTAATTGACTATTTCTTCCCCCAGATTTTAGGTTGGTTAAAACAAGTTAAGGAGACAAATTATAAAGACAGTATTCTATTAAAGTGGGGAGTACAGAGACAGCATTCCACTCTATTATGTAACTCTTCCACGTGAGCAATGGAAATTGTAAAATTCTTTTAAAAAGTTAAATGTTTAAAGAAGCCTATTCCATCAATCCAGAAAAAAATAGAATATAGAGGCACAAAGATTTTAAGATTAAGAGTCACAGAATTTTAACTTTTGACAAAGGGAATTTTAAGCCAGTCGTTGTTTTGATTGCTAAATTCAGTATGCCATGTGTGCTTCAAGAATTCAGTGTTACCAAACCCCAAGTTACACTGCTCATTGCTCAAAAGGCCAATACTAAGGAGATAAGTTTTGACTGGAAAAGAATTTGAGTTTTATTCAGAAGGCCAGCCACTTGGAGAGAAGGCAGGCTCTTGTCCAAAACCCAGCCACGGTTTCTGCCTGTACCCTAAAAGTGTTTAGGGTAGTTAATCAGTAAAGAGAGTGCAGTGGTCGGTAATATTTCCTTCTTTCTTTTTCTTTTCTTTCTTTTTTCTTCTTTCTTTCTTTTTTTGAGAGAGAGAGAAAGAGAGAGCACAAAGGGTGGGGAGGGGCAGAAGGACAAGCCGCTTATCTGCTGAGCATAGAGCCCAACATGGGGCTCGATCCCAGGCCTCTGAGATCAGGACCTGAGCCGAAGTCAGATGCTTAACTGACTGAGCCACCCAGACACCCCTAACATTTCTTTTTATTTTTTTTCTCCCTAACATTTCTTGATTATGGGCAGGCTCCATCGCACCCAGCGACAGACATTATTTTGGTTCTTGGGGTGGTGCAGGGGGGTCCCGTCCCTGTTCATAATGTAGAGGAGTCTTCTGTTCTATCTACAAAGAAAGACAAGGTTTATAGATACACAAAGGGAGGTTAGTAAAATCATCTGTGTGACCTAAAAAAGAAAAAGATTTTGCCAAAAATTTGCTAGACTAATCTGAAAGCTGAGATAGCTCAAACGGGCTTGCTGGCCTCTGTGGCACAGGAAATTTTTGTCCTTCTCTAGAGGCCAATGGTCTGCCTGCTGTGGGTCAAGGGACTTAGGTCAGCAAGTCTGTGAACTTGAATTGAGTTAACTTTTGAGACTGGTTGAAGTTCTGTGACAAATATAGGATAAACTCCTTTAGAAATGGTTTAAAAAGGTGGTTTTTTTGTTTTGTTTTGTTTTGTTTTCAGATTTCAATGGAGAAGAGCAAATCGGGTATTGAGACATACAGAAATACTCAGTAACTTTATGAGATAAATAGGAAAGGACATATTTGCAGTGTGATGTGCCTGAAAAGGCAAGGACATTGGAGTCAGAAAGCTTCCAGTTCTAGTCTAGGCATTGTACACTCGAGAAGTTTAGTTTATCCCCCTGAGTTTTTATCTGGCTTTCAAAAGAATGAGTTTAAAAGATAAAATGTGTAGGGAATCTATCAGAAGAGGGTCTGATATATTCTTTGCTTCCACATATTAGCTGTATTTGTTTGTGATGCCATAGACTAAGTACTGGACCACAAACATCCTGGCCCAAGGAACATGAATTTAGAAGTAAAGATATGCAAGGTATTAGGCATTGCAGGGTAGCGTGATAGAAAAAGTACATGGTGCTAGAATAACACCCAGGAATGTCACCCAGACAGACCGGAATATGAGTTAAAAACTCCTGGAAGAGGCAGCATCTCAGCTGGATGGAGGATGCCTTTAGTCAGGTGAAGGAGGAGGCAGGAAAGCTTTCTCAAACTCTGACGGTGGTCCAGAGTCAGGGCATACTGGAGTATGCCACTTCCAGCCTCTAACAATAGATCCTGGTAGATGACAGATCCTGAGGCCGGAGAGAAAGCAAAGGTCAAGTTAATCAAGATTAGAACCAACCCAGATCTTCAGCCGTTCATGGTTTGCTTCACATAAGGCTAGGAAAGAGTGGAGATTAAGGTTCCAATGACTGAGAACACTAGCTGCTCCAGCACTGGTGCAGAGCCCAGAAAGACCCTGTTGGATAAAGGATTAACCCTTAGGAGTTGGATCAGGGAAAGTTCTAGGGAGGGTCAGGGCAGTGTGATGCTCAGCATCATAGGTATTTCAAAATACTGTGGAAAAATGTCAGCATTTATCCTTTTGTGTAACAGCTAAACATCAATCTAGATTTAGGTTAAAAGACAAATTAAATCATAGCTTAAATTCATCTTTACTTTGAACTTACTTTATTATAATTTAATATTCTGCTCCTATTCCGTGTGGGTGTGTGTTTGTGTGTGTGCGTGTGTGTAAGCTCCACAGGACATACAGTTTAGTAATCAATAAATAGTCCAGGTTTCAAACAACAACAATACCACATTACTTACAACTTTAAATTAAATTTATAGTATTAAGTTGATGATTCTGGCCCCACACATAGTATCATCCAGCTAAATTGACCTACAAATCACAGACAATCTCATTTGTATAGAACCTTGCCATTTTCAAAGTACTTTCATATCATCAAATGTAATCCTTACAACAATATGGTTAAAGATATGCAGCAGCTATTCAATAATTTACAAACTTTCTTCAAGTTAACTTTCATTGCTGCAATACCATTGGGAGCAAAAGTGGGCAGGCAAGTATTCCCATCATCTCTACTTTGTAAATGAGGAATTTGAGACAAGAGAGATAAAATGTATCTTGACAGTGAAAATGAGTTTCGAATCTGTGGACTGAAATATCCAAAGAAATATGTAGGGGCGTAAAAATGTAAAATTAAAGAACTATCACAAGTGTTCTCATTTCAGTCTTTATGGTTTAAAAAAAAAAAAGCCTAGAAATTACTTTACTCCAAAGTCTCCAAAACATATAAATTTTAGAAGCAGATTCTCATCTCAAAAGCTTCTTTTCAGTATGCCATTTTTATAAGGAGTTAGTTAACAAAATTATAATTTGGTTTTAGAACCAGTAACTGAAATATGTCTTATTTAGTGAAACCTTGAAACTGGAATTCACAAAATGTTATTGGTAGGATAAGAGGCAACAACAAGGATTAAAAATGAAAACAACCATATAGGATGGGTAAAACAATCCTCACTTTTAGTAAAAGTGTTTCAGAACACTCTTAAAGTCTCTGTAAAAGCTACTACTAATATTGATTGTACTAAACAATTACTGAAGTGATCTGAGGATACAGATGATATGGCCTGTGTACAAACAGTAGTATCAGTCTATTATGATATATATAAAGAAGTATTATATAAAGAATACAAGGTTTTATGGAAAAGATTGGATTTCAATTAGATAAAAACATCTTTAAAGTTAAAAAATAATAAGAAATTTCAGATACAGTAAGTACACCTGCCAGTAGAGTACCTTTGGCAAGTTTCCTACATTCATTATATGTAAAATATATGATATGATATATGATATATGATAAAATAGAAGTCATAAAAGTCATAAAAGAAAAAAATAAAAGGAGGGGGAGAGAAGAAGGGGAAAGGAGAATAAACTCAGTGATTAATTAGTAAGTGGAAGTTAAATGACTACATGAAAAATTGGCCAAGCAGCTTGTATAACATTCAGTAAGATAGCAAGGAATGAAGGACATTATTTTTTTTAAAAAAGGTATAAATACAAAGGTTGGCACTAGAATACAAATATTAAACTCCCTAAAAATCTCCCAAAATACCTGTGAACTAAAGAGTAAAGAATATGCATTTTTCTAGAGAAACAGAGAAATTATAACACAATGCACAGAATTGCAAAATATTATGGTAGAGTTGAGATGAAACATATCAGTCACACAAATAAATGTGAAAGGGCATAATATACCACTGAAAAACATATTTTTCCATTTGACTTACAAAGCAAGGTCAAACTATATACAGAAGAGAGAAATCTAGGGGCACCTGGGTGGCTCAGTGGGTTAAGCCTCTGTCTTCGGCTCAGGTCATGATCTCAGGGTCCTGGGATCGAGCCCCGCATCGGGCTCTCTGCTCAGCGGGGAGCCTGCTTCCCCCTCTCTCTCTGCCTGCCTCTCTGCCTTCTTGTGATCTCTGTCTGTCAAATAAATAAATAAAATCTTAAAAAAAAAAAAGAAGAGAGAAATCTAAAGCAAAGTGAGTTAGAAATGTTAATACTTAAGAGATGGACAAGATGAGTGGAAAAAATATGAAAGCATTCTTCACTAACAATCTTGATATAAGATAAAGTAGTAAGTAGCCTGAAAATTATACGTTGAACAGATATTATGGACATGTCAAACTTTATGCTCCATTGAGAGAGAACATAACCTCTTCTCGTCAATTCATGCAGCACTTACAGAAAATGGTCATATAATTGGTCACAAAGGAAATATTGATTGGTTCCATGAAGTAGATGAATTACAAGCAAAACCTAAATGTGAAAAATTTGAAGGTATTCCTGAAGGAACCAAAAGTAGACCTTAACAAGTGGTAAAACATCCCTCCATCTTAGTTTGAATGAATCTTATTAAGACGCTATCACTTCTTCCTATGTTGATTTATAATTTTAATCCAATATTTTTTTAAATAAAGATTTTATGTGGTTCAGAAGTTCATATAGGTAAACACATAGGCAAAAATAGCCAACAAAATACTGAAGACCAAAAACTAAAAATGAGGATGTTAAAACACATGAACCAGGTATTAAGACATATCACAAAGAATCTATATAATTAAAATAGTGTAGTACTGATCCATGAACTAGTTTCAATTCTATGAGGCATGTATCTAATTTTATCTTTTCATAAAAAGTTACCCAATTGTCTAGGCATTGTTTATTTCAATACTTGTTCCTGTAATCTGAAATGTTGCCTTTAGTATCTCATATATAAGAATAAAACTAAAATATGTCAGAGATTCAATATTAGAAATTGAAATAATAAAAGCCCTAGAAAAATATATGAGTAGAAAAAGTCTTTCTAAACTTGATTTAAAATCCAGAGGCAATAAAATTTTGATACATATAAATATATAATTTTTTAATTGCAAGGCCAGATAAATAGCTATAAACTAAGTCAAAAGACAGTTGGCAAAATGAGAAAATTCTTGCAAAATATTCCACAAAAACAAAGTGGAGAATAAAGGACAAAAACATGATTAAAACATGAGAAAACTCATGAATAGACAGTTCACATAAAAAAGGAAATAAAATGGTCCTGAAGCATATGAAAAATCATTCAAACTCACAGTTAAAGAATGCAAACCAGACGGTTATTGAAACACCAATTTTTTTTTACATATCAGATGGGCAAAAATTAAAAGTGACCACATATTCGGGTGAATGCAATGGAGAAACATGCATTCTTACACATTGCTGGTAGAATACAACCTCTTGCAGTCCTTCAGGTGGAAAATTTGGAAACTGCATGTAGATGCTTGCCATTTGGCCCAGCAATCCCACTTCTAGAAGCATATCCTGAAGCTTCAATGATACAAACTCATATATGTGCATGTTGATTTGCAATCCAGCTCTTATACATAGAGGGCTAGAAAAGACCAAGAGAGAGGCAGGCCACTCCAGCCTGATAGGTGGCAGATTTGATATGCAAGGGAACTTAAATATTAGGCTTGCCTCTGGTGGTCTCAAAATGAGTAAATCTCTGCATCTACCTGCCAGAATCTTAAAAGTTTACAGATAGACCTTAATGGGGTTTAGCCATATACACAACCCAGGTGGTCTCAACAACACGTCACCTTCTCAAGGCTTGAAACAGCTCCTACTTTGCAAATGTTGGGTAGAAAGCACATTACAAGGACAAGGGAGTGGATGAGGAGCATCTAATTCTCAGATCCAGTTCCAGGATCAACCAGTAGTTCTCCCTCTCAGTAACTTCCTCCAACAGTGTACTAAAGTCTGTAATTGTAAAACATTTGAAATAGCCT
Organism: Martes martes; assembly: GCF_963455335.1. Lineage (NCBI taxonomy): Eukaryota > Metazoa > Chordata > Mammalia > Carnivora > Mustelidae > Martes > Martes martes. Next base: position 38,781,664 of record NC_137898.1, read on the forward strand.
GAATGTCATACATAGGAAAGTGATTGAGTAAACTATGTTATATTTACATGATGGAATATTGTGTAGTTACAAAAAAATTAAGGAGATGCCTGAGTGGCTCAGTTGGTTGTTAAGTTAGTTGACTCTTGATTTTGGCACAGGTCATGATCTCAGTGTCATGGGGTCAAGTCCTGTGTCAGCCTCCATGCTCAGTGCAGAGTTTGCTTGAGATTTCTCTCTTTCCCTCTCCCTCTGCCCCTCCCCCTGTTTGTGTGTGCTTTTTCTCTAAATAAATAAGTAAAATCTTTATAAAATTTAGGAGAAAGTTTATGACCTCCCATGAGTTATTTTTAGCATATATTGTTAAATGAAAAAAAATCAAAGTGCATCTATAAGGTTTACTTTCAAGTCAGAAAGAAGTACCTGTATGATGATATACATGTGTGCAAAAAAGAAAGAAAGAAAAATAAATATATGGGGAAAAAGTAGGAAAATTAAGAGACTAAAGAGGTATGTTAATTACAGGGCATAGGATAGAATGGGATAGAAGGAACAGGGGAAGGGAAACAGGTTTCGAGCTATGGAAGAAGTGCTGCTTCTGTGATGATAAATTTCTGTATTTTTTACTTTTCAAACCATAGAAAAACTTTACATACCCCTAAAATAAATAATTTAAATTCAACCAGGGAGTGGGTGGAAGATAAATTAGAATACTAATGGCAATAAATAATCTTAAATGTATTACAGATGCATATATTTGCATGTCTAGCAAAACCTCACTAGGTGGTGTGGGATAAAGTTAATTCTAGAAACAAGATTTTGACAGAAATGCAAAATAACTATACACAAATACTGTACTCTAGTTGGTAAATTTGTTTTTCACAGTACTATGCATTAACAATTCTGAAACTATGTGTATTTTAGGTTTGAACAAAAACATAAATTGTGTAAAACTTACTATTTCCAAGAAAGAATTTAAAAATAGGGAAAGGGAAAAGACTAGAATGAAACTTTTGGTGTTGGATTAGAATCAGAATTGTGAGAATAACATAGATCTAGATACAGGCACTGAAATCATAAATATATGTGTATTAATAGGATAAATATTCATATTTTTACATGGATAATACATGTATTTTCTAGCTATGTCCTCTGGAAGGGTGTAGAAACAATGGAATCCCAGTGGTAAAGAGCACACTCAGTTTTGGTTTGTAAATATCACTGTTACATAAAAGATGGGAGAACTCCTTGGGAAGATGGACAGATTCCAGAGTTGGGCAGACAAAAAGTACAATATGAGTCTAAATATCCTGTGCCAGAAAGTAAAGAGGTACTTAAAAAATGATGGAGCTATGTTGAGATTACACAGAAGCCAGTGGTCAGGTCTGGAGCAATATAATCTCAATAAAAAAGTACAGTAATAGATTAAAACCCACTGAATAAAATAAATAAGTCTGTAGTGATTAAATAATTTAATTAATAAATGAGGTAAAAGAACAACATTATTTACATTAGAATTGGAGTTAACACATGTCTGAGGAACACAGGAAGTTGTGTGGCAAACAGCAAGTTCATCAATGAATACCAAAATTAGTAAGCAAACGTGATGAGAAAAAAAGGTACGTGTAGAGCTTTAAAGTTTTTTCTCCAATAAACTTGTTGACTATAAAAGGAGAAATTGTTACTTTATAGTGGAGAAACCTGACTTTTACTACTCAGCTTCAATAAGTGATCAAAGTTAACATCATAAAAAAGCAATTTCAACATCATGTATCCCCTGATGTTATGCATTAAAAAGGGTATCACATCACCCCTATGGCAATTTAGCCCAAAATGCATTACCTGAATTTAAGCACAAGGAAACATCAGACTAACCCAGATAGTTAGACATTGTGCAAAGTAACCAGTCAGTATACTTCAAAGGAATCAAGGTTATCAATGCAAATAAAATCATACTGTGGCAGAAGAGACAAAAGGGATATGACAAACTAAGGAAGGAAAATACACAATAATCTTATATGGTAAATATAAGACACTTTCAGATTTACAAAGATAACAGAAACAAAAATAAACTGATGATGTGATTGTTATTAACATACCAAAGACGGGGAAAAGAGACAACTTTATAGTGAATCATTTAATATAGTACTTCTGGGGCACCTGGGAGGCTCAGTCAGTTAAGTGTCTGCTTTCATCTCAGGTCATGATCTCAGGGTCCTGGGATCAAGCCCTACACTGGACTCCCTCCCAAGCGGCGAGCCTGCTTCTCCCTCTCCCTCTGCGTGCAGCTCCCCCTGCTTATGTGCTTTCTCTCTCTCTCTGTCAAATAAATAAATACAAATCTTAAATATATATATATATATATAGAGAGAGAGAGAGAGAGAGAGAGAACCTCTACAGATTAAACACAAGAGGAAATTAGAGCAACACTACATGCAGTTTTCATCCTTAAAAGAATGTTTCAACTATATTATAAGCTTTAAATTAAAAAATGAGTTTGTCATAATAAGCTGTTTACACACAAGAAATTGAGCATTGTAATACACTTCTGAAGAAAAATGGATTAGTTGATGAAAGTTATACTCATCTCATTAGAATATTTGTTTCAGCACAATGTTTGTTTCCGTAACTCCTTGACACGAACTGATGATCACATTTGCCGTACTCTATCTTTAATTTATTGTTTTGAATTACTTCTTCTTTTTCTATTCTCATTCCCATTCCCTTGGTTTAAACTCTCATCCTTCTTGGCTTAGACTCTCATACTTTCCTGAAGGTTGGTTTCTCTTCTTCAAAATATCTTCATTACCTGAGTGAACTCTACAAAAATTGATTATTTGAAAACCAGTCATTTCACGCAATTATCAGTAACTCAATACTTCCACAAATCTATATATATTGGCATTACATAGATAGTATTATCTAAGACTTTTATATCCTTTATCTTCTATAATTACCTAAACATTACAACCATATTAATGATTTGCTATTTTATATATAGAGACATTTTGGTTTAGATAAGTAATACTTCTGGGGCGCCTGGGTGGCTTAGTGAGTTAAAGTCTCTGCCTTCGGTTCAGGTCATGATCTCAGGATCCTGGGATCAAGCCCCACGTCGGGCTCTCTGCTCAGCGGGGAGCCTGCTTCCTCCTCTCTCTCTCTTTCTCTGCCTGTGTCTCCGCCTACTTGTGATCTCTGTCAAATTAAAAAAAAAAATTAAAAAAATAATAGATAAGTAATACTTCTAAATCATAGACCATGACTTAATACAAAACAGTACCCCAAAAAGTGTTCATTAGTCCACAGTCCAATGTCACTAAGATAAATTCATCTTCTGGTATAGTTCTTCAAAATACTATACAATTCTAGATATGTGCAGGCTTTAAATACAATGGGCTAAATTAGCAATAATATCACATTCCTTGTGAAAATGGGCTATTTAATGGTTGAGAGTGTGGGCTTAGCTCTAGGGAGAGGATATCTTGGTTAAATTTTGCTTTGCCATCTATCGCTATGTGATGTTGGATACTCTTTTTGCATCGTCAATTCTTTATCTGTAAAATAGAGATAAACATGATATTTACATTGTAAACGGCTTTTAAAAGGGTTAATTAAAAATTTAGGGACTCACCTGGAATAGAGTAATAGCTCCGTAAATATTAGTTCTGGTACAATGATGATAATGGTACTGATGCTGATGCAGACGCAAACCTCAGTATATTTGTAATGTGTGTTTTCTTTTACAGAAACACCATCTTTTCCACTCTAGTTCTGGGCTTGGCAAACTCTGATCATCTTTCCTGACAGAGGCAACATCTCACATTATAAAACAAGTCTTGCCTGAGTTCACAAGTATCTGTGATAGAGCATATCCTAGAATACTGTGTGTATTTACTGCTATGTTATTGCATATAATATTTATGTGGTATAAATACATGTATGTCTCTGTAAAGTAATCAGAATAATACTTCCTACATCATAAGGTTTTATGACTGCTAAGTGATATATTTATGTAAAGTTCTTCCTGAAGTGCCTGACACATCATGAGCAACATCCAAGTGTTAATTTGTGGTTGCTATATATACTTTTAATTTTATAACCTTTGGGTTCCTTGGAGAGGAGACTGTTTTATTTATTATCACATCTCCTGTATCCACCACATATGATACTTACTAAACACGATTTCACTCATCTATAGAATGTAAAAAAAAAGCCAAACTCAGAAACAGAGTAGAGCATAGTTACCAGGCCCTGAGGGTAGATGAGATGGGGAGATGTTGGCCAAAGTGTGCAGGTTCTCCGTTATGAGATGAGTAAGTCCTGGAGACCTAACTATATTGTGCCCATAACCACTAATGCACCTTATATGTGAAATTGGCTAATTTCTAAGAGAGTAGGTGCCAAGTGTTCTTTCCACACACACACATGCATACACACAAAATGCAACTATGTGTGGTGATGGGTATGTTAATTAGCTTGATTGTGGTAATCATCTCCCAATGAATACAGATTTCAAAACATCATCTGGTACATCTTAGAAATATACAATTTTTGTATGGCAGCCATATTTCAAGCTGGAGAAAAAACATTCATTAACTTATGAATTAATGCTCCGAATTACCAAGATTTAAATTAAAACAAAGTAAGACCTTTTACTGCATTTGTAGCTCCCTAAAACAGGATTTAGAAACATTAGAGACATTGTAGTTTAGATAAGTAATACTTCTAAATCATAGACCATGACCTAATACAAAATAGTACCCAAAAAAGTGTTCATTAGTCCACAGTCCAATGTCACAATGATATGTTCATCCTCTGGTGTAGTTCTTCAAAATACTATACAATTCTAGATATGTAAAGGCTCTGAATTTCAGTGTGCTAAATTAACGGTAACCACCTCATACCTCATAAGCAGAATCACTGAATTCTGTGACCTTCCGAATAATCTTTATTGACGACACCAAAAAATGTCTCCATCCAAAAAAAAGGGGGCCCAGCAGCATTCTTTCACTACACAAATATTTATTGTGAGTCAACTCCATGCAGAGCACTGTGCTAGGCATTGGTACCCTGGCTAATGAAAATTGAACGTAATCTTTCCTCACAAGGAGATCTGAGTCTATAGCAAGAGAAACATTAAGTAAGAGTAGCTGTTACTTTACAACTGTTTCTTTGTTTGGGGTTTTGTTTGTTTGTTTGTTGTTTTGTTTTGTTTTGTTTTGGTTTTTAACTTCTATTTCTTAAACCAAAACATTAAAAAGTTAGATATTCATAGAAAGTACATTACCATCTGTCCTTTATTATCTTTTGGTTGCTTCCCCATTTTATATTTCCTTCCAATTCCATTTAGCCAAGTACAGAATTTTCATCAGAAAGACGCACAAACAGCATTCTAAGATGTCCTGTAGTTCCTGAAAATGGACTATTAGATGCTTTAGTGATGCCGTTGGTATGTTAAGTTTTTGATAACCTCTTAGTGAATTGAGAGCAACAGGACAGATTTTAAAATGGCCTTCAAACATGATAGGTTAACCAATGGCCTTTACCTAACTTGTCACTGTAAAAATACAGCATTCAATAAACTCAAGTCACTGTCTGCAGTCTTACAGTGATTCAGCCTGAATTTCCCAGTTTTCCAGTTCCAGGTAATGCATAATAGCACTGCTGCAGAGAGGGCTTTCCTTCACCTGTGGTACTTAACTTGTCCATGGGAAGTCTCTCACAGCTGAGAAAGAATGTGGGTTCTCAAGAATTCAATGTTCCTAAAATGGATACATGAGAGCCAGTCACAGCATCTTAAATGATCTCAGTTTACCTGCCTGTCAGGCTTTAACATGGTACACAGAAAATACTGGAGAAACCATCTTCATAGGCAAGATAGAAGAGTCTCCTAATATACACTTACTGCTCACCAGAGCTGATCACAGCACCAAATTCAACCCTGAATTTAGAAAAGGAAGTGGCCACCATCTTCTGTGTGAATGCATCTGTCCCGTATCTCATTAAAATTCCCTCTGCTTTGGATTTATTGAGGACCACTGTTAAAATGTTACAGCACACATCACCCACCAGATGGAGAGGAAAAGTCCCTGTAGGGTTTTAAAATAACACTAAGACAGAAAAACAAAAAACAAAGCCATATATTGGGTGAGCAGCCCTCACAGATGACTCAATTTGAGCACAATGTTTACCACTTTTCTGTATTTTACCCCCTGGGAGATTGCTTCTAGTCACTCTGGCTTATCCTAGTCTCAGAAGTTTTAACCTGATCCGGCTTGAATTTCCCAGTCTTCTGTGTTCACATGGCTCCTCTGGATTTCATTCTAGGAAAAGGGAGATAAGAAATAGGTTTCTGGCATCCATCCATGTCAAACATTAAATAGGATTAGCTAGCTGTTACCTTAAATAGCCAAGTACTTTTACCTGAGAAAGTTGTTGCAAATGTGACTCCATCAAGTCCTCCTGAAAACATCAAGTACTCATTTGGGCCCATTTTAAGAGGAAGAAAACCCTTGAGGAGGTTAAGTGAATACAGAAACAGTATTTAAGTTTGGGCTTTATTCCATATCTCATGTTCTTTGTACCATATCATACACTTAGCCATAATTGAAGTTCGGAAGAGTTCACATTTTTTTTCTAGGCAATAAGATATAATACTGATGTTGATATGTGTTATTTCTTTTTTATTAGTATGTTTAGTTAGCCAACATCATTAGTTTTTGATGTACCGTTTGATGATTCATCAGTTGCGTATAACACCCAGTACTCATCATAACACGTGCCCTCCTTAATACCCATCACCTGGCTACCCTATCCCCCATCCCCTCCCTTCTGTAACTCTGTTTTCCGGAGTCCAGGGTCTCTCATGGTTTGTCTCCCTCTCTGATTACTTCCCATTCGGTTTTCCCTTCCTTTCCCTATGGTCCTCCGTGCTATACTTATGTTCCATATATGAGTGAAACCATATGATAATTGTCTTTCTCGGCTTGATTTATTTCACTTAGCATCATCCCCTCCAGTTCCATCCATGTTGATGCAAAAGGTGGGTATTCATCCTTACTGATGGCTGAGGAATATTCCATTGTATATATGAACCACTTCTTTATTCATTCATCTGCTGAAGGATGTATTGGCTCCTTCCACCGCTTGGCTTTTGTGGACATTGCTGCTATGAACATTGGGGTGCATATGGCCCTTCTTTTCACTACATCTGTTATCTGCATATTTCTTAAGTACAACATATGTTAACCTATAAATTTTATGAAAAACCCAAGTATATCTCTCATTATTAGACAGAGCATATGGAAATAAATCTGTGTGTGCTGAGGGGAGGGTTATATACTTTGCATTAGGCATAAGAGCTACGTAGAGATTTAGTTCAACTACTTATTTGGCAGAAGAAGAAAATGAAGCTCAAGTTAAGTAATTTGTATTTATTCACCTAATAGGCATAACTGGCACCTTAAAGTTCTCTATAGCTCCATTTTCTTTCTACTATAGTTGAGCATTTTTTAATCTAATGTAGTGTTCAGGGAAGGTATTGTCAATGTTTTACACAGAGGGAGATACACCTAGACTGGGAGATAGAGCTCCATCTTTGCAACTTAGCAACTTAGTGTCATGTGGCAAGTCAGTGGCAAGGAGAAAACTGAAATCTGTGCTCCTCCCTCCTTCTCAAGTGTTTTCCCCAAGTATACTGGACTGGTACTTAAGCTTCTCCTTTCATCAGTCTACACATGGCTTCAATTCTAGCATCAGGAAGAAAGAAAAAAGATTATGTCTTATGAGAACTAATGTCAATGTGTCAGGTAACAAAGGACCTTTCAATGCAACATTTAGGGAAACAATACTTTTTGTGAGATTCAGTTGTTTGTTTTGTTTTTGTTTGTATGTGTATGGCTGAATGACAGGGTGTTCTCGTTAATTCACTTTTTTTTTTTTTTTTGCCACCACAGTTCTACTACTAGAAATAAAATACGTAGGAATAACTAGTTAACCTGTATAAAGTGTTTACATAATAATTATCTAATTTTTTTTATTATTCATGTTATTATTATATCAGACCACCACCTAAAATTTTTATTTGAAGAGAAGAAAAAAAATAAGTGGTGGATTTATCTCTTAGACCAATCCTAAGAAGGACACTTCTTCTTTAGTCATCACAGGAGAAAGTCTGTTATTTGGCTCTGGGAAACCAAATGGCATCTGGGGAAGAGAGAACCTGTGATCAGGTTATTTCGTAAATGAAAAATGAGGTTAAGTGTCTATTTCCTGCTCCATATTTTTTTATTGATTTCAAGTTTGGAACTTGGGGAGAATTTAATTTATCACCCTCAAACTTTAACCACAAAATCATTAATAAAGGCCATATAAAAATGTATATATATTATATTTTAAAAATATGATCCCCACAATTCTGGAATGTTCCAATAAGTAATGGCCAATAGTATCTAATTTTTTTTCTACTACTGTAGAGATGCATACTTACCTGAGTTTATGTAAGTCTATCCATATCTTACATTTCAGCATTACTATCATGATCAAGGACTGACAAATCTGGCTAAGACACAGGGAAACAAATTACAACCCTGAAGTGATATCTTTACATCTGATATTTGCTATATTAATACAGTTGTAGTTTAGTGTTATGCCCATATTAATCTTTAAAACACCATTTTCACTTTAAATATAATAGTGCCTTAGATTTTTATTGCACAGAGGTACTTTGAAGTAAGTCTGATAGAATATCTGTTCTTTTAGTCAATATCTACTTTCTTAGATTTACATTTATATATAACAACAAAAGCAAGGTCATAATCTGCAATAGTTCTGATATCATGGAAAGAAAACAACATGAAGGATTAGGGTCTTTAGTCTTTAGTCTTATTTTAAGTAGATCTATAAACTTGGGCAAAACATTTTGGTTTTGAAGGTCTCATTCTTTGTCATGTCTAGAAAATATGCCTTTATTATTAAATTAGAGGTGAATTAGATGTCCTTCCCCCAACATTGCTAACATTCATAGAGCATTTCCCATGAACAAGGCACTCTCTACTCTCAATACTTTCCAAATAAACTATCATTAAATCTTAACATAACTTCTTTTTTTATTTTTATTTTTTATTCTTTTAAAGATTTTATTTATCTATTTGACAGAGAGAGAGATCACAAGTAGGCAGAGAGGCAGGCGGGTGAGGGGGTGCAGGGAAGCAGGCTCCCTGCTGAGCAGAGAGCCCTATGCAGGGCTCCATCCCAGGACCCTGGGATCATGACCTGAGCTGAAGCCAGAGGCTTTAACCCACTGAGCCACCCAGGGGCCCTAACATAGCTTCTTGAAAGTGGTCTTCAAGTAAAGGATGTAAACATTGAGAATCGGAGACAGTAATAGCTAAATGTGACAGAACAGGGATTTACACATAGATCTTTCTGAGGAATGCCTTTTCTGTTACATTATACCAATTCTCAGACATCAGGGAAACATTTCCTAATGTGGGAACCCTAAAACTCTGAAGAAAAAGGAAGCGAGAGTATTATAATTTGAATATCCCTCCCCCTGTCTATAAGTAGAAACCCACACTTGAGTGTGTAAATGACTGCAAAAGATTTGGGCTATTGCACATTACAACTGCAGGAAAACAATGTAAGTGAAATAGAAGAAAAGAAGTCTTCATCTTTTCATTACTTCCCAAATTCACTGAGGTCTCTAAAACTCTAAGGGAATTATTGACACAGATCTCATACTAGTGAGATTCACAAATGATCTTGCCTTTTGAGAAGGATGTAAAAGGAATGCAGCATGTTCTAGAAGAGAAGGATGAGGAGACTACATTTGATAGCACATGAGAAACATTTGAGGAATGGGGAGTTGGTTAGCCTGGGTAGTAAAACATTGTGAAATATGTTTGCTATATGTGGGCATTGGAAGGGTCAGCAGGCAGAAAAATTAGACAACAGGCAAGATACTAAAGGTAGGTTCAATAGATAATTGCAAACAAACTTCAGAAGGATTACCTAACAATTCAAGTGTCCCAGAGATGAAACAGGCTGTCTTTTATGAGGGAAATAACTAGAGAGGTCAGCTGACTTGCTACCCCTGAAGACCTGGTAAAGATTCACTGATAAATTCAGAGTTGGGGTTACAATAGTAATATGAGATGTGAATCTATAACTGTAGTATCTTTTTTCCTGGTTCAACTTTAGTAAAGCTAACTCCTTTGGTGTCTACATGTTAGTGCCTTTCTTTCCACCTGTCTCAAAGACAAAGGGATGACTGTCTTAATATTCTCATTGCTTTGTTGATGGATTAAAAAAATATTTTCTGTCTTGGATGGAGGCTGATAAATCTTAGTTATTAACCCAAATAGTATAAAACTAAAAAAGAAAAAAAAAAAACCTTTGTTCATAAAATTTCTACCTAAACAGCCTACTTAAGAGAAAAATTCCAAAAACCAGAATCTGGCTTAGATAACAGAAAAACAATCATTTGACCATTTGTACAGAATCAGTGTTTTCACCATGATTCCTACACCAAATTCTTATTTTTTTCCTGACCTTTTTGTATTGGCAACAAATCTATCTTTAGGATTGTTTCTCTGGAGGCAAAATTATCCCACTGTGTTATCAACAGCTGCAGCTTTCCCATATCCCATCAAGTATCATTTTAGATGGACACAACTAGGTTTTGTTTTGTTTTGTTTTGTTTTGTTTTGTTTTTTGTTTTTACTTTTGCAAAGCTCTTTTTCTAAAGATGCATAGCAACCAGCCTGAGAGTTATCCTCAAAAAATATACTCACTGGTTTTAACTAATGTAGCTCATTTTCAGGAACAATGTGGCAGAACTTATTTTTCATTCATCAACAAATGAGAGATGTGTACTTCCAAATCCTGGTCTCTATCTGTCCTCACCTCTCCCCAACCCTACCCACATACATACCTTCTTCATCTGAATGATTTCAAAGCCTACTTAAATATGGCACTCAAGCATCATCTCTAGAAGGCAATGATGGCATAACTGTGTTTCGTTTCTCCTTTACTTCTTGCTAGCCCTGCTCTAGGTTCTTAAAAACTCTGGGAATAATAATCCCTTACTATAATTACTGAAATCATCAGTTTATTCATCTTCTATAAGACTGCTGCTGGCTTTTCTCATTTTGTTCTCAGGATCTTGCCCAATACTCCTGTCTCTGCAAGACAGAATGGGCACTTGGTGAATGTTTTTAGCCAGGCAACAAATGAGTCAATACTATTTCTTCCTGTCTAAACAGCTCTCTGATGTACAGGCAGTGGAGATCCAAGATGATATTGCAAGACAAGTACTGTTATTTTGCTTTATACAACATAAGATGTTTTTGCCATGAGGACCAGCCTATAGGGCTCATGTAGAGTCTACTGCTTTAACTAGATGTGCACTTTTTGTCGACAGAAGAAATCACTTCCTTTAAAGGCATATCAAGTCTTATCCTCTTTTTGAGTTAGTTACCATTTATCTCCTTAAATCTTTCTGTACTTAAAGATATCCCAACCACGCCCACCAGCATACTATGCATACAATCAGAAAGTTTGGCACCTGTTATTATATGCCAGCCCAGAAATCTGATCATAGAAAATTAAATGGCATTGTATCATATCTGGAGGTATTTTGAATAAAGCCATTCTGTGGCAGTCATGTGGAAAACTATGTAATATAGTCCCTTTATATAGCAAACACAGCCCCGGTCTGATGCATCACAATGATGTATAATAAAATATTTGAAGTACATGTTCATTAATTACAGATTATAAAAAACAATAACAGTTATCTCTCACACTTCACCTAGTGTCTCCACATGATGAATCTTCAGCAGCAGATGTGTGCCCGTTTTTGACAACTTCTATTTTTCCTTGCTAATAGCCCTCTCATTTATTTTCTTGAACCTATGTCATCACTACTGGAAGAAGTCTTTCAGACACAGACCATAAACAGTAGTTCATCTTCCCCAATACAAGTCTTGCGTGACCAATTAAATCGATTACATGTTCCTTTCTTAGAATTTGACAATTCGATAGAAAAGAGTTTGGTTTCTGTTTCTTCTGACAGGAGTAACTTAACTGGACTTTTCCAGCTGTGAAAGTGCCATTTGGGTCCCTGTCCCTTAATACCTGGATCCTGGTGGTTTTAAAGCTTGCTTTTCTGGACTTTGGGACTTTCTTTAAGGCATTATATTTTATCTTTTCTTTCTGTGAACTGAAGCAACTTTGTCATTCTCAACAAAGCAAAGAAGAAAAACGTGAACAAAATATAAATTGTACCAGATGAAATAAGGAATGATGAAATTGGGATAAAAATATTCCCTTTTGTATCTATTCAATGAGTTTTATACGTTTCACTGAATACAGTGCATGCTCAGAGGTTGATGCACACCCTGATATAATCACAAAATAAATCCTGACCCCAGAGAGATTATATCATATATGGATCAAAAAGTTAGACCTAGTGGAGGACATGAGGCATCTACATACGTGGTTTAATGCATAGTAGAGGATCTGATGAAACTCTCCATGAAAGATCCAGATCCAGTGCTGTGGAAGTGCTGAAGGGAGTCAAATTAGTCATGGCTTAAGGGGTAGAAATAGAGTAGTAGTTGAAGAAATAACACACATGACATGTGAATACAGAAAATTCAAAACCGTGTCCAGGGCATGGATCAAAATCAGAAAGCATGGACATGATTCAATCTGTAGGTCATTTAGGCACAAAGTCAAGGAAGTATCAGGGAGCAGTGGGAAGAGGTCATAAACTCAAGTAGGAATAAAATCTTGGAAGGCTCTGAATGCATTTATTTGTAAAACAATCAGGAGTCAGCAGGCTTCAGGAAGATCAGCCTAGCGATTCTGTGGAGGATGGATGGGGAGCATGGAAGAAACTGACAGTCCTACTGAGAGACCATCTCACCGACTCCCTGAGGGTTACTGAGTGTGAGGGAGCCTTTACAATTCTGAACGTGCTCAGCCTTATAAACAGGATTCCTTTTATTCTCTCATCCTTTTAATTTTCTTCAGCAAGAAAAACAGACTCTGGTAAATCAGTCTATTTTAAAGTCACATTCAAATCTTACAGAGAAAAGGCTAAAAGTCCATTTAAGTCAGCAGAAAGCCGAAGAACAACCATGGCCTGAATTTTGTGCATCAGTGATGTATATCTTTGATGGATTCTGTTCTGAAAACCACTACGAATTCTGAAAGACTGTTGCTTTCTCCACTATTCTCTTTCTTTACGTGTAGTATTATCTGGCTCTGACTTTAAAAAAAAAAAAAAAAAAAGTTTTCCTTCTTCACATGCTGGGTAATGACTGGACCGCCAACATATCTAGAAGGTTATGTATGTTATGATTTCTCTTTCAGTCCAGAGAATGACACTCAGATAAAGGTTTTCTCCAGCATACGAGCCCTGAATATGTGGGCTGTGCTTTAAAGACACTCCATTGAATCATTTAGCTTTCAGTAGAATATGTTCGGGCATCAACTCTGTCTAGAAGAGAGACCTTCATATATAATTCTATACGCCATATGTTGAAAACCATATCTAGACAATGACAGCTGAAGAATTTTGAAAACTAAAGACATATCAGAAAACATGCCGGCTTCCTTAATAAGCACACGTCAAGCTTTTGAACACATTGTTTTGTTCATCTCTTAAATGCACCGTTGCATTAAAAAAACAGTCTAATGTTGACAGTGCTCTTCCTAGAGATATGGTGAAAAATCAAAACCTCAAATTAAATAGAGAAAGATCCCACAGATATCACTAAGAGCCAAAACAAGACTAGATCTGTTTAAATGTAATACAAAGATTTATGGCGCTACATATATTTGGCACACACTGCTGTTAGGCAACATAGAATCAAAAATCCTGGTAAAATCTCTCAATTAAAAAGCTTAATATTTGCTCAGGGTAAGGCACGTAAAATCTTAGTGAAAAATGCTGCTGACTGACTGGTAACCGTGCACAGGACGTGCCCTGGTGGGGTTTTCCATTGGCTGCCGGCACGGTACAGTGCTTTTCCCCAACCGTTCTTTGTTAATCTGCAAGACACTCGATAGGTATATTATAGGACAGTTAACAGTTTGCTAAAATGGACTTTAATGAAAACTGGCAAGTATTTGTTTTTAATTAGAGGCCAATATGTCCTGGACAACAGATGCCCAAATCTCTTCAGAGAGTATCTGGGAAATAAATATTTCTTAATGTTGTGATTGTTATTTTTACTGCAAGTGGCATTTGGCTTCCTCTAAAGTGCAGCCTGCTTTGTGGATGTTACTACATTTATCTTCACAGCATGGTAAACAGGTGTCAGCTCTGATTATCCTGGTTTTGCAGATGGTCGAAAGAAACTCAGGAGTTCCGTGACTTGATCAAGGTCATAAAATGATCTGAAGCTGCAACTGCCATGGACCTACTCGGTTTCTTAATAACTCTAGTTATTAACTCTAGCACGACAGAAGAAAAAGGGTATTTTTTTTAAAAGGACTGCTTACCACAACCCTAGTTTACATATTATCATTTAATCTTAATAATGGTGCAGATGAGGAAATGAAGCTTTTAGAAGTACCCAATGTTTTTCAAGTTCATAGAGCAAATTCAAGGGTAGAGCCAGAGTGTGAAACACACACAGTTTGTCTGTGTTTTCCAAGATTACAGCAAAGAAACAGCAATTTTGATTTAGCTACTTGGGTGTAAGAGGGTGAGGGAAGTAGGAGGTAACTGAATGCATCAATATCCAAATCTATCGGAATCTATCGCTTGCTTTAATCATTCTGAGGATTTTCCTTTGGCTTTCTTACTATTGTATATCACAGCTAGTACTTTGAAGCTGACAGAGGATCTTGCCCCCAACCCAGATTTAGCAGATGGGGATTCCGTAGAAATGTTCCTCTGAGGACCGAATATCTAGAAAGAAACTCCTCTATCTAAATTCCTTCTGCTCTTGCTGGAGGACACTTTAGAGAGAAATGTCTGGCAAGGAGATATTGTGGACAAACTTACTACCCGCTTCTCATGTCAGAGTTCCAGATTAACAACATCCATGGCTCTCCTTCACATTTTGTTTTTAATTCCACATGTTGCACTCATAAGGCGATATGTATTTGAGCATTAGCAGATATCCTAGAATGGTCCAAGATTACACAAATTGCGCTATAATATAAAACTTACAGGAATAAATCCTTATGCATTTGCTGCTCATTTTGTTCCAAACTTTTCCAAAGAAAGTCTTCTTCTTTTTTTTTTAAAGATTTTTATTTATTTATTTGACAGAGAGAGAGATCACAAGTAGGCAGAGAGCCAGGCAGAGGAAGGGGGAGGAAGCAGGCTCCCTGCTGAGCAGAGAGCCCGATGCAGGGCTCGATCCCAGGAGCCTGAGATCCTGACCTGAGCTGAAGGCAAAGGCTTTAACCCACTGACCCACCCAGGCACTCCAAAAGGAAGTAATGTTAATAATAATTATGTACAAAATCAAGTTTTGTGGTTGGAATGTGTGTGTGTGTGTGTGTGGATGTAATGACAAGGAAAATCCCTTCAGTTTCAAAAAGGTTTATTTGAAATATAAAGAAATAATAATGTCATCTAACATAAGCTCATACTGTCTGCCAAAAGGGGAAAACAGATAAATTATAATAACCCAAAACTGCTAAGTCTTGTTTCATACTAACACAGTGAACTGAAATTGATTCTTATCATTCTCTGATGTCAAAGAATATGAGGAAAAGAACACAAATCATTGTTGCCCAAAACATTTCATTTCCCATAATGAAACTTTCCCATAATAAACACTAATCATTCTCTGGAAATTTCACCCATTTTAATCCCAACACTAAGTGAATCACATCCATCCATTCCATTGTTATTATAACACGTTTAATATAGGAATGTTGATTAATGAAAATAACCCAACCAGGGAAATTGCTATTGCTCCTTTGAAATTGACTTACAAAAACTGAGAAGTTACATTTACTGACTTAGGGGACAGGGCTGCTCTAAATGTAATAGACACAGAAACAGAGTAAGAGAAAGGGACAGTGAGAGAGGGATGGAGAAAGAGACCGAAGATTCTTGCTCATCTGGAACAGGATATATGTTTTAAAACATTTATTTATGAAAAAGAAAACTACTTGGGCAGATGCCTTAAAAGAAAGCAAATATCCTGTTTAAAATTTGGAAATAAAAACAATTCTAAATAAGGATCACAGAAGCAAATGACAGATTTGAGAGGAATAGCATAATTTTTAGAGTCCAGAATATGAAAAACAAATTTTAAATGTAGTGCCTCTTCATAATATGGTTGACTAGATCAGGGTTTATTGACTGGTTTTCCTGGTTCTAAAGAATGAGTCGATGAATAACTTTCAAAGCAATGGCTCCTTTCTAATGTTATTTCTGGGTTTATTTAAATCACTCATTTAAATCTTCATGAAAGTTATTTCAGAAAGAAATGGAAGGAAAATGGCAGTTAATTTTACTGCATTGGCAGGCATGGAAAAAATTCAGATATTGCATATTTCAATATTAGTATTCATATTTGTTTTTTTCTTAATTTTGCTTTTCCTTTTGAAATTACCTGCCAGTTTTCTTCTAAACTCTTTAAAGTGGTTCTAATAATTGATTTAAAGCCATGGCTGCGATTCCCAGTAACTAGGTGACCTGTTGGTCTGCTTCTACCATTTTCCTTTGAGTAAGGTTACATTTTCTATTTCATTTCATGTCTGGTCATTTTTAATTATATTCAGAACACTGTATTTTTTTATTTATTTTTTTATTATTTTTATTTTTTTTAAGATTTTATTTATTTATTTAACAGACAGATCACAAGTAGGCAGAGGCAGGCAGAGAGAGGGGGGAAGCAGGCTCCCTACTGAGCAGAGAGGTCAATGCAGGGCTCGATCCCAGGACCCTGAGACCATGACCTGAGCAGAGGCTTAACCCACTGAGCCACCCAGGAGCCCCTGTGTATTTTTTTTAAATGCTGGAGACTAATGTACGGATACTTCTCAAAAAATGCGAGGTCTTTCCTTTATCTGGCAGTTAGGATATGGGCTGATCTTTGTGATTTCTTCAGGAGTTGAGTTATTCTAGGCTGTGTTACAAGTGCAATACTAACAGTGATTATTCCAACCACCAACCAACCCACCATCCCAGGAGCTTCCTTCCTTCCTTTTTTTTTTCTTTTTTGCTTATGTTTTTACTTTGATAAAATATATTTAAAAAAAAAAGAAACTTGCAAGAAGACTATAAGGCACCGTTGTATACCTTTTAACCGGATTTACCAGGGGTTCATATTGGTTCCACTTGTGTCCTCTTTCTCCCTCCATCTGTCTGTCTGTCTGTCTTTCTTTCCTCCTCCCACTCCTGGAGAATGTATTCATATTTTTTATATTTATTTTGTTTTCTATGAACATTTTCAGATCACATCTTTTTTTCTAACAATTTGTGAATAAGTTGAAGTCATTGTATCTTTTTAAACCTAAACATTGACTTGTGTATTTTCAAAGCAAAGATGACTTTCATGACCACAGTATGCTGCATTTATCATTGATTTAACATTGATTAAGCAATATTGTCTAGTCTGTAGTCTTTCATGACTATACTTTTTAAGTATAAGTATAGTATATATACTTTATAGTGTATATATATACACACACACATATATATGTATTACTTATATAAAGTATAAGTATAGTATATATACTTTTTAAGTATATAAAGTCCACAAGCCAATCCTATACCAAGCATTGTATAGCCATGTGTCCATAGTCTCCTATAACCTGCAACAGTTTGTCAGGCTTTTTGTGTTTTTCCTGGCTTTGATGTTTTTAAAAATTAAAGAACAGTTGTTTTATAAAATTCTACCTAATTTAAGTTTATTTAATCATTTCTTGTGAGACGAGACTTAAGTAACAGCTTTTCTTTCTTTTTTTTTTTTTGGCAGAAACATATTTTGAAAATACATGTTATCTTGTTCAATGAATCCTGTTAGGGGGCTTATGATGGCAATCTGTCTCAATGTTAGTGCTTAGCTTTGTTAAGGTGATGTAGGCTTAGTTGTTTCACTATGAAGTTACCATTCTTTCCTCGTGCTTGTGTGAGTTGGAGTCTTCTGAAAAAGAGGATGGGATTAGATGTGCAAGGAGTTATTGGGAAAACCATATTTGAGAAAACAAATGGAAAAAGTTAAAGAATCAGGGAGAGGCATCAGATCTCAATTGAAGGAGTGGGGAGGATGGAGGTCTAGGCAGGAGACTCAACTGCAAGAGAGTAAGAAATTTTCCTCTGAGCCAACGGTGGGGATTTGGGAACCAAAGCTAGCCTTGAAGAGATCCAAATCTTACAGCATGGGAGACTTTTATTGTGGGAGGCAGCCCTGTGCACCATAGGATGTCCAGAAGCATCCTTGGCCTCTATCCGCTATACTCCAGTAGCAGCCTCCCAGTTGTGACAAAATAAAACGTCTCTAGATTTCACCAGCTGTCACCTAGGCAGGGGATAAAATTGCTACTAATCGAAAACCATTGTTTCACACAAGTAGGTTTTCTATCCTCTGATGAAAGTTAATATCTCTGAAGTCCCACCCTTGGCAACATGAGATTTCCCCTAAAGTTATCTCTTCTTGCATGATGAGGTATGATTTGTGATCTATTACTAAAGCCTTGCTTACACATCTTGTGCATGAAGCTTATTTACAACAGATGTATCCTCTGGTGTCTAGCAAGGAGCGATTTCAGCCTAAAGCCTTCCCCACACTTACTGCAAATATAAGGTTTTTCCCTTGAGTGTGTTCTCTGATGTGTGCTGAGAGTTGCCTTATCACTAAAGCCCCGCTCACACTCCTGGCACACAAAAGGCTTCTCCCCAGAATGTGTCCTGTGATGTCTTATGAGAGCTGACTTCTGGGTAAAGCCTCTCCCACACTCCCTACACACAAAGGGCTTCTCCATTGAGTGGGCCATCTTGTGCCTGACTAGATTTGCTTTCTGGCTAAAGGCTTGCCCACACTCAGGGCAGACATATGCCTTCTCCCCAGAGTGTGTCCTCTGATGACTGATGAGATGTGACTTCTGTCTAAAGCCTCGCCCACATTCCCCACACACAAAAGGCTTCTCTCCTGAGTGCGTCCTCTGGTGTGCAACAAGAGTTGACTTATGTCTAAAGCCTCGCCCACATTCTTGGCACACATAAGGCTTCTCTCCAGAGTGTGTCCTTTGGTGTGTCATGAGAGCTGACTTAACACTAAACCCTCGACCACACTCTGCACACATATAGGGGTTCTCTCCTGAGTGTGTCCTCTGGTGTGTGGTAAGGTTTGACTTATCACTAAAGCCTCGTCCACACTCCTGACACACAAAAGGCTTCTCTCCTGAGTGTGTCCTCTTGTGTTTCATGAGATACGATTTCTGACTAAAGCTCCGGCCACATTCAGGGCACAAATGTGGATTCTCCCCCGAATGAATTCTCTGATGTTTGCTGAGAGTTGATTTGTCTCTAAAAAGCCTCCCACAATCCCTACACACATAAGGCTTTTCCCATGAGTGGGTCCTTTGGTGGGTGATAAGGTTTGACTTATCCCTAAAGCCCCGCCCACACTCCTGGCACACAAAGGGTTTCTCCCCTGAGTGTGTCCTCAGGTGTCTGATGAGAGTTGACTTCTGGCTAAAGCTTCGTCCACACTCCTCACACGCGAAAGGCCTCTCCCCAGAGTGGGCCATCTTGTGGGTGACTAGGTTAGACTTTTGGGTAAAGGCTTGCCCACATTCTGTGCAGATGTAAGGCTTCTCCCCTGTATGTGATCTCTCGTGTGTGATGAGAGCTGATTTATAACTGAAGCTTCGACCACACTCACTGCAAAAATAAGGCTTTCCTCCTGAGTGGGTCCTCTGATGAACAAAGAGGGCTGATTTCTGGCTAAAGTCTAGCCCACAATTTCCATAATTCGTTACTTCAAATCCTGAGAAATCTACCCACTTTAATACTTTCTCTGTTTCTAAATGGTTTGCCTTCTCAGCTGAGCTGAGCTTTATTTCCACCACTGTCTTGCCTTCCCTCAAGCTTATTAGCTGTCCATCAGGTGGGCTGAAGAAAGTTCTGGAGGTGAACCTTCTCCTTGTCCTCTCCAACAATGATTTGGAGCCTTCTTCTCTGTCATCGTCTTTCACTCTGTCATTGCAGAAGCTTTCATAAGAGAGTGATTGCTGCTGCTGCTGTTTCTGGTAGGCTGGGCAGAGAGTGCCTGCTAGCAAGCCTGGGCAGATTGGAAGGCAATGATCATGTAGCCTGTGATGGCGTTGCCAACTGCAGAAGTCCAGAGCAGAGGAGGAACCAAGTTGAATTTCTGGCTTTGCATCTGCTGTGCAGGAGTTGGGCAGAGCTTCACCCTCTTCTGTCCAGGGTTCCTCCCCCTGCTCTAGCAGAATGACAAGTGTTGGCTTGGGAAATGGGATTCCCAGGGAGACCAAGTTGCTATAGTTTTCCAGCATCACACACCTGTACAGCATCCTCTGAGTGTGGCTCAACAGCCACCACTCTTCCCGGGTGAAGTCCACAGCTACATCCTGGAATGACACAAAGGCTGCTTCCTCCCTCCTGGCTGTTAGCCCCGAGGCCATTTTTCTGGTCACCTGAATGGCCTCCCAGAAGAAGCGTGAGGTCTTCTCTCTGCTCAGTTTTGGCTCCTATGCAGTAGCTACCCCCAGGACAGAGTCTACATGTCTGACCCTAGATGCAGGGACTTGTCACTGAGAGGCTAAAGCCAGTGGGGACACAGTTGCAATGTCTGTCCCATGGCAGGTATGACACTGTAAGGGATAACAGATTAGAGGCAGACTCCTTATATCACACCTATCTTTCTTTAAGAAGTTTTATAATTTTAGCTTTTATGTTAAGGGTATGATCTATCTCAAATTCATTTCTGTTTGGTGTATAATAGAGATCAGGGTTTTTTTTCCATATGGAAAGGAAGTTTTCCCAACACTTCTTGAAGAGACTTCTCTTTTCCCTTTTAAGTACATTGACGTGTTTGTTGAAACCATTGGGTTATATAAGTATGGGTCTAATTTTTGATTCTAGTCTGATCTCTGCTATGTTCTGCTAGCTTTTGATGGTGTCCATACGTGAGCTGGAAGATTTGGCTGCACTTTCAGATAGGTTTGCTTAGTTACTCAATTTCACAAAGTTCTGGAATCCAGTCATTTAGAGAATGGCCAAGACTGGGTGACTTCTCTTTACCTATCAGGTCTTTATCCACTGTTTTTTGTTTGTTTGTTTGTTTGTTTTTTCTCAAGGGTGGGGTGGGGAGAGAGAGAGGCACAATTGCTTGTCTGAGCTGAGGTTCCTCCAATCTACAGTCTCTTCCAACTAGCTCTTGGCATCCTCAGTCCTCCCATGGTACAACCTGGCAATGACCCCCAGAAAGAAGTAGCTACTGCTCTCTCTTCTTCTCTTAAGTGTTTGTTTCTCTATAAAATTCAGTTCAGTTAGCTTCTTCCAATCCTCCACTCTTCTCTACTTCATAGAAAAATGTGATTTTTATTTTTTTAATGTGTTTCTTGTTGTTACCATTGGAACAAAGGTCTTTCTCTTCTTTTATAGTCTAACTGACAGCAGAAGTATTCCTGGGGTTGGGAGGGGGGAATAAAAGGAGAGAGATTAGAATTGTTTACGAGAAAATAAAAAAAAAAACCCTCACATTTTGAATCTTTTGTGCTACCAATTTTTTCTTCCTCTCATCATAGTTATCATAAATTGGCTATTTTTTGTCCTCAGCCATTGAAATTTACTCATAAGCTTTACAGTTAATATTTAACTTTAGTAACATTATTCTAGGATCAAATATCAAAGTTTTACCTTGCTTTTCTGATGGGAGATAAAATGGAATGATAGAGGTCCATATAACAACCAAAAGAACAGGAGTCACCTTAGTAAATTTTTTCTCCTGTTATTTGTATTTGGCTGTTGAATATGCTATCCAAAAAGGCCTTCTCAATGACCCTTGAGAAAGTTCTTTTCAGCAGACACTGAGGAGTAAAACAAGTCAGAAGTTCGTTCATTATTTCACAATGAAAAAGCAGCAGGATATATATCATCTAAATAAGAAAGAGAATGATGACTATGACATTATGAAGTGCAGAAATAAGATGATTTTTTTAAAAGTAAGTTAGAGAAATCATCCCTGTTGGTTACAGTGACACAGTGAGGCTTAAAATGAGGACCCAAGAAGCTGATAACAGGAACATTTATTTGGGTCTGGCATTGGCTATTGATTCACAAGTAAGCCTTGGTCTTGGATTCTAGCTGGGAGCATTTGGACAAGTCCAGTTAAACACAGCTTCACTAGATGTACAGACTGTTTGAAACCGTTTTTGTTTTATTAAAGACAGCATTCACTGTGGTGCTCCGACAGTCTTTCAAGGCAAGAAGTGAATAGACAATATGAAGGAAGAAAAGAGTCTCCTTGTGTGCTTTCCCTGTCTTTCCCTTATTTTCCCACGTTTACCCTCCCCTAGCAATGTTTCAGCATTCAGATTACACAGGAAGGGTTATCTGAGTGGCAGCACTCTTCGCACAGTTCACACAGAAGGGCATGATTAGATGATAATAATATTGGTTAATAATAAGAATGATAATAATAAATGAGATTTCTTTATGTTTCATGTAGAGGCCAGCTTGTAGGCACAAATACAAGCAAAGATCATTCAAGAATCTAAATGCTCAGTGTAGAATTCTCTATGGGTAATATGAAAAGATAAAATGCTTATTCTCAGCATTTGAGCCTCAGAATTGAGGCCCAAAGCAAGATGATTCTCAAAATATCAGTGTAACTCAAGCTGCCAATAGGAAGAAAGAAATAAAGGGAATTCTTTGATCCAATAAACTTGAAAATCATTTGGTTAATCCATTTATACATGTTTCTTAATTAAAAATCTTCTCAGATACTTCAATATGTCTAAATTCACTCTCAGGCACCAACATAAAGACATGGGATGTAGTCTTTCTGAAACATATTTGATGAAGAAATTCCTTTCCCAAAAGTATCTTCTGAGACAACTGTTCTAAAAAACATGTTTAAAAACAAAACAAAACAAAACAAAAAGTCCAAAAGGAATGCTTTATTTCATTCATAGTTCTTTGAAAATTTTTATGGAAATTGAATCATTTTTTTTATAGGAAGAAATCAGAGGAACTCAAGATATATGGAGAAAAGTATATAGTATAACATTCATAAAAGATTGATCTTTGTCCTTGGTTAATGCTCAAGGAAAGTAAATCATTAAACAGTGGCCCTTTCCTCCCATATTTTCTAAGTGCAACATGTTTCATATCCTCATCAGGAGGTTTTGAAGTAGTGTTGTGTTGTGAGTGTCATTGATGTAGATGTGTGTACATGTGTGTGTGTGTTGTGCATTTTAGAACATCTGATGAAACTAAACAGTGAGTTCCATAAGGGAAAAGACCAGCTGTTACCATTTTTGTTTTTCAAAACTAAACTGTGCCTATAAAACAAATAGAAGCTTTGAAGTAAACCACTTCATGTAATTAAACCACTTCATCTAGGTAGGTCCTTTTCAAATTGGTATCTTTTGCGGGGTGCCTGGGTGGCTCGGTGGGTTAAGCCTCTGCCTTCTGCTCAGGTCATGATCTCAGGATCTCAGGATCATGGGATCGAGCCCCGCATTGGGCTCTCTGCTCAGCAGGGAGCCTGCTTCCTCCTCTCTCTCTACCTGCCTCTCTGCCTGCTTGTGATCTCTGTCTGTCAAATAAATAAATAAAATTAAAAAAATTGGTATTTTTGCAATCTACAGTTTGCAAGATCATTTTCCTATGATATATAACATTAAATATTTATTAAGGGTATAATATGGTCAGGTGATATAGGTACATGCTAAGGATTCTGCTATTTCCACTGCCCATTTATCAAGGAGCTAAAAAAATTAGAGCACAGTTTATTTCCTAATATAGAGGTAGTTTGAGCTTAATAACTTTAATTAAGAGACCTAAACAGCTGTGAAGAAGCTACTACTGCAATAGCATTTAGGTTACTAGAGGGCTCTCTGCTTGATCAAGAGAAGTTAAGGTATTCATACACCCTTAACCACCTGGAAAGTAATAATCAGAGGTATAATTAGAGAATGGATAGAGACTAGTGGTTTTCTTTCCAGGTGAATAATAAAAAATGAATGTCAATTTCAGCATAAGGCTTAGGGATTAACTATAAAGAGCAACTTATAAATATCTCAGGTACTAGAGGGCCTCTGAATGTCATAGCAAAATTTCAGCCAGGGGACTGTGGTGGTCAGTGGTGGGGGCATGAATAAAGGCAAAACCATGAGGGAAGTGAGGGTGGGAATGGAAGTAGATTAAGTTAGATCAAATGGCAACAGAGTAAAAGTGAGAGAATCTAAAAGAGTGAAATAAGGGTTCATATTCTCACAATAGTGTATTGGCAAAAGAATGAAGTTTAATAATATTTAAGAATGAGTCATAGCTATCTTGGACAATGATCTTTGCAACGGCAGTACACAGTGCCTTCTGTGAAAAATCCATCATTCTAAGTTTTCCATAAAAATAATAATGTGTCTATGTGTGTGTGTGTGTGTGTGTGTGTGTGTATTTAAAATACGAGGTAAATGTTCTCATGTTCCTCATCTGAGGAATGAGGCACTGACATGGTAAGGTTAAGTCATTTTTCAAAGTGTTAGAGTAAAAGACAGAACCAACATGAGACAGAAGTTAAACTCATTGTTATGGTGCGGTTAAGGACAAAGGAGAAATGGAGATGGAATGGGCAAAGTTCCCTCCAATTTTACCAAGTTACAATAAGCTATTCTCAACATGGAAGTGTCTAACATAGTAAATTCTGCAAATATAGGAAATATTGGGGACAACTGTTAACCACTTCAAATATTTATACTTAAAACTGCTATATGGAAATAAAAAGAGCTAAGGATTCAAACAGCAATCTAGTTTTGGCATCTGAGCCCTTATCAGTATTATCTACTATCTCTCTGGACATAAACCCTCTAATATGGGTCCAGACAACTTTATAAGAAGAAACTGAGCCCATAAGTAGAGCAGAGAACAAGGGAACAGAGTAAGCCATTAACTAAAAAACAAACAAACAAACAAAAAAACCCACCAAGAAATAACAACTTGTTTGATTATGTGCTTGTTTTAATTTTGAATTGATATAGTATTAGCCCTATATCTGTAGGAATAAGTAGTCAGCCACAGTCAGTTTCTTAAGGACATGTGCTTAACTATTATTATGCCAAGTATAAAGAAAGGCCAGTGATCAAGGATAGAAGACAGCCAAGAGTCGGCCACAGAAGATTCCATGAAAGCACACCCAGCGCTATCTTTCATGCCATTACTGCCTTTTGCTTCCTTGGTCAAATCCAAGAAATAGTTGCATATGGTTGCGCTTCCCAGATGTTCTCATCTGCTCACCATGTGTCAGCTATAAATCCAAGGGAAGGATTTGGACTGGTTTCATATATTCTTTTTTAACTTCCTTATAATTAAAGAACTAGATGGTCTTTACATTACCATCTTGCCAATTCACTAATAAATAAATAAAAAGGACATTTAAATATATATCTGTACTGTAACAGCAGAGTCAGAACTAGAACAGTGAACTCATAGATTATCTGTTATCTGAGGAATAAAATACATTTTTGCTAGAACTATGTTATATATATTATTCTTATATGTAATATGGAACACAGTACTGAGAGAGAGAGAGAGAGACAGTACCAACGATATACACTAAATTTCTGTACCTTTAACAAAGTTTTAGAGGAAGGCCTGAGGAAACCAATGTGTATTGGGCTCTCATTATTTATAAGAGTGTAATACATTTTTAAGATTAGGTCAGTTTTTAAATCTATGTAAATTTCAAAAATCAGATTGATGAAAAAGGAAAAAGACTTTCAGTTCTTTATCTCAAATTCTTGAAAATGTTAAAGCCAGAAGTTTATAGTAAAATATCAGATACATCTCCTTATAGATAATAACATCAGTTTATTGGTGCTGTTATCTCTCTAATCTGTCTTCTCATAGAAAACAAACTCAGGATTAAAGTGAGCAAAAATCGCACTAATAATTGTGTTTACTGCCAACCTCAGACTCATTTGGAAAAATTTTCAAGAAAAAATATTTTTAGAACTTTCAAATAAGCTATAGTTAGAGTCTGTGAGAAAACCAACATTTTATAAGTTAGTAAGAATCCTGATGAATATTACATGATGATTTTTATATGTGTTAGAGAACACACAATGTACATCCCTTAAATTAAAGCAATCAGGAATTAAATAATGGCTTGAACTCAGTGGAATGCACCCCCAGTATGGTTTACAGATGGTAGCAGTTAGATATGACTCCTGGTCCTGCTAGTAAAGTGGTGGGTTCAGTAATGAGCAAATTACTTTCCCTTCTCTACACACCAACTTTTCATCAGTGAAATGGAGATAGTATTGTATGACATAGTATCTATAGGTAAGCATATGGCATTTGTACACTTACATTTATTTTAAGAGATAGATTTCATTCCAAACAACTACAACAAAAACAAAACAAACAAAAAAATCCCAAGAAAACTGCAAAAGAACACAGGGAAAATTTTGGAGGTGATGGATATTGTGATTGTGGTGATAGTGTACCAAGGGTATACCAGGGGTAAACAACTGTCCACACATCAAGTTATATATAGTAAATATGTGCAATATTTGTATCAACTGTACTTCAATAATGGCTTTTTAAAAAGGAAAATAAAATGAGAAAGTGCCCAACTGTGGTTACTAATATTATTTTATTTGTGTTATCTATTTTTTTCTTTTGTTTTTGTTTTTTGGGTGTTTTTTTTTTAGCATTTTGTTTTTCTTAATTTATTTCATTATGTTAAATTAGCCAGCATATAGTACATCATTAGTTTATGATGTAGTGTTCAAAAATGCATTAGTTGTGTATAAGAACCAGTACTCATCACAACATATCCCCTCCTTAATACCCATCACCCAGGTACTCCATCCTCTCACCCCTCTCCCTTCTGTAACCCTGTTTGGTTTCTGGAACCCAGAGTCTCTGAAAGTTTTTCTCTCTCTCTGATTTCTTCCCATTCAGTTTTCCCTCCCTTCCCCTGTGGTCCTTGGTGCTATTCCTTATGTTCCACATATGAGTGAACCCATATGATAATTGTCCTTCTCTGCTTGGCTTATTTCACTCATCATAACCCCTTCAGTCCCATCCATGTCGACGCAAATGGTGGCTATTCATCCTTTTTCATGGCTGAGTAATATCCCATTATTTATATGTACCACATCTTCTTTATCCCTTCATCTGTTGAAGGGTATTTTGGCTCCTTCCACAGTTTTGGCAACCGCTTGTGTTGAGGACTGACTTTCAATAAATCACAGTGAGGGCATTCTTAAGTATTATTAGTGAATCTCTCATCACTTCTATGCATCTGTGGTTTAATAGTTACAAAACACAAGTCCACTTGGATTAAAAAAAAAAAATCTGGGGAAATAAAAGCACCTTCCCAAGGTCCTGTTCCTGAACCCATGTGCTTAACTCCCTCACAATAATCCCTCTGGCTATGCAAAGTGACTTTGTGTTCCTGATAGGAATCCCAAGCTACTGCAAAAAGCCAATTCCCAAAATTAAAATAAAATAAACTAGAGTATAATCGCATGGATTAACATTAAGTACAATTGAATTTTTTTGGAAATGATCAGGAAATTCTTTTGAATTTAGCCAAACTAAGTGAACAAAGTTTGGCATTTGCTTACTTGCCATATTAGACCATCCTTTCCCTCCTAGATCTATTTTCTTTCTTGAAGACTTCTCTGAGTTCCTGCTTCTAATTTTCAGTACCTCATTCCCTACAGATCCAAGTTCGATACCAGGATAGACTAAGACATTAAGTGGTATCAGTTAACCTTTTAATAGGTTAGGAAGAGCAACCAACACAGAATGTAACCACCAATGAGGGTTTGAGGTTGAAATATGTGGAGATTTTGAAATCTGAAATAACAATTTTTAGATACTCACCTACTCTTCCTTGACCCTTTAGCTTAGAATTCTCTATGCTTCTTAAAAAATTTCATTGTAAGATTCCAAAAGACAAAAAAATGTTTATTGCAGGGGGGAATATATATGTGTATACATATATATGAAGAAGAAGAAGAAAGCAAGGAAACCCTCCAGACTCTTCCTTCTGAGACATCCTTTGTTAACACCTTGGTACACTGATTTCTAGATCGTTAGATGTGAAATTAGGTCCTCTATTCTCTGAATCATGACAGCTCTTTGCACAAACACAATTATTCTGAGCCTGTCTTTAGTTTTTCTCCACTCAAAATCAAACAAAAGCCAAAACAAAAACCCAACACACTTCTTCTTAGCATTAAGTGTTTAGAACCATCCCAGTACTTCTCAATGTCACTTTGTCAGTAAAAGGAGCAAGAGATGTTTTCTGTCCCTCTGAAAAAATTATAATGAAGCAAGGTTTAAGCTATCTAGCAGTCTCTCTTTCTAAGCTTTGTCTGAGCCAGGAGTTCAAAAGTGAGGCACAACAAAATGGTTTAGAATGTTGACACATATTTAAAATTAGACTTCATGTAATTGTTTGACATATAGCTTTGGGGTAAAAACAATCAAAATGAGATTTCTTTTTTTTTTTTTTAAGATTTTATTTATTTATTTGACACACAGAGATCACAAGCAGGCAGAGAGAGAGGAGAAAGCAGGCTCCCCATGGAGCAGAGAGCCCGATGTGGAGCTCGATCCCAGGACCCTGGGATCATGACCTGAGCTGAAGGCAGAGGCTTTAACCCACTGAGCCACCCAGGCACCCCCAAAACGAGATTTCTACTTATATTTTGCTTACCTTATATCAGGTAGTAAAATCAATTAGTTAGTTGATAAGAATTTGTGATGAATAAATATTTTATCTTTCCTCACTTTCAAGATATGGTAAATTGATGAATATTTCTTCAAATGAACACTATCCAATAAAAACAACTTGCAATAAAAGAATGTAAGATGGTATGAAAGTAGAATTAGGAAGGATCATTAAAATCTCTACATCTTCCAAGCATGTACAGTGTTGAAAATTCATTAGCTGTTTAACACATTTACACACCCTTAAAAGCCACACAAACTGATTTTATTACTGGGCTTTTATTTTTCATTTTCAAAAAGGATTATATATTTTTTCATCTCTGAGGCTCCTAAGGTTTAAATGCAAAATAATTAACATTGAGTTCTTGCTAATTAAATCAGCAGAGGAGATTTAACTGACACTATGCTAGGTTCTCAATTAAAAGACTGTCTCATTGCATTAAACAGAGTGCATTTATCACAAATAAACTCACTTCCTATTTATCTGATATGACAGTTAATGGGTAGAGAAAATGAATCTTCCCAGTGTTGTAGGCAACAAATGCATAGTTGTCTTCCTTCTAATTGTCTGACCTAGAATGTCTGAAGCAAAAAAAGAAAAAAAAAAAAAAGGATATACACTATTGTCCTTAAACTGAACCAGAATATAATAAAACCTAAAGTAAGTTTCATTTCAAGAAGTTGAGTAGTGCTATTGAACTAAATAAAATAAAAAAAAAAAGAAAGAAAAATCTTCAAGGTCTATGCATAAACATATATAAGCTCTACTCAAACATGATGAAACACCAAGGGATGTATGGTAACTTAGTTATAAAACAGACACAAAATTGAAACAGCTAGGATATCCTGTGCTTCTCTTAAATATCATAAAATATCTATCCTAGAAATTATTTCACCAACTTCTTTTAATATATTCACTTTTTAATTTACTTATATTGATTGAATTCCCTTTAATGCCAGCCACAATGTTAAATGCTACACACATAAATACAAGGAACAGCACATATCTGTCAGCTCAAATTTTTCCTTGTATTGTACTTTATGGAAAATTTTGAGAATTTTGAATGTAAGTAGGGCAGATACAAACTTATGGATGTAACTTAGAATCTGACTCTGTTAGGATATAAGTCTATTTTGACTGGCAGAGAAATTATACTTAATATCAGTGGCCTAAATAAATGCCAATAATAGATTTCTAAGTTTACTTTATAGCGTATGCTGGAGAGGTTTCCTCTCAAAATTAATTAATTTTAGAATTTTCCACATTCACTAAAGTATTTTCTTCATATTTTTAATATCATAAGTTGTTTTTCTGAATGGCCATATTCTTAACATACAACTGGATTTTTTAAAAAAGTGATTTTCTTTTTAATGTATTTTTCTGCAGTTAGAATATACTTAGCTAACTCAGTTTCACATGACTTTGATTTGCTACTGAGTATATTTTATCAATATATCATATAAAATGCCTTGATTTTTCAAGCAAGGGCCAAGAAAAAAAATAATCTTCAGTGATCCTGTAATAATTTCAGTACCAACATGATTTAAGGTTTGATCAGAGTCAGGAATATGGATTTGTAAGGCAAACAAATCAAATGTTAAAATGGAACAGTTTGAGTATTTATAATAACTTTGCTCCTATAATTCTGCAGAAATATGCTTCTATGCCATAGAAAAATGGGGAATGGAAAGAGTAATAAATCAGCATGGCTATATTGGTCTTAGATTTTATGCAAGCACCTAAAATAAATTGTATCTTACACTAACAGAACATATTTCTCTTATTCTTGAAATTTCACAATGTTCTCTGACAGTTAAACTAGTTCAATCAAGTAAGGTCAGCCTGGCAAATAGTAAATATTTTACAGGGTTTCAATTATCAGGAGAATAAACTAGAAAAGAAAGAAGCCCTTCCCGTATCTTTTGTGATCTGCACCGTATTTATATGGCATTCCCCAACTGTTCCATTTCCCTATTGATATACTGACTGATTTGTGACATTCACCAGATTCACAAAAGAGTGCTTTACCACATTCCATCCCATTCCATTCCATTCTATTCCAAGTTTTAGCACGTGACTGAGGCCAGATCAACTAAGGGATGTTCTGTAATGTAATGATTTGCCCGAGGGTTTGAGATTAGAAAATGTGGCTTCGAATTTTAGCTCTGCCCCTTTATAAATACAGATTTCTGGTTACTGCAAAATATATACTCCCATTTCTTTTTTTATTTATCTCTTACTAGAATTCTGATTTTGATGTAATACCAAAGTGCTCAGATAAAAAGCTTTATTACCCAGACTTCTTTACAATTAAAACTGACTAAGCCATATATTTCTGGTTGTTGATACTTCAGAGGAAGTTTTTGGGAGGAAGTTTTAAGATGCTTGAGAAAGCATCTTAAATGGTGAAACAGACTCACTTGGCAAGAAACTGTCACCTTCTGGCTATTATTTTTTCTTTCTAAAAGGAAAACCAGATTGTAGAATTTAAGCAACATCATCATCATCATCATTATTATTATTATTATTATTTTCACTAGGGAAACAATGGACACAGGAGTAAAGGATTAGGTGTATGGAGATATCAAAATCCAAAATCCTGATTTCATCAGGGAGCTACCATACTAGTCCTAAAATGCCTGCTTTTAGACTTCCCTTATTTTGTTTAAGCTACTTTTTAACTTATTTCCTTTTTTTTTTTTTTTTTTTTTTACTTAATACAATTGCTATTAATATATTAGCTTTACCCTCATGGGTATGATATAAAATTCAATCAGAATTTTGCTTTAAAAATTTTAAAAAGCTTTATTCATAAATGAGTAGTAATAATTATTTTAATAAGTGAGAGGATCAAGTAGGAACACAGTGGTAGGGGACTCATCACAATGCCTGTCACAAAATTTGTACAAATCACCATAGTTATTGTTATGTGCTATCTGAGAAGCAGTGTTTTTTTCTTCTTCTTTTATTTTTTTTTTGAATTTTTTCATTTTATATTAGAGAAACAAATCAGGCAATAAAATAGTAATGACTTGATTTTAAGATAAATGTAATTGTGTTTCTTCTCATGCCTTTTATTCCTCTTCCAGCCCCGCCCCTTCCAGAGAGGGAGAGAGAGATGGTGGTGGGGACGGACTGAGGGAGAGAGAGAATCTTAAGCAGGCTCCATGACCCGCGTGGAGTTGACACAGGGCTCAGTCTCACGACCCTGAGATCATGACCTGAGCTGAAACCAAGAAAAGGACATTTTAACCAACTGAGACACCCAGGCGCCCTCATGTCTTAAATCTAACATACAAAATAACTATAAATTATAGGAATTATAAAAGAAATCATTTTGCTGGATGCACTGCCCAGCATATATGATATGGTTCTTTTAAATTTTATTTTTCTAAAACTTGCACTGAATTTAGGCCTTTAAATGCATTTACCTGTTTATCTCAAGATACTTTGGGGGGATTGAATTAAAATTGGATGAGCTAAAGCTATCATGAAAACAAAAGAGAAAGAAAACAAGAAGAAAAAAATGAGAGAGAGAGAGAGAGAGAGAAAGGAAAAAAGAAAGGAAGAAAAAAGGGAGAAAGAGTGAGGGAAGAAGGAAGGAAGGAAGGAGGAAATAGAGGAGGGAGGAAGGGAGGGACACTATTATGAGTTTAATTTCAGTTTCCATGTCTTTTAAATAAGTGTTTGGCTTTTTTAAGGCTCTAGAAAGGCACAATACTATAAGTTTATTTAGGAGTGCAGACTTGTTCCATCTGTAGTCTAAGAGATTTCCCATGTTCGAGCTCCCCAAAGGTCATTGTGTCTATGGTTTGAACCACTAAGATCTGTATGAGGAATCTTGGTTTGGGGAGAGGGTCAAGCCAAGTTTGTCAAACTGGTTAGGTCAGGTGCAAACTATAAGTAAAGAAATTACCCAGGGGGTCTTCAGGGAGTTTCTGATCTTAAACATTACATTTTTAATTTAACAGCCCTTATCTTGCCCAAGAGTAAAAAAATCAGACACATAGGCATCCCCAGAAATAGAGCTTTTCTAGAGTGCCTTTAAATCAGCTATCTTTATAACTTCACATGTATGTTTCATTTACTCATGTTTAAAGACAAAAACAAAAATGAAAACATAAGCATAAAATATAACTTGGCCTTAAAAATTTTCCATCCATAGTTAACATGTTTATTTAAAAGTTCACTAATCAATAACAGCCATTATTTTATGCCACTCGACCTGACATAACCATTATTTAAAAATATGTTCCATTAAAAAATGTTCCATTATTGGCTTTTTTCTTAGCTGTATAATTGATACTCTTTTTGTCAGTGTCTTGTACTTTCAATATATCTATATTTGACACACAATATGGGAAGATCTTTTGTCTCTCGATATTAATCTCTTTTTCTCACATTTTAATTATTTGAGTGAATTCCAAAGAGATATTGTCTCCCTGACTAGTCATCGGTGTCTAATCAAGATGATGTCTCAGCTGCCCCAGACTACTCAGGGTCTCAGCCCTGTGATTCCTATACCACTAGTTTGGATAGTCTATATTCACACTCTAATAATTCTCCATACATTAGATGCTAATGAATCTAGCACTCATTTGCTTACTCATTCACTGAACCAAGAATAACCGCTGTGCTCATATACACTTCTTGGCAACCACGGTGCTAGTAATGGAGACACGAGTAACACGGCTCCTGCTCTCATGCATTTCCAGGCTGACAGAGAATACAGACAGGAACATAGGAAATTACAAACAAGTGTGGTAGTGCCACAGCAGAATTCTTGGTCAATTGAAGCACACAGGAGGTACACAAGGCGGGGTGTCAGGAAAGATTTCCTGGAGGAAATAGTAGCTACAGGATGAAGAATAAAGAGCAATTAACTAGGGAAAGATAGGGTGGGGGGACAGAGAGGGATACAGAACATTCTAGGCAGAAGGATCAGAAAGAGCTTAGCAGATCTGAGAAAGTGAAATGAATACCATAGGTCCTGGGAGAGAGAGAGAGACTGGTTGTAAATGTAAGAGTGAGCACAGGAGGGAAACTCTAACAGAGGCTGGGGTAATGAGGTGAAAGAAGACCTCAGAGGGCATTACACTGGTAAACAATGTAAACAATAGAGATGAATGTGACTCAAGTCAGAAGAGGGGTCTGATTTTCTAGGCTTCCACACATCAGCCACAGGAAAATGGTCAATAGAACATAAACACAATTCTTCACATGAGTGTGTTATTCAGACTCTTAACTCTTTCTAAGGCACCTTCTTTCATCTCTCTCCAAATTTCACACCCTCTCTTAAGTAGCCATCAAATGTATCCTCCCTCATGAAGCCTCTATTGAATTAACCAAATAAATGTATTTCTCCTTTCCCTGATTCTGTATAATTCTGTTCAGTTTTTTTTCCCTCTTACATAATATCTTGAACACATATTCATGAGCTGTATATATTTGTAAACTTATCTTCCTCTCCCAGTAGATGAGGACAGGTCTTAAACATCTTAGAATCCCCTATAATATGGTCATTCATATTTTTATTATTAAATCACAAACTATTCAATTAAATAACACTAGTTAGGCATGGGGAAAACATTAAAAAAGAGATGTTATGGCCTTTCATAAGGCTTACACATTAAAGCAAAACATTTTTTCACCAAATGTGTAAGCCTGTTTGAGGTGGGGAGGTTGGAAATTCACAGAAGGTTATTTTATTTGTTTATTTTTTAAACAATCATCTGATTCTTACTGTCAGTTTAGCTGATATACTGAAACTATAATGTATAATGGAATGTATTTTTTCAGTTGGAAGAGCACCACCATTCACCATTGATTAAAAAAAACTGAAGAGAACACTAACTTATAGATGGATTAAATGGAAGAACAGACTCAAAGAAAAGTAATTGTATCTACTTTTGAACAGCATTCTTTCTCAGGAAGATGAGATTAGCCACATATTTGAATTCATTTCTTTAATCTGAACACACTGGTTTAAAATAATTTGAAAACAACCATTCAGCGTATCTGGGAACATAAGAATACTTTTATTTTCTATTTAGATGAGATTAGAGCTTTAGATAATTATCATTCCTTGTTTATTAGCAGGGGGTCAAATTCCCCTTTCACATAAAAAAACACAAAACAAAACATAGAATTCTAGACACTATGTTGTAATTACTGATTTTGTCACACACACACACACACACACACTCCCCAATGTGAATCATATACTGTGTCATTGAAGTTGAGAATTTATCAGTGTAAAGGCAAGTGTACTTCATGTGTAAGAGTACAGTAATAATTTTAATCACTGAGCACTAAAAGTACCATGCCCTCCACAAGCATTATCTTGTGTTTCTCTTATAACTGTACAGAGCTATGCACTCTTGCTGTTTCAGTTTTGCAGATGAACAAACACTGAGGCCAAGACTGCTGAGATAAATTGCTCAAGGCCATATAGCTAGAAAAGAGCAAAGCTAGAATGTGCACTCGTATCAGCATGACTTCAGAATGCAAGTTCGTCACCAATATGTGCTGTAACCTTAGGCTCCACCACGCCATGCAGGGAACAGCAGCACTTCTCTAAGTCTCTGGTCCCTTTAGAACCTCCAGCTTCCCTTCAGTTTCTTCCTTCCTTCCTTTCTTTCTTTCTTTCTTTTTCTTTCGTCCTTCCTTCCTTCCTTCCTTCCTTTCTTCTCTTTCTTTCTTTCTTTCTTTCTTTCTTTCTTTCTTTCTTTCTTTCTTTCTTTTCATCCTTTACTATAACACAAAACCAGATTTTTTTGGAAACTTAAGAAATTATATTTTTAAAAAATCAAAATCCAGTCAGATCGGTATTTATTCTAAATGCATATATCCTATTTAGTCCTTTCTATCACGTTAGCAAAAGTGAGGAAAGTATAAAATCTGAGGACTAGGGGCCTGCAACTTTGGGCAGAAAGAAATTGTTTTTGCTTTTGGGGTGTGTATGTGTGTGTGTGTGTGTACAAATTTATAGATTTCATACTCTATGAATTTGAAAGAACCTTAAAATATCTGATTGAGCTGACATTCCCTCAATTTTCTTGAACATAAGCCTGTCAAAAGATGATCTAATAGAGATGGGGAACTTGCTCCCTATCAAAACCTACAATTTTTATCTCCGGGTAGCACTAAAATTCTGCCTCCTATTGAACGCAAACTCATCTCCCTAAATTCTGGCATTTGATCTAGATTATACCATTAGGAAGCTAAAAAAAAAAAAGAGTTTACAACACTTTCCTGCGTGGTATCTCTCAAATACTTGAGACTGACAACATCTTCTTCCTGTCATCTAATCTCCTTCAAGGTAGACATATCCAGTTCCCTCATCTCTTATTCAAAATGCTTTCAAAATGTCCTCATTGCCCTTAATGGGTTCAGTTTGGGTTTTATTTTTCCTTATAACTCAACAGCCAGAACAGAATAGGATCCTAAAGATGTATCCTTGGCCAGCTACGTGGGAGTCCCAGTTTCTTTTCTGAGATACTGTTTTTCTATTAATTCCCAGTTGGATTATACTAATTTTCTTGGCAACTAAATTCCACTCATGTGTAGCCAAATTACCAGTTAACTAAGATGCCTAAGATGTTTTCAATATATGCCACATGCAGAGCCACATCACATACAAGATAAAGTAAATTTTTGTCTATCGACAGCCTTTCAGATTCTGAATCTAATAATCCTTGATGGCAATGAATAACCAACACTGAGACTTAGCATTTTGGCACATAAACTCAGATATCTCACCCGGCATTCATAAAATCAATAACATGTCCTTTGTTAATTAAAACATTTTAAAGAAACAAAGTCAAGACTTTTTTGGGGGGGGTACTTCAGTGAAAACAATAGGGATCAAATTGTATTTTCAAAGGATTTAAAAATAGGCTAAGCTGAAACACATACAAAGGAAAACATTTTCCTAATAAATACTCCGAATAAAAATTAAATTGGTAGTTTAAAGTTATATACACAGTATGAAGCATAATATTTCCTCACAAAACAATTTCATATTTTATCATTTCATCTTAAATGTGCACCTTCTAAAATAAACCTTATTTTATTATGAAACCTAGCAAGACATTTCAAAACAAGAAAAATTATTTAATATGTTACAAGCCTATGACAAAAAATTCAGTATTTTCATTTTCTTTTTTTGTGTTTGTTTTTTTATAGGCTTTTCATTTTCTTGTTTTCTCTTAGTCCTGATCCAAATACATGACTAATATGCACACATATTTTAAAATATTTTCTTTACTTCTATGACTATATTTCATAGGACATGTCTGACATCTCATACATTTATTTTTAGAATGCTCAGGAAATAAATCAGCCTAGTAGAAAAATCAAGCTCTGCCTACCCGAAAGATTTCAGTTTTCTGAAGTTGCAGTTCTCAATTTAGCCTTTCATGTTCTCCCTGTTGGCATTTAGACTGGATACAGAAGTGAAAGCACAGCCATCGGCACTTTGGTGTCACATTTACAAAGAAAACCAAACATCAAACTCCCCGTCTTCTATGCACTACAGAGCAGTTGAGCCAGAAGGAAAAACAGTTTCTGGTGTGGCCTGCCCAAAATCTTTTTTCTCCAGAACTGTAGACAAAAACACTTTCAAGGTCTTTTCAGTCCCCGGAGAGCCAGAGGACAAGTCATGACTCTGGGAGTTTTTACTCATCTCTTCTCATAGAGAGAGGAAGAGTTTCCACTCAGGGAAGTAGCCTGTTTGAATAACTAAAAATGTGCAAATTGATTTTTTAGAACTTAAAATGTAAAAGTGGAGGATGACACAGAAATGATGTAGGCGCAGATCTACCGCACCCAGCTCATGACTGAGGTTCTCACTTAGGTCTCTGGGTATCTCAAACAATATGCACAAAATGGTAAATAAACCTCCAAAAGAAAAAGGGAAGGAGAAAACTATCTTTCAACAAGAGGATTTTTGAAAAAAAGAAAAAGAGTTTTTCTGTAAAACATGTCCAGACTTATAAGAAGAGTCTTTATATTATCCCATAGCTATGATATGATCTAATTTACCCAAAGACTTCAGTCTAAAAATCAGGTTCTTGTTAAAGATTGTGTATGAGTACTTGCCTTTCCTAAGAATTTCCGAATTTAGAGGTTAACATTGACACATAGACAAAAGTGAAAGAGAACAAACTTCCAATCTAATGATGTTTCAGATATGCATACTTCTATTTTGTATAGGAAATGTATATAGTCCCTATTTTGTTTTTCATGACCTTCATTTTAGTAAGGCGGGAGGTAAGGGGCTTTACTAAATGTGCATTACAAATAAAGTAATTTCAGTGCATTTTATCATTTATTCCTAATTATAAGGATTAAATGTATAAATATTCCCATTTTGAAATTAGGCTGTTTTAAGCAGGTCTAGTAACCTGGATAAAATTAAATAGTTGATAAGCTTTACAGATGAATTTTAACTCTGATGCTTTGATACTAAGTCTAAAAAACTTTTGGCTTTGATATATAAACACTAGGTAAATGGAAGTGTCCCCCAACACACACATACATAAAGCTTAAGACAGGGTTGCAGACATTTTTTGTAAAGTACCAGAAAATAAATATTTTAGGTTTTGCTAAATGTGTGAGCTCTGTCACAGCTACTCAGTGTTGCCAATATAATAGGGAAGCAACCATGAGCAATACGTAATCAAATGAGCAATGAAACTTTTTTTACAAAACTGGCTGAAGGCCAGATTTGGCTTATGGGTGGTAGTTTGCCTACCCCTGGCTTAAAATGATGCAAAACCTGGAATAAGTTTTTAACTTCTACCACAATAACATGAAAAATAATTGATATGTTAACATAATGTAACTGTAAGGTTTTGCAGGTGAGGTAAACACAACACCAGGTGAGGTAGGCACAAGGCAAGATTTATTAAAGGCACTCTCCGATGAAGTTTCAGGGCTCAGGAGAAGGGGAGCCAGGAAAGTTGCACCGAAGGAGCTGGGCACTCTCGGGCGAGGTTCCGTGACTCGGAAAGGGTGAGTCAAGGAAGTCGTACTGGGAGGGAGTTGGGGGGGGGTGTCTATTATTGGGCCAAGTCAGGGCATGGGCTCACATCCATATATGGTAGGGTATTTGGTGAACGGAAGGTATTGGGTGAGGGTTCCTGATACTCCTGTTTCCTGCATAGGTATCGGGTTACCTATGGAGACCTGACCTGGGCATACAGCGTACACCCTTTTGTCGGGAGAGTCAAGGGTTAAGGAAGTGGGGGGAGGGAGCTAGAAGATGGCACCCCCCCCCCCCCGCCCCCGTGGTTATTTCTGTTGTTCCTCCTGCATTCCTGGAATCATAGACCCAACAGTAACAAGGAAAAATCATGATAGAATTCAAAGTTAAAAAGCAAGAGAAAAACAAGAGCAGCAGGTTAGGAGTAAATAACCAACGATCGAAACTCTTCCGAATATTTCTGAATATTTTATGCAGGTTTCAAGAGAGAAGCTAAATTGAAAAGCAACAGAAACTTAACAGAGAAAACCTACATGGTGAATTAAAACCAGAAAAAGTCAGGAACATGTGACCAATATGCAGAAAGGAAATCTCAAAAGTCTCCATGGTAAAAATGCAATTATCCAGAAGGAGAACTGCATATCTGTAGAAGTCAAGGTGACTGGAGTCTCATGTGCAGAATGCCATAGAAAAGAGGGCTACACAAAAGAGCTCCAGAGATCTGTAAAAATGGTCATCCTAGAGCTCCTAGCTGAGGAACGATTCATGTAATCATGAGGAAACTAACCCAGACCAGTGAAAGAACAATAGGTAAGGATTATATTACCACTTAATCTGAAATAAAAATAGAGTCAGGAATAATTCCTGTCACAAGCCAAAATGGAAAACAACTCATGATTTAGAGAGCTCCAAGTAGAGTTGTCAGAAGGGTTTTGGCTAGGTAGTGGGGCAAGATTAGTCATAAACTCAGGGCTGCACTGGTTTCATCTAACAGATTTTTAAAAAGCAAGCCTCTAGGGAATCAAATGTTTTAAAAATAAATGTTCTTCCGAACAAGATCAAGAATATTTATAGGCATATGAAAATATCCAATACGCAAGAAAGCAAAATTCACAACAGTTGGTATTCAATAAAAAATTATCTGTATGCAAAGAAGAAGACAATCTGTAAGAAGGTGAAAATTTAATCAATAGAAAGAGACCCAGAAATGGCACAAATGATAGAGTTAATAAACAAGAGCATGCCAGCAGTTATTATAAATATATAACCATAACTTGAACTATATATGGCTCAAGAAGATAGAAGAATGCTGAGATTTTGAATGGAGGATGTAGAAAATCCAAACCATAATCTAAATCAAACTTTAGACATATAGAAAAATAAACATTGTCTGGAATAACACATGCAATAGCTGAGAGTAAGGGCAGATCAGTTACTGCAGGAGAAAGTATTAGTGAACTTGAAGTCATAACAATAGAAACTATATAAAATAAAATACAGACCAAGAAGAGAGAGAGATTAGAAAATAAAACATAAATAGAGCATCAGAAAGCCATGGGATAATTTCAAACAGCCTAATAACACATACATGTAATTGGAATCCCGTAGTGAAAAGGATCAGGAAAAAAACTTGAAGAAGTAATACAAAAATATCTCTCAGTTTAATGAAAACTATAAACCCACAGATCTAAGAAGCTCAATTAATCCTAAACACAAAATATATTTTGGAATTTTTCCTTTGGCCAGTTTTTTAAAAACTTAGAATAAACAAATAACAATATTACTTAAATTTTTCCATCATTATAAAGGCTTTTATTCATTTTTAAATTTATTGTGCAACTAGATTATTTTTTCCCAAGAGAACCTACATGGATATGCATTTTCAAGTTATCATATATAAAAAGGATGTTTTTTCAAGCACACATAAAAGAGCATTTGTATATAAAGCAGTTGGGATAACTAATTCTTCACCCATTTATGTCAGCCTTTACTCATATATTTTGTCATTTGGTGTTTCCATAAATTAAAATGTTAAAATCAGGGGTCCTATATACTGAGGTAACATCCATCCCCTAAAGAATAGACTGCATTTCCTTTTATGAGGACCTGCCTAATAAAAGAAAAAATTTTCTCATCCTTGCCAACATAATTACTTTTTGTGAAAAATCAAATTTTTGCAACCTTGATCTTTCCTCTTCAAACAGAAATATCAAAAAACACACACAATTGCCTATTTGAATCCAACAAGCAATATTTTTTATCTTAGGATTCATTTTACAAGAAAGCAACATAACATGCCATTCAAATTGATGTGAGATGTCAAAGTTTTTGCTTTATTATTATCATCAGTTCTATTTTTGCCCTTTCTAAGGCTTTAAAAAAATAAAATAAACTTTAGCATGAACTTCACTATTCTTTGAAAGAATTCTATGTACAACACTATAAATATAGATGTGATTTATCATTTCAAAAGTTTTTTGTTACTTTGGGTCTAAAAATCTCAATTCACTTTCTGGTACTGTGACAATTGCCCCAGTTAACTCTAGTGTTCACATCATATTTTTTTTTCTTTTCTTTTCTTTTTTTTTTCCTACTTAAAAGTGGGAAGAGAGTTAAGCTCAGTCACTTTCAGTAGTGGTGTGACATCAGCTGTCAGATAAGGCACTCTAGAATACAACAGTTAAAAAAAACTTTGAATTTTCCTAGTTTTTTAATTTACAGAAGCAACAGAGGCATGCCACATATTTATAACCTAACTTAGGAGCTAGTCTTAAACTTCCTATATGAAAGGAGCAAATGAGCACACTCTTTCTCATATCTTTAAAAATTGTCCCAAATATAATTCTTTGGAACCAATTCAAGTATCCAGTCATAATAAAAATAATCTTGTAATTTTGGAAATAGACTTTCATTGGGCAATTGTATCCAAAGATTCAAAGGGCCATGAAGTGATAAGAAACTAATTTTGTATCAGTTTTCTCACTGAATGAGGAAAAAAAAAGACCTCTAAGTTTTATGTATTAATGGATCCTGAGATTAATTTGGGGCTATCTATAAAGAAAAACAGTGTCCAATTAAGAATGTATATACTGGAGAAAGGTCACACACAGTGTGAAGTAGTGTTGTTCCTTCTCCTGATGACAAAGTAAGAACAAATTAGTGACAGTTATAGAGGAATTTGTAGCTGATTAGAAACAACTTATTTTAAAAACAATCTAGAAGTTTCAGATAGCGGTTTGGTGGATATTTAGTTTCCATAGAGGGAACTGAATAATGGGTAGGAAGTTGGAGGACAATGAACTATAATTCTGTTTTGAGGGGCACCTGCATGGCTCAGTTGGTTGGTTTTGGCTCAGGTCCTGATCTCAGGGGTGGGTCATGGGATCAAGCTCCATGTTGGGGCTCCACACTGAGCAGGAAGTCTGCATGGTGAATCTATCTTTCTTCCCCTCCCCCCACTTGCATATGCATGCATGCACTCTTTCTCAAATAAATAAATACATCTTCAAAAAAATTTCTGTTAGAGTCTAAATATGTCACTCTAACAAAGTTGTTTCCACTACTTAATTTTGTCTATTTGGTAAAATGAAATTTGCCAATAAGTCCCTTAATCTAATTCTAAAAGAATTTGAAAAGTGGATTTATTTTTTAGCTTAGTACTGGGAAAATATTTTGAAATAATGTAAATTAAAACCCCCAAATTATTCCTCAATGACACATCCTAAGAATGATTTCGTTCATTTATTTTTAAAATAGAATGTATGCTGCAGCTTCTATTTTTAAATATTTACTCCAGAGTGACTTTTATAGGAATTATTAATAGAAAATATATCATATATGAGCCAGTGTAATGAAACAGATATATTGCACATCAAAGCAATGAAATTGATTCATAGGTATTCATAAATCCTAAATCATTGAAAATGTTTCATATAAAAGTTTGAATATTAAGAAGAAATCATGCAGACACAATTTTAAAAGTTCGGTCATTAGAATAGTATTCATAAACCATTTTCTAAACCAGTGCTTAGATTTCTTTTCCTGATCTCTCTTTTCAGACCAACTGCAATTTTGTTTCTTTTTTGTTATTCTGAATTTCCCAACTGATAACACATAAAATTGCCATTCACAGCAATACGAATAGTTATTTTAGCCAGAAATTTTAGATAAAGTCCTATAATTGCTCTCATTCAAAGGCATCTGCTTTAGTAGAAGAAGGAAGAAGGGCACAGAAATAATTGCTATTATTATTGTGGCTATGCCTGTATTTGCTTCCTAACCGAAATGCTGAGCCACCTATGCACACTTCCAGCAAGACTCAGGGTAGTCCTCAGGGTCTGACATATCTGTTACCTGAAGACAAGGCCAATTATATAGTTATTCCAATTTGAAAATAAAACAGAAGTATATTTAATCTTTATCAAATATTTTCATAGTCTGGAGTGGTTTCTAGCAGGCTTTTTAAAGCAGAGTAATCCAAAACCTTCCTTTCAGAACTGTGTTACTTAAATAAAGTGAGCCAAGTGAATTTTTTTGTTCTTCTTAATCAGTTTTCTTGGACAACTATTTCACAGTCATCTGTTATGTCATTTCTCTTAGAAGGGAAGATGGGGGGGGGGGAGCTGGGTGGCTCAGTGGGTTAAAGCCTCTGCTTTCGGCTCAGGTCATGATCCCAGGGTCCTGGGATCGAGCCCCACATCTGGCTCTCTGCTCAGCAGGGAGCCTGCTTCCCTCTCTCTCTCTGCCTGCCTCTCTGCCTACTTGTGATCTCTGTCAAATAAATAAAGTCTTAAAAAAAAAGAAACAAGAGAAGAACGTGTGTTAAAAAAGAAGAGAAGATGGGGTACAAGGGAATAAACAAAAAAATTCATCCCATTATGAAACAAAGTAAATAAATGTAGTGTTTTTTGGTTTTGCTTTTGAGGGTTTTGTTTTGTTTCATTTTGTTTTGTTTTTTTGACAAAAGTATCAAGCTGTTGAGAATGCCATTACTTGGATTTTTGATGACTGTTTACTCCTCCAGGAG
Organism: Martes martes; assembly: GCF_963455335.1. Taxonomy (NCBI): domain Eukaryota; kingdom Metazoa; phylum Chordata; class Mammalia; order Carnivora; family Mustelidae; genus Martes; species Martes martes. The sequence goes on from NC_137898.1 coordinate 38,825,579, forward strand.
TAATGGGGACATAAAGGAAATACATTTATCTTTATTTTAATTTTGTTGGAGCAGACATTTGATGGTATTATCCTTTATACCTTTTCCTTGATTCCTATTCCAGGTCTTTCTTCTTATGGTGCTTGGGAAAATCTAACTGAAGATTAACCTCTTAAATAGTCAGGGACAAATAACTGTAATCTGCATTAATCTTCAGCATGGATCTATAAATAACTACTAAACTGCTAAACGTGACACAGCCATTCATCAGAACCGTGGACCAAATCTTTTTATGACTGGAAGTGACTATTACCTAATTCATTATTAAGCTAATTAACTAGAATATTGTACGGAAACAGTTTTATGTTGTCATCTATCACACTCTACAAAGAGCACTCTTCCAGAATGTCTCTAGGTAAATATTTTCATTAATTTTGGAAATTTATTATCTCATCCCACTTTCTCTGCCCAACTGCCCTATAACATCTAAATGGGATTAGTGTTTTCCAAGAAGAAATGTTATCTCCTGCCTTCCTTAGTGCCTGTCCCTTTCCAGTTAGTCCTTTAACTTTCACCTCTGTGTCCCAGGAAGATAGCTAGGCTCATGAATTGCAGGAACACACACACACACACACACACACACACACACACACACACTACCATATATTATACATATTAGTGCATTTTCATTTTGTTCATAACATCGTAAGTGCACATTAGAATATGTTTTGTATAATATTTAGGTAGCTAAAGAAACGTGCATGTCAAATTAACATCACTGATAGGTCAATAATGCTATGTAATAGCCTATTATGTTTCTAAAGGAAGCATTAGACTTAAGCTAAACAAAGTACTGTTTTTCTTATGTCTCAAAATATGCAAGGGCAGGAAATCCATGGATGGTGAAGCTACTCAATATTTCAAGTCCTACCTTTATTTTTGTTCTCCAGTCCTTAATACATTGGTCTTTGTCTTTATGTTTGTCAGTTGACACTAAGGGAATAAGTAGTATATGAAAAAATAGCATTTACACACAAATCTGTCTGGTTCCAAATTATATAACCTCACTTCCAACCACCCCACCCCACCCATAAACACACATACCCAGTCCATGAAAATATAGAGTCACTGTCTCATGTAGATCACTAGATAGATGTAGAGATCTATTGACATTTAAATTCCTCAAGATGAAAGGTGAAAGTGAATACAGGCACACACTCCTTAGTGAATAAATGTAGCACAAAGATAAAGAGAGATGATAAAAAGACAAAAAAAAGTTGATGAACTTCTCACGAGAAGCGAGCTTTTCCTGAATCTTTTTTCATGAAGTCTCAATTGGGAATTATTAGAAGCATGGAACACCAATAAAGTACTAGGTTAACTGAGATACACTGCAAAATTCAAACTAAGATATTCCTTATTTACTCTTCTTTTCTAAGGTAGTCATCATATGGACTAAACTATCCGCAAGAGGATGCCTCCAATTCACTGCTCATTGTTTTTACTTTGTGACAGCTACACAGGTTTTATTTTATAGTCAGATTTTTTTTATTCTTTTGTTTTGTCTTTATGACAACCATATCCATTTAAGATTGTAGAATGGGACAATAACCATGCTACAAAGATAATGAAAAACATTATCTTCACATTTATCTTTCCCCAGCCTCCATCCCTCTGCTAGTCACTAAACGAGATACTCTTATGGAAGACAACCAGAGTACTTAGCCTGGGCTTTATGTAAAACTGATGGTGGAAATAGGGATGATTTATGCAGTTCCGTGTCTGTAACATTATCTTTCTATGATCTTAAAAATACAAAATTTAACCACTATATTTCAAAGATAAACATTTCTTATGGTAAGACTACTTAACATACTCATCTTACATATCTTTCAAAGTATTCTCAGCATCTCTTACAAGTGTAATACTTCCTTCTACTTTGGAGAATGTTAAAAGTTCCATTTAGGGGTTCCTGGGTGGCTCAATGGGATAAGCCACTGCCTTTGGCTTAGGTCATGATCTCAGGGTCCTGGGGTCGAGCCCCTCATGGGACTCTCTGCTCAGCTGGGAGCCTGCTTCCTCTTTACCCCCACCGCCTGGCTCTCTGCCTACTTGTGATCTCTCTCTCTGTCAAATAAATAAATAAAATCTTTAAAAATAAATAAATAAATAAATAAAAGTTCCATTTAGTTTTAAGAGTGTGTGTGTATCTGTGTGTGTATGAACTGTGATGATCAAGGAAAGTCATATTGATAATGGTGATGATGATAACAACATTAAAGCTAAGTTTCATTGAGTTAGTTCCTATATCACACAGTAAGCAAGTGCTACAGATTAACTTCATGTGAGATGGCATGCCCTTTGCAGAAGATGGTTAGAATCTGGGGTAACGTGGCAGGGGTCATGGTAATATAAACAAAAAGGTAGTTGGAGTTACATTTACAAATTCATCTCATGAAGATCATATATCGATAAGATTTCTATGTATTTATCATCTTGGCACCATTTGATTAGTTCTTTTGAGTCACGTCTATATACAGCATTAATAAAACAAATTTTCTGAGAAGGAAAGCACTGTTACCTTATTATTCTTCCCATTGTTAGAGATATTAGAATATTTTATACAATTTCTCTTTCATGAAAATATTTATGTAGAATAAATTGCAAAAAATATAATTGGTATAGTACATGCATTAAAATTTAATGATACATTTATAATTTATCATTTATGTTTTCAAATGTTATATCATTTCATACTCCTCCTTGACTATGTATAAGAATTCATTTATATTCATTTATGCTTTCAAATGTTATATCATTTCGTACTCCTCCTTGACTATGTATAAGAATTCATTTCGTACTCCTCCTCCTTGGCTATGTATAAGAATTCATTTGAGCCACTGGGTGGCTCAATCAGTGGAGAGTCAGACTCTTGATTTTGCTCAGGTCATGATATTGGGGTCTTGGGATTGAGCCCTGCATCAGGCTCCACTCTCCGCAGGGAGTCTGCTTGGGATTCTCTCAAGAGGTTCCTCTGAGCCTCCCCCCCAAAAAAAATAAATAAATATTTTTAAAAAGATTTTATTTATTTATTTGACAGAGAGAGATTACAAGTAGGGAGAGAGGCAGGCAGAGAGAGAGAATGGGAAGCAGACTCCCCGCTGAGCAGAAAGCCTGACGCGGGGCTTGATCCAAGGACACTGAGATCATAACCTGAGCTGAAGGCAGAGGCTTACCCCACTGAGCCACCCCGGCACCCCTAAATAAATAAATCTTGAAAAAAGGAAGAAGTGACTTTTGACTACTTATTGGGTCAGTACTGATTTTTTTTAATTTGCAAAACTATTATATTAGAAAAGATTGTACTATTGTTTTTATTTGTACTTCATATATTATTAGGAAGATTAAGAACATATTCATATATCTGATTAATTTTTATTAGACTTATGATTTTTCTCTTCATGTCTTTAATTCTTCTAATAATTCTAATAATTCTTATAATAACATATAAGCCATTTTAATTATTTTAGAACAGGATGAATATATGTAAGACCTTTTCCTACATTTTACAGAAGAATTGTAAAGAGATGAACAATAAAAAAACTATATTAGCATATTTGTGATAAATATAAATTATTACTCTTGAAGAAAGCAAATACACAGGTAGCTCAACATGTATATTTTTTAATCTAACACAGCTTGCCTTATTTAAAAATAAAGCTAGGCAGCAAAATAAAAGTTCAAGTTTTAAGCTAAAAACTGAGATAGATCCTACCTATAGAAGGAAGAAAATTTATTTCATGGTGCTTGCCTTAGAAAATATGCTAATCCAATGAAGACTGAAACATCCTTAAGAAAAAAATGATCACTTTACTTTTAGTATCTACTCTCTCTTTGTCAATATAAATATACCTTTAATTTCAATATATATATCCTCAACTTAAATAAAACATATCCCTAATAAAATAGCCATCTTGGGACCAAGTCAGTATTAGAATTTAGAAATGTTTTTTAAAAACATTCCAAGAAAATAAGACATTCAATTAAAAAATTATGATAAAAAGATTTTTACATACATATGCAAAGGTCTTTTTCAGAAATAACCAACATTTTTATTTTATAAAGTAAGCTTGTATTTAATTTGTCAATGACATTTATATATTAACTACATCATTATAAATCCAGCAATTTGGTTGTATCCTAAATGGTAGCACTGAAAACATCAACACATTGACTTGTTTCATAGAGCTTAGTACAAACAAATCAAAGAGCTGAGGTCAATCTTTATGTAATTTGTGGTGGGAATTGTCTTAAAGGGTTGGTTAGAAATTCGGTTGATCTACTTCCAATGGTCTGCATCACCAAAGCTCATGCAAAAAAATAGTCACTTCCATATTTTAACACTCTCCTGATGACATTAACCAACATGTTACTCAACTTTGACTAAAGACAGTCTTACAAAATAATTCTTTTACAACTTGATGCCATGAAAATATCTTTTCTTGGTAGAAATCAATATGCTTTTATTCTGATTATTAATCCAAATGATTACTGAATGTTCCTGTCTATAATTTTCAGAAATGAATTTAAAAACTTTTTTAAAGATTTTAATTATTTATTTGAGAGAGAGAGACAGAGCATGAGCAGGGAAGGAGCGGAGGGAGAGGGAGAAGCAGACTCCTGGCTGAGCAGAGAGCCAGACAAGGGGTTCCATCCCAGAACCCTGGGATCATGACCTGAACCGAAGGTAGACTCTTACCCAACTGAGCCACCCAGGTGCCCCAGAAATGAATTTAATATTCAGTTACTTTACCCTTCAGGGATGTTTCTCTCTCCTCCTTTTTATGATCTTTATTTTCTGCTGGTAATTCTTCAAATACATAAATGTGCACACATGTATATATATACACATGTATGGATCTATTTAATTTGCACTTCGAATCCTTCCTACAAAAATATGTCATATACAATAAAGTATATATATTTTTTAAATGTACATATATTTATCATAAAAATTAACAAAGTAAAATCACCTCTTAAATCTTCAACTTGAGCCTGATGTTTGGAAAATATTAAGATATGAACAAAAAAGGGGGGTTATTGTACAGGATATTTTTAATCCCCCCCCACAATACTAATGTCTTTTGCATTGAATAAAGGTGTGACTTCTAAAAATCTAAATAAATGGACGTTAGTTCAAAACTTTCCCTTCTATGTATCATGTACTAGAGAAATACAGAAGTTTAGGAAGATCTTACAAAAGAGAACAGGAAAATTTTACATATGGTAAAGGGTGGAGGTGAGTGAAAAGAACAGGGAGAGAGAGCACAGATAAATGATATAAACATGTTCAGGAAACTATCAACACATTCAGTGCCATACACATACCTCATAAAATCCTAATCCCTGCAATATGGCTTTTATTAAATACGGTTTTATATATGCACATACCATGAGTGAGGGATGATGTTTGAATAAATTATCATAGACAGTTGGCAAACATCAGCAATAAAATGATAGCAAAGAGTCATTGTTTAAACAAATATTGTAAGAGGCCCCCATGAAATACTCTGGCAGCACAAAGGAATGAGGGTTAGGTTCCTGAGATATATGACAACATTCACCTAGAGCTGATGATACTGAGATAACAAACATTTATCTAAATTCCAAGCATGTCCTTCTAAAAGGATATCAACAAAATAGAGAAAGACTGTTTGGAAAGAAAATAAATTTGGATCTCTAAATGTTCATTGTAAGTAAAACTAAATTTAAAATAAGGAGGCAAGCCATGAGTGATGTGCGCCAGCCGTATGAAAGTGGCTGCGGAGAAGCTTCTAGAGGCTGCAGAGAGGTACACGTCCCAGGCTGCTGACCTCTCTGAGGCTGTGAACTGGAAAATGATGCCCTGTGCCAGGAGAAGCAGGAGTTCCTTGAGTACCAGAGGCAGGTGCAGTCCCTCATCTGTGAAGTGGGTGCACTTAGAGGAACTGAGTCCCTTGAACACCAGATGAGTGAAACGGAAGTGAATGCCCTTGAAGCTGACTATCAAGACACCACTGGTCGCCTGCAGGATGATACTCAGAACATGAAGGAAGGTCGCCTTTGGGAATACCAAGATCTGCAGAATGTCTAGATGGCTCTTGACAGTGAGATTGCCACCTACAGGAAGCTGCCGGGAGGCAGGAGAGAGGGATGGCTCTGCCCCTTCCAAATGCTTCTTCCCTGAACCTGAGGGAAACCAATCTGGATTCACTCCGTCTGGTTGACCCTCAATCAGAAAGGATACTTCTGATTAAGATGGCTGAAACGGGAGATGGGCAGGTTATCAGTGATGACCTTCAGTGAAAATTACACATACTTGGTGCAGCAATAGATTACTGGCAAGAATAAAAAAGAAATCCGTATCTTAAAGAAACAGCTTTCAAATGCCTTTCTGCAGTTTTTCAGGAGCACAAGATAGATTGGAATAGGAATAATCTCTAGGTCTTAAGAACCAGCACTCTTGAAAGATTTAAGAAAAAAAGTTTACAACATAATCTAGTTTGTGAAGAAAATCTGTGCTAGAATACTTTTTGAAAAAGTATTTTTGAATACCATTACAACTACTTTTTACCAACAAGTATCTGACCAACTTGTTTCTGCTTCAGTAAATTTTTGGAAAACTCAAAAATAAAATAAAATAAAAGATAAAATAAGTGGACAAGCAATAATATCTCTCTCTCTCTCTCTCTCTCTCTCTCTTTTTCACACACACACACACACACACACACACACGTCCAACAAAAAGAATTTAACTGAGAGAGAAAGCTGTTTGACATAGATGAAGAACAGAAATCACTTTTGGAATTTGTGACTAATTCCCCAGGGTGTAATGAAAAAATGTATGGACATTTCCACATCCAAAAACAGATGAAAAAGCTGCAAGAAAGTCTGCAAGATAATCTATGGGAAAATCCTAATCAACTAACTGTTGACCAGCAGGAGAAACAGACGTCAAATGTGAAGGAGACGTGGCACTATGCTGACCTGGTCATCTACAAAGAACACTGGAATTCTTAAATAAGAATTGGTAAACACACACTTTCAAATGTGGTACAAAGAAGCTAGCATTTAGAATTCCTGGCACATTTGCTCAAAAATTAATGTGAAATTGCTACATTGACTAAGATTTTTTCCAGAAAGACTTGATTAAGTGTGTCCTGTTTCTGTTTTGAAGTTCTTTGGAAAAGTTAAAAATCTGGAGCAGAATTTTTTAATGAGTCAAAAAGATCTTAAATCATTACACATTACAGTTAATTCTAATTTTATTATTTGAATTTTTCTGTAAAATTCAAGCTTTCTAGAATGAAAGAAAATTACTTTAATTTTTTATATTTACTGGTTATATTATGCATAAAGACAAGTTTATTACTGAATATACACAAGAATATAAACACAATTTTGAAATTTTTTATATTTATGAGCAAATTTTATTTTATGTATATTTTTATGATATATCACTTTAATGCTCAGTAAAATATGTCAAATGCATGTTTTTATATACTTTTATTTAGCTTCTTAAACTGTGGAGTCTCATTTCAGTACATATCATCATTTTTAATGCTGCCTAATATACCATATTATTTTAAATTATTCCTTTTTGTTTGTTTGAGTTTTTTTCTAAGTTGTCCATAAGCATTAATGTGATACACCTGCATTTCTATATGTGTGAGCAAGTCTTTTTATACTCACCTCTTTAAAATATGTTCTAGTTGTCTGAAATCAAAATTAAAAGGCCATAACTGGATGCATGGGTGGCTCAGTCAGTTAACTGTCTGCCTTTGCTCAGGTCATCATCCCAGGGTCCTGGGATTGAGCCCCACACATCAGGCTCCCTGCTCAGTGGGGAGCCTGCTTCTACCTCTCCCTCCATTCCCTCCCTGGCTCAAGAGCATGTGCGCATGCACTCTCTCTCTCTCAAATAAACAAAATCTATTTTTTAAAAAGGCCACAATTTACTTCACTGATTAGTAGAAGAAACTCTCCTATACTTGACATTAAATGTGTGTATCAGGAAAAAAATTAACATAGAACAAAAACAGAAAAAGTTCTGAGTATTATCAGAAACCAGGGAGAATATTATAAAGAAGAAATGGGATCTTGGTTAGAATTAATAAAACTGAACTCCATTAAGCTAATAAAAGTTTTGAGGGGAATCTAATTTAAGGCGTTCCAACAGTCACAATTTCTTAGATGCAAGAAATATAAATGGCTCAATGAAAGAACAGGATTTAACATATAGGAAAACTTCCAGGTGTGAAAAATGTTTCATCTCAGTCAAGTGTTATTTTTAAAGCATTTTGGTTAAATTGACTGAGTACTGAAGTATAAATAATATAATTCTCTGTGTAATGGTAGAGTAGTAGCAATTATGCATCAGCTTGGAATTAGACATCACTAGACCTGAATCCTTTCACTCAGTGGGATTAAGAAAAACACACGCAGTGAATAAAGCTAAAAGATTTCTTAAAAAGCTCTATATTTCAATCTATAGACTTTTGAAAATAAGAGAAAATGGCATTTGTATTGCGAATTGTATTCATGTTAAAAAAAACTGTCAGTAAATAACCTAGTTTTGCACATTTATGACAAGAACTTTAAGTATTATAATTATTATAAATCAGTGTACTAAGTGTTAAATCTTTGAGATGTTAATTGAAACCTGAGTAATTGAAAAGAAAAAAACTTAAAATCATGAGGGGAAATACATGTCAAATCAAGCACCAGGCAAAAGACCTGTGTGTGTGTGTGTGTGTGTGTGTGTGTGTGTGTGTTTGGGTGCTTGAAAATCAAAAAAAGTCAAAATAGTAGGAGATTCCACTATCATACTCACTGAACTTTCCATATTAAAATAACTCTGGGTTTTAAATTTGAAATTCAGATTTTGTAGCACAACATTTTAAGGAAAGTGATTCTAAATTTTATCGATAGGATAGTAACAATTTTAGTTGAGTGAGAGTTGGAATGTTTTTATCTTTGAGGGCCCCCCAGATTTTTAAGGACTATTTTATGGATCACATCTAGCAAACATTTTCTATCTATCTATCTATCTATCTATCTCTCTACCTACCTACCTACCTACCTACCTATCTATCCATGCCTTTGTTCAGCTACTACTGAAGTCATCTGCTCTCATATAAAATATAATTTTAGGGACAGATGAAGTATAAAGAAATTAAAATACTTGTTGAACTACTCTGCAGAAGGAGCATTGCCTGTGAGATGAAGAATGGGAGGAGATGCCCTTGCTTGTGTTTGTAGCTGCCCTTAATCTGTATGAGGTCACTAATCATTATGGTTCTTTTAGATTCTACATTTATTGAGATAATTCAGGAAATGACATCATTATAATTGCCTCCTTCAAATCAAGGGTGAGTTTGATTTAACAAATCAAACTTTTTGGACACTTTCCCTGAAGCCAAGATGATAATTCATGGTGGCTTCATACAAAAATCTTGAAAGCTAAGAGATGGATTATTTCAGTTTAGCGAAGGCAGGAAGATTTCTGCACTTTTTTTTTTTTTTCTTTTTTTTTCTGGTCCCTGCTCCATGACTTACAACTTACTTCATAAGCTTTGTAAACTAGTTTATAGAGATTCAAATGCTCAAAACTGAATGATTTTGAGATCATAATTTTGGAACAACAAAAAAGGGTGAAATGCTTCTTTTTTGGTTCTACAAATTAATGAAGAATGCATTTATATAGCATGATATTTGAGACAAGGTTTCAGATCCTTTTCAGGAGCCTAACCTTTTTCTGTCTATCATTTTAATTTCAAAAACAGCTTTTCAATGCTGTGTAACTAAGATGGTGGGTTGATTTAATTTTAGAACTGTGTTGTCATTCTCCCTTGATGCTAAAACAATGAATATGAAGCAGTTAAAGGCCTAACATGCAAACTATGCTATTTTCTGTTCAATAAATATATCAGTGGTATTGTGCATAACAGATCTCAGGAAAAGGACTATAATTTCACCTTTAGTTACTTAAATTCTGTATAAAAGATTCAAACTCTGAATTGAAATGAAAAGAAAAAATAGATAAACTTGAAACTAGATGTCACAATAGTTGATAGGGTAGAATCTTTCTATAGAAGAGGGCGTTTGAGTTGGGCCATGCCTGGTTAAACCAGTCTCATGCCATTGCATTGGGTGGTCGCTGGAAGAGGCCAACAGGTAGGACTTAAATTACAGTGTGCAGCCTGTAATAACTATGCTTTGTTTTTCCTAATGAAATGTAGCAATTAAAACCTCTATCACTTGGCAGAAAACAATGAAACTGGCCAGCTAAACTCTGGAAGCACTTCCAGAATCCAAGGTCATTAATTTGAGGGCCAGAATTATATATCCAGCAGGATTTTTTTTGAATGCAAATTACATTGTCTCATTCTTGTCATAAATAACAACAAAAAATCAGTTCACCCCTTCTCTCTCCTTTTGCTCCACCTAACGTGGAGTATTTTGATAAGTTTTCACACAGAGTAAATTTCAAAATCTTTACCTTATTTAAACAAAACGCACCTATAAAGAATAACCACAATTTTAGCTAATGTTTTCTCATGCCCTGCTTCTAAAGGCCAAGATTTGAGATGGTTTATTAAGATCTAAAGTTTTACTGCAGGCATACACTTAGAAACAAGTCAACTAAAAATTATGCACTCAGAGAAATTAGGTAAAACCTCATTTGAACTATCAAGGTAATAAGTTATTTCCTTTGGGTAATTTACTTATAAATCCTAGTTACTAAGATCCTTAATTGCAACCAAATAAATGATCTAAATGTGCTAATCTGATAGGTTAAGCAATATGACCAAATCTGCATTATAATGTATTATTAAGCATGAACTATCAAAATTAGAAAGTAATCAGCTTTTAGAATTAATCTAAATTCAGAGCTTGATTTATATCAAGGTATTTGGAACTTATTAAGTGAACTGATGTAATCACAAATCATTATTCAACTTTTCTTATATATTGAACTCATTATTGTTTCAAAAAATGGCAATAGTGCTCGCATACTTGGATTATAGGAGGCTTTAATTTTTGTCTTTATACTTTACTTTAAAATGAGTATATGTAATGTGGTATGCTGGAAATGAAATGTTTCTTCAAAAAGAAGGAACTGGGGCGCCTGGGTGGCTCAGTGGGTTAAGGCCTCTGCCTTCGGCTCAGGTCATGATCTCAGGGTCCTGGGATTGAGCCCCACATCAGGCTCTTTGCTTAGCAGGGAGTCTGCTTCCCCCTCTCTCTCTGCCTGCCTCTTTGACTACTTGTGATCTCTCTCTGTGTCAAATAAATAAATAAAATCTTAAAAAAAAAAAAGAAGGAACTTATTTCCCAATTTGAGAAGGTTTACTAATATAAGGTATGGCTCAGTAGGTACTTTACTTTAATTTAAAATGAATATATATAATGTGGTATGCTGGAAAAGAAATGTTTCTTCAAAAAGAAGGAAGTTATTTCCTAAGGTTGTATATTTGAGAAGTTTTACTGATATAAGTTATGGTTCAGTAGGCTATATAGTATAGACCAGAATTATATTTCTTAAGGAGTTTATATATAAGAATAAATAGAATTACATGAGAAATATATATTCTGAAAAGTTTAACATTAGAATTAATGTATATAATGGAATATTACTCAGCCATAAAAATGAAATCTTACCATTTGCAACAATGTGGATGGAACTAGACAGTATTATGCTAAGCAAAATAAGTCAGTCAGAGAAAGCAAATACATGATTTCAATCATAATTGGAATTTAAGAAACAAAACAGATGAACTTTGGGGAAGTGAGGGAAAAATAAAGTAAGACACCATCAGAGAGGGAAACAAACCATAAGAGACTCTTAACTATAGGCAACAAACTAAGGATTGCTGGAGGGGAGTGGATGGGGGAATGGGGTAATTGGTTGATGGGCATTGGGGAGGGCACTTGATGTAATGAGCACTAGGTGTTATATGCAACTGATGAAGCCCTAAACCCTACCTCTGAAACGAATAATATACCATATGTTAATTAATTGATTTTAAGTAAGATTTTAAAAAAGAATAAATAGAAGGTAATACATATGCAAGCACATAGCAGATTCACCCTATAACTTGATGCTAGCTAAAAGCTAGTCAAGAAGAGCCTTCTTAGAGACAATCAGATGATCTGCCTTGAAAGAAAGAGGAAGTATGAATTGGATGGTTAGTGATGCAGGTAGGCTGGGTCTGAGAACTCGGGGGTGTCCTGCAATACCAGCCAAAATATTCCTTGACTTCATGCAGGATAGAAATCATATTCAAGCCAAGAAAGTGAAAACAGAGTTTTGTTAAACAGCTTAAGTGATAGGGTAGAGCAGATGGAGTGTCTGGGAGACTCAGGAAGGAAAGGAGAGTGAGTCTCTCCATCGCTTGGGGTTAGGGTCTGTATTCGAAGAAGGTCTGGGGTACATGTTCCTTCAGGAATCCAGGGTAGGGTCTGATCAAAGGCTAGTGACAGGTGAAGAATGGGTATTCTTTAAGGAGTATTGATGATCAGCTGAGATTTGTTTGCAGCTGATGACCTGGAATGTGTTTGGGATCCGGCTCTCTTTAGGTGTTATCATGTGTTTGGGGGCCTAGGACAAAACTCAAAGAATGATTAACTTTCTTGCTTCCCACTTGGAATGGGAGCTTAGCTTCTGTGGCTTATTCTCATGCAAAATATAGAAGATGAGTCAGTGGGCCTAGCAGAAAGCCAGCAGAGATGGGACCTTTCTAAAATGGAGTCCCCTCAGCTTTCCCACCTCAGAAGTATAGGAAGAAGCTGTGTCAGGTTATTATTATGTGGATGAAAGGAACAAGGTAGGAAGTTGCAGTTTGATTGTGTGTGTGTGTGTGTGATTCACAGGGAAAGAGGCAGAGAGAGAAGGTAGAGAAAGAGAACAAAGTAAATATAAATGAAGTAATTCCTAAGTGCAAAATTAGGAGGAACCAGAAGATGTTTTATAAAAAAGTGTTGTCTAATTCTGGAGTCAGAAATCTGGAATAGTCTGACTCTGTATAATTTGTTTGAAAAGTATCATAATTATATGGGAAGGACTAAAACTAGAAATACAACTGAAACGGAATTTCTTGTCAAAAGTATGATCATAACACTCATGGGACTCAATTAAAACATACCATATTCTCCCAACGTATTATATAAACACCAAAAGACACAGTGTCTTATAAAATTAGGAATAGTGCTTGGAGTTCACCTGAAAATACAAAAAAAAAATCTGACTGTTTTTTCCATATATATATATGATATATATATATGTATATATATATGAAATATATACATATATATGTATATATATGTATATACATATGTGTGTACATATATGTTATATATATGTGTGTGTGTGTATATGTGTGTGTGTGTGTGTGTATATATATGTATAGGCAAGTCTGCTATATATATAGCAGACTTGCCAGACTCAAAAATGATCCATGCAGGGCATCAAGAATCCTAAGACTTAGACTCTGCCCTCAAAAGACTTTCTGCCTAATGGAGTACCTTCTACTTACTTGTCATGTCTGGGATTGCTTAGAGATACACTTAACACTATCAGGGGTATGTTAATATCTTTAAATCATATGATTAGATGCAGGGTTCTATTTTTTTATTTTTAGGAAAATGGAGAAACACCCAACAATTTGACAAATATGCTTGACAAGAGTTCCTAGAATTAAGTACGTGGAACATACTGATATTCATGCTACAATCTATATTTTCTTCTATAAGATGATATATATTTTGTTTCATTTTTAAAGACTTACTTATTTGAGAGAGAGAGAGAGAGCATGAGTGGGAGGGGCAGAGAGAGAGAAAGAATCTCAAGCAGACTCAGTGTTGAGTGTGGATCCCAGTACAGGGCTCCATGGGGCCCTGTGGGGAGGGGAAGTGGAGGTGCTTGATCTCACAAGCCTGAGATCACTGCCTGAGCTGAAACTAAGAGCTGGATGTGTAACTGACTGCACCACTCAAGTGCTCTTTTTGACACAATTTAAGGGCCAGTACACTGGAGGTGATGTGCTTGCTTTGATGACATGAGGGAAAGCAAGGAGGTTCTATGGTTTTCTCCCATTGTACCGTCTTCCATGTCAGACTTTTCCAGAAAAATTATAACCTTTTATTAAAACCTGTTACTTTTCATCCTTATAAGACAAAAACAAAACACACAGTGGACTAGTTATTAGGTACTCAAAGTTATTATGCGAAATTAATTTGCTTCCATTTTTTTCTTGAAATAATACAAAACAAAACAATATTTTCAGCACTTCAGTAGGCAGAGATGAAAGATTAGTGGCAGAGGGAAACTGTTGATTCCTTGGAATATTTTTAGACTTTTTGTCCAGGAAAGTGGCACTAACCACAACCCACCCCCCCAAAAAAAAAACCATCACTGGCATACTAACATCTTCTAAATATAGGAGGAATAAAATTCTACAATTTGATGCTTCAGAGTGGTATAGAACTTATCACAAATAAATGAATGCATAGAGAGTCATATGAAGTGGTTGTGGAAATCTTATTTTATGAGTAGAACTAAGGAAAATGCTCAAATTTCTTTGAGAGTATTTCAGAGAAGTTAAACTGGAACCACTTCCAACATCAAACTTATTTGCTTGATACTAAGGTTAGATTATGGGAGAGAAAAAGAGGAGGCCGAGGAATCATCAATATATAATATTTTTCTTAAAGTGGAATACAAATAAATGTGTAGTATGACTGCTATAGATCTGAGGGCCCAGTAGAGAACCCCAAGTTGCCTCCTCTTAGGAGGACTATAATCGACCATCTGCTAAACTCACTTGCTTGAAGCAAAAATTACTAAAAGTTGGTAGAATTTCCCTCCTTGCCTGTAATGTCCCTCTCCCTAACAAGTCATTTCATACTTAACAAACCAAAGAGACCAACAGCAGAACCACAGCACGAAGGAACAAAAAGCTTCTGCAGAATAAAACACAAGCCTTCTCAAGCATCCCACTGGTCCTTTATTCACCAAGAACTAAAGAACACTCCACATTACTTCTTTGAATATCTAAACATTTTTCCTTGTGAAGTAAATTACTGGCTGTCTTGGAATAGCAATTTAATGCTTTGACAGAATGAAGGCATTTTAAAAAGTGCAGTCATTCTATGCTGTATCTATTAAACCAACGCATGTTTACTTTCGTGGACCATGGTTATTTGTGCATACCTTAAATGAGCTTCTATATTGGTTACATTATTCGTATCATTAAATCGCTTTTTACTGACTTTACCTGCCACCTCCTGAAGGGAAGAGCCAATTGTCAAGATTAAATAGCTTTCTTACGTCTATGGGATTTGCCACTTCAAAAAAAGCAAAATGCTTGGCTTTTTCCTAAAGGCTGAATAAAGAAAGTCTCACCAGGGCCCTCATATATGTTCAATATGGGGAAAATTATGGACTAATAAGTGCAGCAGTGCTTCAGCTACTAAAACTGTTCATGAAAAGGTGGGATTGGACAAAACCATAAAATTTATAAGATTTCGTACTAAATGAAGATCTTTTATCTTTGTCATTATATTATACAAGGACTATCATTTTTCTAATTGCATACATTACCTGAAAACAATGTTTCTCTCTTGATCTACTAAATAAAAAACAGCAAATACTGAATAATATACTTTTGAACCAAGGTCTTCAATCTCACGTTCCCCAACATTTGAAAAGAACTCAGTACCAGCAAAGTGGGTATTAGAGATACTGCTTTACATAGAACTTAGGTTACAAGAAGTTTTGAACTAGAAAACCCCTTGTTACTGAGGAGCTAAGCCATTTTCAGAGGCAGAAAGATGAACTTGCCACTTAGTGCTTCAGCAGTTTTTGCAAGTGGTTCTTGTCCGAACCTGAGTGGCTCAGACTCTAGCCTGCATCATAACTAACTGTGCACAAGGACTGTTGAATGTGAAGAGGGAGGGCAACAGGAGGAAGAAGAGAAGGAGGGGAAAAGAGAGTGCGCTTGTATTAGAGTCAATTAAATCATAACTTCTTTTGCAAAATGAACCATGGATAGCACCATATTCATTTTCAAATTGGCCCACAGGGATGGAGCACCATAAGCTTTCAGTAACGTAAATAATTGAACAGTAACATACCAACAAGTTATGCTTTGATTCTTTGGGTTTTGTTTTTCAAGACCATTCTTTCATTTTGTTTTGTTTTCTTGATGAATGGACAGGGGAGGATAATTTAAGAAGAATCTATCACAGCCTCCAGATAAATTTATATTTCAGAAACTTCCTGCCCAAATTCACTAGTAGGAATGTCTACTCTAATTTTTTGTGCTAATACACATACAAATTTTTGAGATAAAGACTTTATCCTTGGGGCACCTGGGTGGCTCAGTGGGTTAAGCCTCTGTCTTTGGCTCGGGTCATGATCTCAGAGTCCTGGAATCGAGCCCCGCATCAGGCTCTCTGCTCAGAGGGGAGCCTGCTTCCCCCTCTCTCTCTGCCTACCTCTCTGCCTACTTGTGATCTCTGTCTGTCAAATAAATAAATAAAATCTTTAAAAAAAAAGACTTTATCCTTTGTCTTGTAAAAATTTACAGTAAAAAGTAATTATGGTTAGTTTTTTTCACCTAATTTAAGCATCATTAATATTCTGGCAGCCGGGAACGACAAAGATTTCTGAAACACTTAAATTATAAGATGCTCAAAAGGCAAATATACCCTTGCAACTCTAGGAATGTTATTTCCTCTATCTTGAAAATTATTGCATCATGAGGGTTTTCAAATTATATTTTTATAGTAAGTTTTAGCATATATTGAGAAGCATCTGCCTAAGTGCATAATTTTGAGCATTTCTTTTTTTCCTAGAAGAATAAATATGTGATTATCAAATTTCAGCTCGAGAGTTAGAAAAAGGGGCAGAAAGCTCCACAGAATAACTATGATTTAAATTTGGCTGATTTTTTATAAAGTCAATTGAAAAATAATTAAATACCTATAAATGGAGCAAGATATAATGATACTGAGGAACTGATTTCTTTAAAACAGTCCATATTGTATTGACTTTATTGGAAAATAATGTATATTAGGAGCATCCTATTTTATTTTGTGGAGTTCAAATAGATTTCATGTGTAAAGTAAGACAAATCAGAAAACTTGAGAATGATCCAACAATCCTTACACTGAAAGGAAAGCCCAGTTATGCTAGATTGAATGATCGTGAAAAATTCCTTTCTTTCCTTTTAAGTTCTTTGGCTGGCTAATAATAAAACTGAAAAGGACAGATTGACAAGAGAAAAACAAATTTAATTTCATACATATGGGAGTCCTATAAAAATATGAGACTCCTAGGCTGGTAAGTAATTAAGCTTTATATACCAATCTGAGCTTAGGAGAAAGGGGCAGAGGACTGGGGCTCCAAAGGGGAGAAAGACAGTTTACACAAAGATGAGAAGAGCAAAAGTTTGATGAACAAATGGTTCTTATACCATGCAAAAAGTCTTTTACTGGTAACAGTTCTCTTCCTGGTTCAAGCCCCCTATCTAAATTCTTGTAGGCAGTTTAGGGGAGAGGTAGAAAGCTTTCTTGATCTCCTGGGTCTTAACTGCCTTCCACTCAGAACAATCCACAAGTCAATGTGGCTCACTTAAAAGGGCAGATTCTGCTTCCCCTCAGGTGTACTGATCACTATGTGCACATAAGGAAAACATTTTAGGTTGAGGAAAGAACCAATCAAATGCATTACAAGGGAAAGTTTCTAGCACTCACAGTAGACCTAGAATAACACCAGTTCCCATAAGCCATAGTGGAAAATCTAATAATTCACATGGCAGTGTGCTAAGAAAGAACTTGCCTTGGCGGTGGACAAAATTAACCCTAGACTGAACATCCTTCTGGTCCTACCTAGTTAAACATAAAAGCAGGACCTAGACAGATCAGTCTGTTTCCAAATAACAGCATTCTAGAACAAGACTCAGAACATTTTAAAAATCTAAAAATATGCAATATTGAATAACGTCACCTTTACAATGCAATGCCATCCAATTAAAAATTGCCAGATATCTAAAGAGGCAGGAAAGCACAATCCATAATGAGAAATTCAGTCAATCCAAACTGAACCATAGTAGCAAATGATTGAATTAGTAGATAGGGTTATTAAATTAGTACGATTTTATTACATGTCTTCAAAAAGATAGAGAAATCATTGAACATACTAATCAGACATAGGAGATATAATAAAACCACAAATCAAACTTCTAAAGAAGAATTTTTGTTTCTCATTAACTTCCATGTTCATAGAACTAAAGCAGTAATATTATATAAGCCTATAAGCCAATAAAATAGAAGGTAGTCAGATGTCAAAGTTGAGCCCTTGAAAGGTGACTAATCCAAATTGAGATATGTGGCATAAAGTATAAATAGATTTTAAAAACTTAGTTTGAAAAAATATTATACAACATTTTGATAACATTTTATATTGATTACATATTGAAATGATAATAATATTGATATTGAGCTAAATATATTATTAACATTGACTTCACTGTTATCCTTTTACTCTTTTTAATGGCTACCATAAAAATTTTAAACACCTATGTCCTTGCATATGTGGTTCACACTATATTTCCAATAGGCATTGGTCCCAGAGAGGCGGAAACTGGGTCTTAGGGAAGCCGACCTATCCACAATCACTACAGGAGATACTGCAAGGGCCGATACCAAATTCAAGTCACCTGCCCCCACATCCATAACAGGGATCCTCTTAATACTGTTCTTCAGTGATGATTTCCAATTCAAGGATGCACATATACTGTGTACTCTGACATACAATTTTAAAGAACATGAAAGAGGAGAGTGTTTCAGGGCCTGAGTGCTCTTTTCAGCAGAAATAGTTCCCTATGTAATGATCATTGTATTTTTAAATTTATTTTACTTCTAATTTGTATCTATACGCATGAGATAATTATGGCCTTATTAAAATCTCTTTTGCTCGAATGTGTTTTAAAATGTTCATGATAGAAAAAAAGGCTAATTAAGGATGTAAAAACTGCTGAGGCATAAACTGTAGCAACTGAAATTTCAATGATAAAGCATTGTTAAGGGATTAGCACAAATTAGTTTTAGTAACGCTGGGCGCTAGGCGCAAAGTGGCTGGAGTTATATCTTCTGATTGAGAGAAACCATCCACATGATCTTTACAGATTTAAGAATGCTGCCTCAATTATGTCTTGTTCTTAGTTGGGAAAGTAAGAAATCTTCTGTAGAAAGCTCAGATCTCCTACCTAGAAAAATGTACACATACACAATCTTGGAAGTTGCAAACAATTTCAAAGGGCTTATGCCAGCTCTCTTCTGACTTTCTGAAGCACAGGTTAAGAACTTCTCTGTTGTATCTTTGTGCCCCTGCTCCCCAACCCTAAGCAGTAAGTGCCAGTTTAAAGGTGCATTATGGAAGGTTTTTTCTGTTTAATGCTTACAGATGATTGGAATAAATACATAAAATAAGTAACTATCCCGGAGAGAAGAACAGGCTCTGTCCTAATATTACTGGTAAAGAAAAACTGAAAATAAAGTGTTACTGATTTGGAAAGAAAAGAAGCAAACACTAGATGATATATTATATAGCATGTAAAGTGGACTTTAGTTGAAAAACAAAGAATATTACCAGAGATAGGAGGGAAGTTTCTTAATGATAAAATGGTCAATTCATCAAGAAGAAAAACCTAAGAGTGTTTGCCTCTCAGAAAGGCACTTCAAAGAACATGGTGGAAAAAGTTGACAGTACTAAATCCTTAATCCATAGTTTGGGATTTTTATAAGAATATTGAAATTTTGAAAATTACTACCACAGAAATTAACTTAATTTACATTTATGAAGCACCTCGCACACGAAATGAAAAAAACAAACACAAAACCACACACACACACACACACACACACACACATTATTTTCAGATACACAAGGAATATTCACCATGATAGATTATATGCTGGACGATAAAATATGCCTCAATACATTTTACATGATTAAAATCATACAGTACACTCTCAGGGAAAATGAATTAAGACAGAAATTAGTAACAAAAAGATATTGGAAAAATTCCCAAGTGATTGGAAATTAAGTAGAATACTCCCAAATAACCATAGGTCAAAGGAGAAAGCATACAAAAAATTAGTCAATATTTCATCATGAATTAAAACAAACAATAAAAACCCCAAATTTATGAGGAAATGTTAAAACAGTTTTAGAGGAAAATTTATACTTAGATTTAATACTTAAAAAATAAAACAATTTGAAAGCAATTTAAAAGATTCTACCCTAAGAAACTAGAAAATTAAGAGCAAGATAAACTCAGAGCAGGTACAGGAAAGAATATAAAAGGAAGAATGGGAGTAAAAATAACAAACAAGAAGAGAAATTAACGTAGTCAATAGAAGATTTGGAGGAGGAAAAAGGAACTTGAAAAATCCCAAGTAAGATTCATCAAGAAAATAAAATTACTAAAATTATGAAGGAGAGGATATGGCTATTATATCTATGAATATTGTAATTTTAAAGGGGAATATGAACATCTTCATACTCCCCAAATTCAACAATTTAGATATAATTGACACTCTTCTTTAAAGAGCACACTTATTAAAATGAATTTAAAAAATAGAAAACCTGTATCTATATCTATGAGGAATTGAATTATTGTCATCTTCTTTCAAAGAAAACTAGGCACCAATTAGCTCACTGCTATATGCTATCAAACATTTAAGAAAGAAATCACACCAATCTTACAAAACTTTTTTCAGAAAGTAGAAAAATATATAATTTTCCAAATTATTTCCTGAGACCAATATAAAGTGGTAAGAAAACATGGAAGGAATATTACAACAAAAGAAAATACAAAGCAATACCAGACATAAACATAACACAAAATTCGTCAATAGGACATTAGAAATAAAAACTAATGGGGTGCCTGGATGGCTCAGTCAGTTAAATGTCTCACTCTTGATTTTGGCTCATGATCTCAGGGTCATGGGACCAGTTCTACAATGGGCGTGGAGCTTGCTTGGGATTCTGTCTCTCCCTCTCCCTCTGTCCTTCCCCCCCCCACCACTCTCTCTGTCTGTGTGTCTTAATTAATCAATTAATTAAAATAGAACCTATCTAAATCACAAAATATTATGACCAAATTGAGTTCATCCCAGGAATGCACGATTGTTTCTACAACCAAATATGAAACTGTTACTCACCATAATACAGTACAAGTAAGAAATATGTTGTTATAATAGATGCAGTAAATGTCAAAAGTTAACACTCGTGTGTAAAAACTCCCAGCAAAAATAGAAGAAGGGACTTTTTCGTCTGGTAAAAGGACCTTATAGTTATCAAAATACTAAATGGTGAAATATTAAATGATTTCTCCCTGAGATTGAGGAAAAGTAAGGGTGTTCATACTCCACACTCCTATTCAGTATGTGCTAATGAACCTAGTCAAATGAAATAAGTTAGTGAAATAAGATAAGAAAAAAAAAAGCACATAATAATTGAAAAGAAAAACACACAACCATATTTGTTTCCAGACAAAATAGTTGTGTATATAAGATATGTTTAAGGACTCAACAACAAAATACGTAGAGATACTATGCAAATGTCACAAAGTTGAGGGATACAAAGTAAATATTCAAGATTTTATCATATTTCTAAAAATTGGCAACAAACAATTGGAAAATGTATTGCCATTTGCAACAGCACCAAAATACATAAATTGCACTGGATTAAATTTAACCCAAAATGTGCAAGTCTGATACACTAAAAGTTATAAAACATTGCGGAAAGAAATTTTAAAAGATCTGTAAAAATGAAAGATATATCAGACTTATTGCTCGGAGGATTTATAATTGTTAGAGTGTCAATTCTCCTCAATCTTTCCTGAAGATGCTTTGCTATTTGAATTGAATTCCAGTAGACATTTTATAGGACCCAATAAACTGATTCTAAAATATTTGTAGATAAACAAGCATTTTGAGAAAGAAAAAAATTGAGAATTACATCACCTGATTTTAAGAAGTTCTATAAAAATATCTTAAAGTACATAATCTCAAGTTATAAATATAGATAGTAGACCCATGAAACAAAATCACAATACCAGTTATAGACCCACACAATTACAGTGAAATGCTTTTCAACAGACTCCAGTGCAATCCAATGGGGAAAGAATTGCTTTTTAAGAGAATAATGTTGAAATTGCTTACTGGATATCCATTTGGAAAAATCAAACGAACAAACAAACCAAAAATACCCTGACCCCTATTTCATACCAAACACATAAAATTAGAGCTAATCACAGACATAAAGATAAGAGCTAAAATGGTGATGTTTCTAGAAGTGAACATGCAAAATATTTTTAAGACTTTGTGGTAGGAAAATTTTTGTTAGATAAGGAAAAAAAACATTAATCATTAAAAGATGATTCATTGGATTTCACCAATATGAAAAAATACTAGCTTTGCAAAGAGCATGATAAATAAAGCAATTTAGAGTTGCTAAATGAAGAAGATTAAAATTCCAAGTGTTGTGCATGATGGGGAACAGCTAGATTGCTCTTACCTTGCTGGTCACACTAAAAAATGGTGCAAACACTTTGAAAAACAGGTGGCCTCTGTTTCATAATGTTAAATTATACCTATTTTATAACCCAGCAATTACAGAGAAAGAGAGAGAGAGGGAGAGAGAGAGATTCCCAAATACCTGAAAAAAGATTTACAAGAATGTTCTTAGCAACTTTATTTTATAAGGCAAGGCTGAAAACAATTCAAGTGCCCCAAGACTAAGTAAAAGGCTAAAACATGTTGTGGTTTCTTCATACGATGGAATATTACTCAGCACTAAAAAGGAGCAATCTACTGATTCGAAAATACGCATGAATTTGAGACTTTTTTACTAGTAAAAGAAACTGCACAAAGTGTATATACTGCATAATTCTCTTTATAAAAATTTAAAGAACAGGGGCACCTGGGTGGCTCAGTGGGGTAAACCTCTGCCCTTGGCTCAAGTCATGATCTCAGGGTCCTGGGATCTAGTCCCGCATCGGGCTCTCTGCTCAGCAGGGAGCCTACTTCCCCCTCTGTCTCTCCCTGCCTCTCTGCCTACTTGTGATTTCTTTCTCTGTGTCAAATAAATAAGTAAAATCTAAAAAAAAAAAAAAAAAAAAAAAAAAATTAAAGAACAGACAAAATTAAGCTGTGGTGGCAGAAGTAAGAAAAGTGTTTACATCTGAGTGGGTATTTCTTGAAGGGGGATACTCAGGGAATTTCTGGAGTGATGCACATAAATATTCTGTATCTTAATTTACATATGTTTGCCCAAACTCAGTTTGGCTGTCCACTTAAAATTTGCGTAGTCTCTTATCTATAAATAATACCTTTAAAAGGACACATCTGGAGTCAGTGAGAGAGCCTTAGTACTCTAAATGTTTCTAACTATAATTGGCCCTGTTGCTGTTTATTTAGCTCAGGTCAGAGGACACACAAATGAAAGTGTTTGCATTCTTTCTCCTCACACTTAGCTTCCTCCAGAAGTTAAACCCGGTCATTTCAGAGTTCTGTGAATTTTTGGTTCTTTCTTTCCTTTCTTCTCTCTCTCTCCCTCCTTCTCCCTCCCTCTCTCCTCTCTCTTCTCTTTTTGTACAAGGTTTCAGGTATCCTAGAACCAGTCCTCTTTCTCTGGCTCTCTATACCCCAAACCCAGGCACCTGAGTTTGGAGGCTGCTGCAGGGACATTCCCCGGTAACAGTTTCCTCCCTGTATTTTGATTCTGTCCCACTTCTTTGGTCTCTGTTACTTGTAGACTGTACGCTCACTACTCTTAGGGCTGGAGAGAAACATGTCTTTGGTAAGAAAAATCCTTTGTCCTCCAAAAGGCCTTTGCGGCCCCAGCAGATCAGAATCCGGATCCCAGCAACTCTGTAACAGAGGCAGGAGATGCATAGAGCTGAACTGTGTGCGTTTGGCTCCCATAAGTGACTGACGCTAGGACCAGCCTCACACGGGCAGCGCCCCTCGGCTCGGGTCCCTCGCGCTCCCGGACTCACCTGGTGCTGAGGCCCAGCGCGGGCAGCGGAGGCAGCGGGGAAGTGCGCGGGGCTGAACTCCGTGCTGTCGCCTGCCGGGGTCCTCCTTCCCTCGCTGCCTGCGCTCTCCCTCCTCCTCCGGGTCGCGGGAACCCACGATGAGCAGCCGTCTTCCGCGGCCGACAGGCAGAGGCGGACTGACCGACCTACGTCTCTTAAAACCAGGAGCCGGGCGCCTGGAATCCGCTTCGCCAGTGATGTCACCGGCGGCCTAGGAGAGCCCTGCCGGGATCGCTGGGCGCCGCTGCTCCCAAGGCCAGAGGGTGCGCTGTCTCTCGAACTGGAGAGTGGAGGGGATGCCCGGCGATGGCCCCGCGCGCTCGGGTCTCCCGCTGCACACCCAAAGAGGCGGATTCTTTAGTCCCGCTTCTCTAGAGGATGGGGAGGGTCGGGCTGGGGGTTGGGGGGAAGAGAACTCCAATCTGCCACGAGTGGAACCTGAGTGCTCCATAGGAGGTGACGCTGAGCTCATTGGGAAGGACTGTCGGAGGCTTAGAGTCACAGGCAGGTGTCCCTCACCGGATTACCCAGTGTTTGGAAGAACAGTGTTCCAAAGAGGGTCTCTAAAATATTATCGTGATTAAAAAGGCATAGTAATCTGAGGCAAACTCTAAAGGGGGAAAGGGATTTAGGGAGGAGTGAACAGCATCCAGAAATGTACACTAAGGCCAAATGGCATTTGCCGACCCCATACCTGGGCTCCTTCCTTTTGGCGAGACTCATCACATAGAAATAATAAAATAATAAAGAGATCAGTAATGAATGCAGAGAGGTCGGATTGCCGGACTAGGGTTATTATGCTTTTGGTTTTTTTATCTGTTTCAAGTTTCCTATAAAACTGCAGCCCTCGATAACTTTTATTTTGGAAAAAAAAAAATCTCATTTCCTTTTAGAAAAAATGTCCAGTTATTTGTTGGGACAAATGCATATCCTCTCCTATTCAAAGTTTTATTTTGAAGAGAAGTAGTTTTGCTAACCCACTGTCTTCTTTTAATGAGATTTAAATTTAAAACATAAATACAGAGTAGACATAATGTCTTTAATAGCCATTAAAATATATGAGTAGTTTTGCAAGCTGTGTACCTGCCTTTGGGTAACAGTAAAATTCACAACAGATATAACTAGGCATATACAATTGGACTCGCATGTGAATTGCATATTACTTGGGAGGGAAACCACAGCACACTTTGTTAACAACAGACTCTGGAGACTTCTACTGCCATAAAAGATGGGGACTTTCATCTTCAATTACATTTATGTTTAAAATTACATTTAGGTGTAGTTTTCTCTATTCTTTTCACTAACTACAAATAAAATCCCGGACATTATATTTTTTTTAATTTTTTTTTTAATTTTTTAATTAACACATTTTTAATTAACACATATTGTTAGCCCCAGGGGTACAGTTCTATGAATCTCCAGGTTTACACACTTCACAGCACGTACCATAGCACATAGCCTCCCCAATGTCCATAAACCAACCACCCTCTCCCTACCCCCGCCCCCGGCAACCCTCAGTTTGTTTTGTGAGATTAAGAGTCTCTTATGGTTTGTCTCCCTCCCAATCCCATCTTGTTCCACTTATTCTTTTCCTGCCCCCCAACCCCCCCACGTTGCATCTCCACTTCCTCATATCAGGGAGATCATATGATAGTTGTCTTTCTCCGACTGACTTATTTAGCTAAGCATAATATCCTCTAGTTCCATCCACGTCCTCACAAATGGCAAGATTTCATTTCTTTTGATGGCTGCATAGTATTCCATTGTGTATATATACCACCTCTTCTTTATCCATTCATCTGTTGATGGACATCTAGGTTCTTTCCGTAGTTTGGCTATTGTGGACATTGCTGCTGTAAACATTCGGGTGCACATGCCCCTTTGGATCACTACATTTGTATATATTTCAAAAAATAATTTAAAAATTCTTAAAAGCAGAGACTATAAGGGTTATCAAGAAGAAGATCTTTGTTGTGATGAAATAGTTCTGTGTCTGGATTGCATTTGTAGTTATACCAATCTCTCTATTTGATAAAAATGAGATGGAACTTGTGTAAGTTTCCTGTGGCTGCAGAAACAAATTCTCACCAACCAGAATGGCTTAAAACAACAGAAATTTGTTCTTTTAAAATTCTGGAGGACAGAAGTCCCAAATCAGTACCACTATGCTGAAAGTAAGGTGTTGGCAAGGCAGCCCTCCCTCCACAAGTTGTAGGGGGAAACTCATTATTTGTCTCTTCCAGTTTGTGGTGGCTGGAAGCATTCCTTGGCTTGCGATCACATCTCTTTTGCTTCTTGTCATCTTTGCCTTCTCTTCTATGTTTGTCCATAGTCACCCACAACTTCTCATAGTCACCCACATAGTCACCCACAACTGTGATATCATTTAGGACCCAACTGGACAATCCAGGATGAATTTCTTCTTTCAAGATTCTTAATCATGCCTTAGTTAATATTCAACTCTTTTGCAATCTAAAGTAATATTTTTAGATTCTTGGGATCAGGAGTTGAATAAGTCTTTGGGAGGCCATTTTTAAAAACCTTCTGCAGAACTATGTGCACACATTGTAGCAATATCAAATTCCTAATACAATAATTATTGTATAATAATTATGTAAGAAGAAATCATTGGGAAAAATTGGGTAATGGGTACAGAGGACCTCTCTGTACTATCTTTCCAGTGAGTATGAAAATATAATTATTTCAAAATAAAAAGTAAAAACAAAACATTAAACAGAAGTAAATCTCTATGGTAAATATATATATATGTATATATATATGCACACACATAAATATATATATATATATATATCTTTTTAATGATAGCTTTCCTTAATGGCCATTTAGAAGGCAATCATTTGAAATGCATTCTCTACAAAGGCATATGATCAGTATCTGGGATGAAAATGTGTATGAGAAGAAATAACACCAAATGTGTACATTTTTTTACTGTATGGCACATTTACGTTGGTATCTTATTGTGCTCAATGCAAGGCAAGTATTCCAGACATTTTTTTACCAATTTTCTCTTTTCCAGAAGAAATTATCACAAAAAGATCAAGTAATTCGCTCATGTTCCCTAAATTGCTAACATAGGGTAAATGGCCTTCAACATTAATCTGCATCACTTCAAAATTTTCACTTACTTAAAAAATACCATCTTTTTGTCACTTGTGAAAGTAAAGATTTGCCCCCACATTTACTTATATTACTTTCTTTTTTTAAGGTTGTTTTTAATATATTTTTATTAACGTATAATGTATTATTAGCCCCAGGGGTACAGGTCTATGAATCGTCAGGCTTACACACTTCACCGCACTTACCATAACACATACCCTCCCCAATGTCCATAACCCAACCACCCTCTCCCTAACCCCCTACCCCCTGGCAACCCTCAGTTTGTTTTGTGAGATTAAGAGTCTCTTATGGTTTGTCTCCCTCACGATCCCATCTTGTTTAATTTTTTTCCTTCCCTAACCCCCAAACCCCCTCCCAAATTCCTTTGCCTCTCAAATTCCTCATATCAGGGAGATCATATGAAAATTGTCTTTCTCTGATTGACTTATTTCATTCAGCATAATACCTTCTCGTTCCATCCACGTCGTTGCAAATGGCAAGATTTCACTTCTTTTGATGGCTGCATAGGATTCCATTGTATATAAAGAAGACATCCAGATAGTCAACAGACACATGAAAAAGTGTTCCACATCACTTGGCATCAGGGAAATACAAATCAAAACCACAGTTAGATACCACCTCACACCAGTCAGAATGGCTAAAATTAACAAGTCAGGAAACAACAGATGCTGGCGAGGATGAGGAGAAAGGGGAACCCCCCTACACTGTTGGTGGGAATGCAAGCTGGTGCAGCCACTCTGGAAAACAGCATGGAGGTTCCTCAAAAAGTTGAAAATAGAGCTACCCTATGACCCAGCAATCACACTACTGGGTATTTACCCTAAAGATACAGTTGTAGTGATCCAAAGGGGCATGTGCACCTGAATGTTTATAGCAGCAATGTCCACAATATCCAAACTCTGGAAAGAACCTAAATGTCCATCAACAGATGAATGGATAAAGATGATGTGGTACATCTTTGACCTCAGCTGCAGCAACTTCTTCCTAGAAACATCGCCAAAGGCAAGGGAAGCAATGGCAAAAATGAACTATTGGGACTTCATCAAGATCAAAAGCTTTTGCACAGCAAAAGAAACAGTCAACGAGACCAAAAGACAACTGACAGAATGAGAGAAGATATTTGCAAATGACATACCAGATAAAGGGCTAGTATCCAAAATCTATAAAGAATTTATCAAACTCAACACCCAAAGAACAATATGTCTACTAGGCAGTATGTCTAGTAGAAAGCAATATGAGAAATGTCTGTTCATGTTGTTTGTTGCACTAAACAACAGTCCTTATCAATCGTATTAACCCAAAAAATATCAAAATGAACTTTTCTTAGATTCGTTTGTACAAAGTGAGTCTTGAGTATGTTACTGCATCAGATGTCCTCAAGTAACTCTGAAATTATTTGGCCCGTTATCTATTTCCGGCAAGGAAAATAAAAGTCATCTAATTTAGAAGGCCATAGGAGTACTAGGAAAGCACCTCTTGGAAGATGGGCCTAAGTAAGGTTTTAAAATCCCTGCAATTTTAGATGATCAAAGAAATATTTTGAATTCTGATGCCACTCTTCCTCTCAGTGGAAGTTTTCTCTTCTTGGGGACCTATAAGGCCATAATTTGTCATCGTCTAATACAATAAGTCACCGGTCATAGGGATACTCAAATCCATAAGTGACTTTTTAGTAGCAGAGGTTTGGTACATAAGCTTCAAACATCCACCTGTTACTCGGATACTTAGCAGATAGCTTCCGTACTCTGTTGAGTCCAACACAGATGAGCAGGAGCCCTTTAGAGAACCTGCACATCAGTTTGTGACAGAAAGAATATGTCACCCTAAAATATGTCATTTTGACATATTAATGATTCTGAATCAAAGTTACTTTAGAAATTACCAGTGCATGAAGGACACTCTGACCCCCCCCCTTTTCCCCCTGAAAGCAGGAAGTGAAGTCTCTTTATGCCAGAGAGATCAAATTCAGGACCAAAAGGCTGTATAAACAAACCTTGTCACTTCTTCACCAACTTGCTACCCCAAGCCCAAACTCCCTTGCTTTGCCAATTCTTCACAAATACATTGTTTCCTTGTCTAAAAGGTATTAAGACTATCTGCTTTGGTCACTTCTGGGAGTCTTATATCTTTGGGACTCCTGTAGTACTAAATTCAATTTGCTTTTCTCCTGCTGGTCTGTCTTATACCAGTTTAATTATTAGACCAGCGAAGAATCTAGAAGGGAAGAAGGGAACAGTTTTCTCTTCCTACACCTAGATAAATGATTTTGGAGAATCTAAAAAAATGACAGAGAACCCACTCTCCATAATCTAATAGGGTTGGGAGACAATTATATCCATCAGGGTTTCACTGTAAATATTCCATCTGGGGAGTATGATTTAATTTGCGGAATGTCTGAATACATAATTAAGTTTGGCCCTGGTTTTGCTACACCTATTCTTTTCATTTATCTCTTCTCTTAAAATGAATTATTCATTCTCTT
The DNA here is from genome assembly GCF_963455335.1 of Martes martes. Classification (NCBI taxonomy): domain Eukaryota; kingdom Metazoa; phylum Chordata; class Mammalia; order Carnivora; family Mustelidae; genus Martes; species Martes martes. The sequence goes on from NC_137898.1 coordinate 38,855,330, forward strand.
AATAAATGCTTTTTAAAACATGCTATGTATTACGCCTTTATAACGTAAGTTATAGTTTACTTAGCCTATAGAATTTAACCAGTTGTGTTATTGGCTAAATTCTACTGAACTGGAGATCTATAATTAATTTTCAAGGGCTAATTGTGCTCCTTTACAAGGAGCAGTAACTTCTATATTATTCTTTTCATGTATAGGATATTGTTTAATGACTATGTGGACTGGAGAAAAGAGACTCAGAAGCTACGTAAGTTTCCAGAGGTCATACAGCTAAAAGGTAACAAAGTCTGACTTTAACCCAGTTCAACACATTTTTGGTTTTCACTTTTGCATTTTTAAGCCTGAAGACAATAGTGTATTAATTGTAGAGGTTTGGCTTCAATCCAAATCCAGTCTTATTTTTGTTTTTGTATGTATCACACCATATAGTAAACTAGTAAACTGCCTCTTTCAACATACACTACTCACTATACATATATAAACACACACACACACACACAAACACACATATACATATACACACATATACATATATATAGGTCCATATATATGTACATATACATATATGTAGGTCCATATGTAGAAATAAGCTTAGGTCACTAAACTATGTATTTAGTTTATATAAATATAAGCATGTAAACTAAATACATAGTTTAGCGACCTAAGCTTATTTCTTTAAGGATCTTAATTATGTTCACCAAATATTGTAAATGCCTTGTATTAGAGTTATAATACCTGCTACCAATGAGAAAGCTACACAATAAAGACATGATAAGAGCTTATCTTAAGCTCTTCTGGTTTAAAATTTTTACAATGAAAAAATAAAATAAAACTTTTGTAATGAAATATGTTGATATGGCACTTAACCAGCTTCCCCATCTTTAAAGCTGCCTATTTTCAGGTTTTACTGAAGATACTATCCTGAATTTTCTTTTGTTTTAATTTTCTCACTTAGAAAACCTGCAGTATTAGGACAGCATTAAAGAAGGCATTAATAATCCCTCTATTAAGTCTCCATTGATAGATTGAATTACATAGTTGCTTCAGTACTTCTTGTAATTCATCCACAAAACCTAGAAATACAATAGTGTGTGTTATAGATCTTTGTGGCATTCACTCCAAGAAAGGTAAGGGGTCTGACTCAAACTGCAGGTCATATGACTCATGAAGTCGCATCACCCAAATGTGCCCCTGCACATACTAAGCAAAACCGAAATCTCATGCAAAATGCCACCCAAAGGTGACCTCACACAAATATTATCAACAAATACCTGGTACTCAAATAGTTTTAGCTGAGTAAGAAAGAAGTGAGTTATTGTAGTGTATGTGTGTGTATGCATACAGACATTTATACAAACGTGTATTTGTGTATTTCTTTATCTATATACATAAATATACTCTAAATGCATGTACAAATACAAATATAAATGCAAATGTAATATAAATATTAGAACTTTTTTTTCTTTTGCTTATCCTATCTCCATTATCTTACTTCTAAAATAAACACTGATTTTCCTTTGAGAAAAAAATAATCCTCATCTTTCTTCATTCTTGTGTTTGGCTTTTCATTTGTTCTCACTTTTATTGAAGTAAAATTGACAAAAATTTTGTATATTTAGATTGTAAAATATGACTTTTCAAGGTGTAGACTGTGATAGTTTTATATGCATATCCACTGTGAAATGATTACCATAATCAAGTTAATTAACATACCCATCACCTCATGTAGTTACCATCTTGTGTGTCTGCTGAGAATATTTAAAATCTACTCTCCTACAAACTTTCAAATATACAGTACAAAGTTAACTATAATCACCATGTTGTCCGGCAGAACCTCTTGTATTTAAATGGGGTTAAAAAATACCACCAATTTTTATTTTATTTCATTTTTGTTATTTTCAAGATTTTATTTATTTTTAATTCTAGCATAATTAGCATGCAGTTTTGTATTAGTTTCAGGTGTGCAATATAGTATTTCAACACTTCTAATCATTACTCAGTGCTCATCACAAGAAATCCTTTTAGAAGCCCACATGTGCCTCAGTCCTGGCTGATTGGCATTTTATCCCTCAAATCACAAAGTGAGAGTCAGACACAGACCTTTATGAGGATGGATTTATAGTACAAAAGCCCACGCAAAGTATCCCGTCAACCTCCGAGGACTTTCTAAACCACATTTGAAATTCCATTTTACTTTATTCTTTCTGGCTTCTGTGAAAGTGATGGCAGCTGTCTGATCCACTTCACTTTCCCTCCTCTCTTTATAACGTGGGATTTCGCTCGATGGCAAACCTTGTGTTCATTCAGTTCCATGAGTCTTCAAAGTTCAGTTCCATACTAAGCCTTGTCTTGCTGTTTAGTTTTCCTCTTCATGATCTTCAGTTTGAGATTATAAATACGGGGATTTTGTATGTTTCCATGCATTGCCCCATGGGGTGATCAAAGACACATTTTGTTTTATGGTATTGTAGCCTGTCAGGTGATTTTAAAATCCATGAAACACTGAAATCTGAAATCTGTATTTAAATCAGGTGTTTATTTTTTAGTCCTACTATTACATCTACTGTACTTTGTTTCTGTGCTGTTTAAGGAAATGAGGCTGTCCATAAACAGCTACCCGGAGTTGTACTGAGACTTCAGCCATTCATGGAAAAATCTGAAGGTTCAAATTGGGAATGTATCTCTGAAAAGAACTGATTGGACAAGATTTTGGTTAAAATTGAATACAAACGTAATTGAAAATAAAGCTGACATCCTGACATCCTCAAAGCATGCAGGACATAAAACCAGGTAGTATTATACTGCATGGAAAATGGAGCACAGGGAGTTAAAGTTATGTTCCCAAAGTCACCCTGAATGATGATCAGTGAGCTGGATTGTGATACAGAACAAAATCCAATTTACTCGTCTGACTGCTATAAGTCCTCTGCAAGCTTTCTTTTTATTGAGTACTCCTGTGTGTTAAGCATTGTACTAGGTGTTAAGGATTAATAAAATGTGATAACTCATAACCTTGTGGCTATCCGGGATATTTTGCTTACATCCTCCCTCTCCCCTTCTTTACTTAGTCAAGCATGAACTATTTATTTCTTAAAAGCTGTAAGTGATTTTAAAGATTTTATTTATTTATGATAGAGATAGAGAGAGAGAGAGAGCAGCACAGATATGTGAGGGGGAGAGCCAAACGGGGAGGGGAAGGGGAACAAAGGGGAAGGGAGAGGAATAAGCAGAATCCCCACTAAGCACGGAACTAGATCTGAGGACCCTCAGATCCTGACCTGAACCAAATCAAGAGACAGAGACTTAACTGACTGAGACATCAGGTGCCCCATAAAGTTGTAAATTATTGCAATAATTAGGCTCTACTTTCCTCCTCATGCTATTTGTATTTGAGAAATGTTTTTACAGCTGATTTCAAAAACCATATGTGAGGGATATCACTTTTCTAAAGAGACTAGAAAAACTCTAAAGGGAGACTGGAGAGTAGAAGTGGACTCAGAATCACCGTCCCAAAAGACTGAGATAATGTAGGTAACTTCAGTATTATGGGTAGCATGAAGAGGTCTCCTTTTTGCTTTTAAGTTCCTTCCTTAATTCTATCTTAGGTATCAGTAGAATCAGCCTTAAGAAGGACAAAGTATTGAATAAATTATTCCCTGAGAAATATGTATTATTAAAATTAGTTCATTTCTTTATTTTAATTCTAGAATGTTCTGGTAGGAAGTGCTGTATATTAAGAAAGCCTAAATGCTGCATGACTGCAAATTCTATAGTCGAGGGAAAAGAAAGTAAATCAGAATATGTTGAGCTCTGCTCTGTGGTGGTGTACCAAATCTTCTACATCTTCTAAATATCTTAAAGGGGACTTAGCCTCCTGACATTTGTGAAATTTCATAGGAATTACAGCTCTTCAATGTTTTTTACAGCTGGTGGAGCTGGGATTTGAAAATAGAGAGGAAGTAAATTAGATGATTGAGGGAAAGAAGTAGAATTGTTAGCAATGTGGTTGGGTGGGGTAATTTCTTGGTCTGTAAAGTGAGCACGATTAGTAGCCACTTTCTGTAGCATCACTGTGAGGATGACACGGGATGACGATTGCAGACCTCTGTGTACAGGACTAGACACACAGTACATGGACAATAATAATCTCTACTGGAGAGGATGATGTTGACAACAACAGGCAGTGATCCCCAACATTCCTTTAGGACCAACTACTCGATAGAGGTCTGGATTGGACTTGGCTGTTCCACTCACTCGTGACAAGGAAAAGTAGCTTGTGACTCGGTCTAATGAACACGCTAAACCGTGCACTGCTGTTGAACATAAAAATATCAAAGACACCACATCAGATAAGGCCACTTAATGACCATGATAAAGTAAGACAAAAATAAGATTACTGAGTAATCATGTAGCAATATAGACAAAACCAAGAACATTGTCTAAACCAAAACCAAAACAAAACAAAACAACCCACCACCACCAACAAAGAACCTCCATAATTCATTTCTACTATGAGTAACTACTGTTTCTTTACAAATTACAGTTTTAAATTTACCTCAGGCTTCTTTACTACTAGATTAGAATTATAAGAGTATCAAATCATAGAATTATCCTTCCTTCCTGACAGCAACAATCCATAGAAAAGCTTAAAACACAAGTTCAAATCATGCCTTTAAGACATCCCCATAGTTCCTCAAGCTCTGAGTTTTCCCTCATTGAACAAACCAATACACCCAATTTTATTAAACTAAAGATGTGTTTCCAGTAATCTTTGGAAGGCCTTGAGTCACATGTCCTTCCTTGTGCTTAAGAAATACTTAAATTTAGTAAATTTAGTAAGAAGAATTTATCTCGAAACTGTTACATACACAACATCATTCTCTGTGCAAATATGTTTTAGACTTGGTCTCTGACCACAGTCATCTTGTAATTCAGGGGCAAATAAACACCTAACTACTGAACAGTTCTAAATGAAATGAATAATGCAATTTTATTTAGTACAACCAGAATTTATTGAACATCCAATATATCCTATGTATCAAACTGTAGTCTAATTATTACCAATATGCTATGTGATTAGACGTTTGTAGTTTTATTTGACATAGTTCCTGAAGACTAGGAAGATTTTAATAGATGGAGGGAAAAACATAATAACTGTGAGAACAGGCTTTTGAAAAATCATGAGTAGGAGTGCCTGGGTGGCTCAGTTGTTGGGCTTCTGCCTTCAGCTCAGGTCATGATCCCAGTGTCCTGGGATCCAGCCCTGCATCGGGCTCCCTGCTCAGCCCAGCTTGTGTTCCTGCTCTCACTGTGTCTCCCTCTGTCAAATAAATAAAATCTTAAAAAAAAAAAAGAAAAGAAAAGAAAAGAAAAGAAAAATCATGATTAAAGGCAAAGGCAAGAATGCAGGGATATTTTTCAGAGAAAATACCAAGTGTCATTGTTATTGGTGCTTATACCAGCCTTGGTAGGGCAAAATAGAAGTTGATGAGGCTAGAAAGGTGTGTCTGCGGATGATAATGAGGTTAAAATGGCATAATGGAGAATTGTAATGATAAAAGATAAAGGTCAGGAACATTACATAGGAGGCCATTTCTAAAAGCCATTTCAAAGATGCAAAAGAACAGAATTTAAATTGTTGCATTAAGAGTAGAAATAAAGGGTCACCTGGGTGGCTCAGTCAATTAAGCGTCTGCCTTGGGCTCAGGTCCTGATCCCAGGGTCCTGAGATGCAGTCCCATGTGTGGGGCTCCCTGCTTGGCAGGGATCGATCTTCTCCCTCTGCCTGCTGCTCCCCCTGCTTGTACTCTCTCTGTCAAATGAATAAACAAAATCTCAAAAAAAAAAAGAATAGATATAAACATATATGGAAAATTATGTTAGATTCTGTGCTCATTACTGAAGGAGATTCAGATATAAATAAATACAGATGCATTTCACATTGCATAGTCTACATTGACAAGGAGGTAAGGTAAGACATGGACAGTGACTGCTCTAATCCAAAGTGGAGAAATGTTACGAGATGTTCAAGGAGGGAAGATTGTACTTAGAACATCTCAGAGTTCCTTAAGTCACAGCATGTGCATCACTTTTTCCAGTGATTACAAATTTCATTTTGTAGGAGTTAACCATCAGGAGCTCCAGAACTGGTGGAGCATCCTTAAATAACATGACTGTATAGGACACACTCGCTGCTGCTGTCATGCAGTGTTCTCTGTGGGGCTCTGATGGCCATTCTCATGCAGACCACTTGAAGGCAACAAAGTACTAAATGGTTTTGTTAAAAATATACTGGAACTATTTCTTGCTGTTTGTGTTCTTACTGCCACCGCTGTTGTTGTTTGTGGGCTTGTTTAATATAGGGCTCTAATTAACCAAAGGAAATGTTTAATTAAGCCACAATCCATGTTTAGGGGAGGAAAATGGTTCTTGGCTGAGACAACCTCTGTAGTAAAAGGCAAAGTAAGAGGAGAAAAACAAAAGTTTAATGACATGTGGGAAAGAAAACTTAACCAAGAAAACTGAGTAACTCTCTGAAATGCCCAAAGCCACATCACTTTAAATACCACGGTCAGCTAAAGACAAAAGATGGGGGCGGGGGGGGGGTGCAGTTATAGGAAGTTACCAGGAAAAGCACAGTGCATAAAAGTGAGGTTGTTATGCAGACTTAAGTCATTGCCTTTTCCAGTGATAACTTCCTAAGACATTTAGAGTCATCCTTCTCTTTCTGGTAGAAAGAGAGAAATAGAAAAAGGGAGAGACCCTTACAAATGGAGATTTTCCTTACAGGTGTAAATATCCCTTAGGAAAGGGTAACTTCTACTCAGTTGTCAGAGCTTCTTTTATGCCTGGTATTTCTTAAAAAATAATCTCTCCGAGATAATCTTTTTGTCAAAGAGACATATTTTGTCATTGCAAATTGTTCCTCCTTTCATGTGACATTCATTAAGGCTCTTATGTCTCCCATATGGCCTAATTCCATTGGTTGTTAAATCTTACTGATTCTACCTGTTAAACAGCTCTTAAAATCTTAAAGATTTTCTGGATCACTTTCCCACTGCTCTAATGTGAGTCCTACTCTATGTAAGTGCTACTTTTCAGGTGAGTACTGAGATGAAAGCAGAGATTATAGCACTAGCACCAGAATTCAATCAGGATTTTAAATATATATATATATATATATATATATATATATATATATATATATATATATAAATAATATGTTCAACATTATATATATATGTGAAGCATATATGCAATATGCTAAAACACCAAGTCCACAAGAAAACAATGTAGTATTATATAAGACATGGAGCATTGGCTAGAAGATAAAGGTAAATTGAATCACTCATTGTTCCATTAATTCATTCATGAAACATTCATCGTGTACTTCCTAAGTATCAGGCATTTGGAATTCTGTGATGGAGAGCCTGATTTATTGATGGCTGTGATCTTAAAAATGTAATATAGTGTAGGCAATTGCTCATCTCTCATTCCCTAATTGCTAGAAGACTGTATTACTAATAATATCCTCTTTCTGTGACTATTCTATGTGATTTTTGTTGAGTATTTTCCATTTAACCCTTAATACTTTTTATCCTCCTTCCTTACTATGTTCTGTGCCCCAGAATTTTGATTGTTAAGGACAGTATCAGGCATCCTTGCCACCCAGCTTCTCATAAAATTCAATTAGGTACCAGAATGAATTCACTGGGGATAAGAAGAAAGTGAGACTGGGATATTTATTCTCTTTATCCTTTGTCTTTGAGTGCTTCTGTGTCCCACTATCCCAGTAACTCTCCCTCTGAATTCTGGTAACTGCTTTCTACCCATGTTCCTAGAGTGGGAGCAATGCTCTTATTTTGTTATTATTTCCTTCATCTCCCAAATATTTGAAAATAATCATTTTTTTTAAAGATTTATTCTCTTTATTTAAGAGAGAGAGAGAGAGAGGGAGGGAGGGAGAGATTGGGGTGAGGGGAGGGAGAAGGAAAGAATCTCAAGCAGACTCCACGCTGATCATGAAGCCTGACATGGGGCTTGATCTCACGACCTTGAGATTATGACCTGAGCCAAAATCAAGAGTCCAATGCTTCATCAACTGAGCCACCTAGGAGCCCTGAAAATAATCATTTTTTAAAAACTCACCAAAATAATCCAGCTTGACTTTGTCATCAGCTTCATTCTAAGACCCAGATTGCTACTAGCTTAGAATTTGGTGTTTTTCAGCTAGGCCCAAAGTTTTCCTTATGCAATTAACTTTTGTGGTGTTTTAAAAAATGTTTCTTGAATTTGATGTCTGTTTCTCCTTATTTTTCTTCAGATTGTGTGTGATGGATAAGTGTATGTAGCTGAAGGGGAATGATTAGGAATGATGTTCCTTATCCCTCAGGAGGATATTCAAGTCTCCCCATTTGCCTCCAGTCTTTCAACCTCTAGCTATCTCAAATCTAATCCAACTTTAACAGTATCTCCAGAGTCATCTTTTTAAAACATGAAGAATTAAAAGCCTTGGAAGTCTAAGTTCCACTCTGAGCTTTTTTGAAGGAAAAGTTCTATTTTTTTTTTCTTTTAAACCTCCTTATGTAATTTGAACACAATAAATATTGGAATATTACAATATATTCTAGAAATTCACATGTAATCATAGGTAAACAGGAATCCAAATATACTTAAATTATACTCTTGTCCTTGATGAAGGTACTGAGAAAGAGATAAGCTTAATAACTTTCTTAACATACAGAAAAATACAATAATCTTGTGTACTCTTTACCATAGCACTAGAATTTTTTTCAAATCTGAAATATTAATGTAGTGAACATAGAAAATGCAACCTCATTAGCATTTTTCCTTCATCCTAATAAAAACTCACTTTGTAAAGGCTGATAATACTTTGTAAATACTTACTTTGTAAAAACTATAATATAAAACTAGGTATAAATGCACTCAGATCAATGATTGCCCATTTGGGTTATATAACACAAATTGTACATTGATATGCTATCTGTATGATACAGATTATTATTGTGCATACTTTTTTAGAAGTTTGTTACCATGTTAACAATGTAATTGTAGTTTTCTTAGGTTTTAGCAGAAGTATTCAATAATGTTTCCAGGAATGAGACTCTTTAAAAGAGGTGATTAGTATAATTTTAAGTTTATTTGGTGCCTTCAACATTTTTTTTAAGATTTTATTTATTTATTTGACAGGCAGAGATCACAAGTAGGCAGAGAGGCAGGCAGAGAGAGAGGAGGAAGCAGGCTCCCTGCAGAGCAGAGAGCCCGATGTGGGGCTCAATTCCAGGACCCTGAGATCATGACCTGAGCCGAAGACAAAGACTTTAACCACTGAGCTACCCAGGCGCCCCGCCTTCAACATTTTAATAGTTATAGGTATGATCTACTTCTATACAGAGCCTCTTTATAGTATTATTATTTCAAATACAGAATTTAAGCACCATAAATCATGTTTAAAAGTTTGAAATATGACACGTTCCTCTATTTGTTATATTTTGACAGTAAAATGAAAGAATCATTATTTAGGAGCCATAGCATCAAGATAATCTAGATTCACCATGAATAGGTGAGGCACATGTTAGTATTCCTATTCTCTGAGTCAATTTTTCATCAATACTATGGCTTCAACATTAGAAATTTTCCATTTGAAAGTTGAATACGGAATTAAAAAACTTGAACATTGTCAATGGAATCAAACTGAATTGGTTGAAGATAAAAAGAAAGAGCAAACAAAAGGGAAAATATGGTAAATATATTATATGATTTATTTTCCAAATGTGATCTTTACAAGTAAGTATCTTTAATTTCAAATGTTGTTTTGTCTGTGGTTGTGTTTTGAATGATTTATACTCATTGGGGAATCTAGATTATCTTGTCTGTAATCCCATGAATTGTTTTATCCTTTTCCCTACATTGGTTAAGAGTTTTTGTTGTTGGTGGTGGTGTTTTTTTTAATTTTGTTTTCTAATACTGATTTGATCATGTCATATTCTACATGTCTCTATAGTGTCAGAGAGCAAGAATTTCTGTCCCCTTCAAGAGTCTTTCTGAGGATCAAATCAACAAGAACAGATTAGCAGGAGAAAAACAAATTTAATAGTGTACATGTAGAAAATCCACACAGACATGGAAATTCCAAAGGCAGGCAAGATTTTATACACACACACACACACACGCATGTGCATATACATATACATATGCACACACACACACACACACACACATGTATTTCATCCAGAACTAAAGGAGTAGGGGGTCTGGGACTCCAGAGGAATAGAATGCAATTCACAGAGCAGTAAGTGAAGAGCATATGTTTGATAATTAGATATTTGTCCTGCCATATAGATGGATTACTCTGATAAAAGTTATTTCTGCTAATAACCTTTATTCTGGGCAAGACTCCCAATTTAGATTCTTCTATTGGGTTAAGGGAGGAGCACATTTTTCTCTTGAGGCCACAGGGTCTCCATTGCCTTCAGCTCAGAATAATCTTCACATCAAAGTGGCTCATCTTGGAATGGCCTGCCCTTAGACCCTACAGTAGCCCAGGCTATAAAATCAGAATTCGCTTGGCACCGAGACCATTGGTCTCCACTTTTCTACACTCAGCCATCACTATCCAGTATCCATCACTCTTCTGAAGGCCTACAGATCTACCTGCAGTTTAGCAAATGCCTGATGTTCCCTCTCAGCTTCATACTTTTCACATGTGGTGATCTCCTTTTTTGGAATATCCTTTCCATTTAGTTTCTTTTTAGGTTTGCATGTGCTTAAAGACATAGCTCATCCATCACCAAATTTACTATGTCATTTCTGATCATAACCTTTCATTGCCTTGCCAATTTAGTACATAGTGCAGAACTACATCTTATTATTATTTCCATTAGACGGTAGAATCATCTTTGGTTTACTTCTTCAGACTGTGAGCTCTTTACATAGAGAGACAGTATCTTTGATCCCCATGTCTCAAACACCTAGGAGAAAAATCAGACTCAAAATGTATGTATAGGCATTTAATAGATGTATATTAGATAAAGGAATGACTATCTCTATCTATGTGTGTAAACTTCAACAGGGCAACAAAAAGTGTTTTTTTGATTTACCATTATCAGTTTAAGGTAAGTATTCAATAAATACCTGAATGGTTAACAGTATCGCTGATAGTGAGAAAACAAGAATTCATGATCCTTCCAGCCCTAAAATTCAATGATTTTAATATGATCATATGCAAAAAAAATTGGAGAACTAGAACACATTATAGCTTCCTTTCCATAGTCAAGTCTTCCCTATATTAAAACTCTTGAGCTAGCTCATAAAATTACAGTACCAGTACCCATAGGATACCAAATAGAATAAAGCATTATAGGGTCTCTTGATCCTCATTATTTTTGGTTCTGTGAATATTGGTCAGCACAGATTCTAAACATTTAGCTATATTAGCAATAATCAGAGAAATAACAAACTATAATCATTTATATTCTATTTTTCAAAGGTATATCCTTGAAATTAAACAAAACTCTTTTTATTATTTTATTTAAAATTTTTTTACTTCAAACATAGTAAACAAAGCTGTCCCTATTACTGAGAATCTAACAGAGAAAAAAACAAAGTTCCTACTCAGGAGATTTCATGGGAGACTGAGATAATATATAGGTTTAAAAAAATATAACTGGTATAATTTCAGTTACTGATAAAAATAAAGTTACTGGGGGCGCCTGAGTGGCTCAGTGGGTTAAAGCCTCTGCCTTCAGTTCAGGTCATGATTCTGGGATCCTGGGATCGAGCCCCGCATCGGGCTCTCTGCTTGGCAGTGAGCCTGCTTCCCCTCGCTCTCTCTCTGCCTGCCTCTCTTCTGCCTGCTTGTGATCTCTGTCTGTCAAATAAATAAATAAAATCTTTAAAAAAATAAAAAAAAAGTTACTGATAAAAATAAAAAAATAAAAAAATTATGAAGAAAATAAATAATAAATTAGAAATGTATAAGATCAAAGAATAAAGATGAGTAGAAATTGTTTTTTATAAAATTATCAAGCACATATAAAAAGCAAGCAGTTAAGTGTTTTCAGTTCATTTTTTAATTTAATCATCATAACTCCTAGGGGAGAATTTTTTAAATTCGTGTTTTATAAATAAGGACTTTGAGACTCAGAGAAGCCAAGCACCGTGTTCATAGGCACACAGAATGACCAAGGTAGAATTTGTGTTAAACTGCAGTTCTTCTGGAGACTAAAAGCTTGGGAAATTTCAGGAGATCCTCCAAACTTCACAAATTCTTACTTTATGTGAACTTCCAATCATATTTTACCATGACCAGCAGAGATAACCCTGAGCTGCATAGACCCAGGACTTCAGATGGGTCATAAAATGGAGCACTAACCAAATGTCTTTGAGAGCAGAGCTGTAAAAAGCAAGGGATGGAAGGCTTTTCAAAGGCCACAGATAAAAGAATTCCCCAGTCAGCAGGGAAATCACCTGAAAACAAAGAAAGGTGGCTCTTTTGTCAGCTGAAGACTGCAGCAGGCAGTAGAGGTGGGAGGACCGAAATCAGGGGGTAAAAAAAGAGTCCAAAAAATCCCAAAGGGAGGGATTCAGTTTCCAGTTTTCAGACTGCATGTTATTCTACGTAAATATAAAGTAAGAAATAAAACAGATGGCCAAATACTGCAGTAGTTTTATGAATGTTATCAACACTGCATTAAACGTATCTGCTTTACATTTTTATACCAATAGATTTTATACCAATAGATTTTATACCAATAGATTTTGAAAAATACATTTTAAGCATTTCTGAAGTATGCAACCTGTATTAGTTTGCTAGGGCTGCCAGAGTAGAATACCACAGACTGAGAGCTTAAAGAACAGAAAAGAATTTTCTTAAGGTTCTGTAGGCTAGTAGTTCAAGGTCACGGTGCTTGCAGGGTTGATTTCTTCTGAAACAAACTGTTTTCCTTGGCCTGTAGATGGCCATTTTCTCCCTGTATCTTCACATGGTCTTTCCTCTGTACATACCTGTATCCAAGTTTCCTTTTATAGGGACTCTAGCCATACTGGATAATGGCCTACCCTAATAGCTTCATTTTAACTTAATTGCCTTTTTAAAGGTCCTGTCTCCAAATACAGTCACTTTTTTTTTTAATATTTCCTTCCTTCCTTCCTCCCTTCCTTCCTTCCTTTCTTGCTTTCTTCCTTTCTTTCTCCATTTATTAGAGAAAGAGAGAGAGCCTGAGTGAGGGGAGGGACAGAGGGGATGGGAGAGGGAGAGAGAAAGAATCTTAAGCAGACTCAGTGGTGAGCATGGAGCCCTATACAAGGCTGATCTTAGGACCCTCAGGTCATGACCTGAGCTGAAACCAAGAGTCAGACTCTTAATTAACTGAGCCATCCAGGTGCCCCAATCCAAATATAGTCACCTTCTGAGGTACTGAGGTCATGTGAATTAGGGGCAGGAGATGGGGGGATACAATTCAGCTTATAACACCACTCCCCATACATTTCCATTTTGAGAATTGAAGAATAAACAGAGAAGTTAGAATCACTGAATTTTAAATGTGTAAGTGATCTAAAGATTATTTTAACTCAATCCCAGAGTTATTGGATAAAACCAGATCTGTGAGAAGTAAAATGAGTCGTCTAAGATAAAAGAGCTTTTCAGAAAGATTGAGATTAAGAAAGAGATGACATTATCAGAGGGAAAGGCTAGACTTGTTAGTAATGAAACTAGGAAAATTAACTTTGCAAATAAGAAAGAAAAGGTAAAATGAAACATAATCATGGTTAATTAAAAGATGAATATATATTGTAGGGATAGAAGGCACATACCTCAATATTATCAAAGCCATCTATGAAAAACCCACCGCAAATATCATTCTCAATGGAGAAAAACTGAAGGCTTTTCCGCTAAGGTCAGGAACACGGCAGGGATGTCCGTTATCACCACTGCTGTTCAACATAGTACTAGAAGTCCTAGCCTCAGCAATCAGACAACAAAAAGAAATTAAAGGCATCCAAATTGGCAAAGAAGAAGTCAAACTATCACTCTCTGCAGGTGATATGATACTATATGTAGAAAACCCAAAAGGCTCCACTCCAAAACTGCTAGAACTTATACAGGAATTCAGTAAAGTGTCAGGATATAAAGTCAATGCACAGAAATCAGTCGCATTTCTTTACACTAACAACAAGATAGAAGAAAGAGAAATTGAGGAGTCAGTCCCATTTACAATCGCACCCAAAACCATAAGATACCTAGGAATAAATCTAACCAAAGAGGCAAAGAATCTATACTCAGAAAACTATAAAGTCCTCATGAAAGAAATTGAGGAAGACACAAAGAAATGGAAAAATATTCCATGCTCATGGATCGGAAGAACAAATATTGTGAAAATGCCTATTCTACCTAAAGCAATCTACACATTTAATGCAATCCCTATCAAAATCCCATCCATTTTTTTAAAGAAATAGAACAAATAATCCTAAAATTTATATGGAACCAGAAAAGACCTCGAATAGCCAAAGGAATATTGAAAAAGAAAGCCAAAGTCGGTGGCATCACAATTCCAGACTTCAAGCTCTATTACAAAGCTGTCGTCATCAAGACAGTATGGTACTGGCACAAAAACAGACATATAGACCAATGGAACAGAATAGAGAGCCCAGAAATAGACCCTCAACTCTATGGTCAACTAATCTTTGACAAAGCAGGAAAGAATATCCAATGGAAAAAAGACAGCCTCTTCAACAAATGGTGCTGGGAAAATTGGACAGCCACATGCAGAAAAATGAAATTGGACTATTTCCTTACACCACACACGAAAATAGACTCAAAATGGATGAAGGACCTCAATGTGAGAAAGGAATCGATCAAAATCCTTGAGGAGAATGCAGGCAGCAACCTCTTTGACCTCAACCGCAGCAACTTCTTACTAGGAACATCGCCAAAGGCAACAGAAGCAAGGGCAAAAATGAACTATTGGGATTTCATCAAGATCAAAAGCTTTTGCACAGCAAAGGAAACAGTGAACAAAACCAAAAGACAACTGACAGAATGGGAGAAGATATTTGCAAACGACATATCAGATAAAGGGCTAGTATTCAAAATCTATAAAGAGCTTATCAAACTCAATACCCAAAGAACAAATAATCCAGTCAAGAAATGGGCAGAGGACGTGAACAGACATTTCTGTGAAGAAGACATCCAGATGGCCAACAGACACATGAAAAAATGCTCCCCATCACTCGGCATCAGGAAATACAAATCAAAACCACAATGAGATACCACCTCACACCAGTCAGAATGGCTAAAATTAACAAGTCAAGAAATGACAGATGCTGGTGAGGATGCGGAGAGAGGGGAACCCTCCTACACTGCTGGTGGGAATGCAAGCTGGTGCAACCACTCTGGAAAACAGTGTGGAGGTTCCTCAAAAAACTGAAAATAGAGCTACCCTATGACCCAGCAATTGCACTACTGGGTATATATCCTAAAGATACAAACGTGGTGCTCCGAAGGGGCACGTGCACCCGAATGTTTGTAGCAGCAATGTCCACAATAGCCAAACTGTGGAAAGAGCCTAGATGTCCATCAACAGATGAATGGATAAAGAAGAGGTGGTATATATACACAATGGAATACTATGCAGCCATCAAAAGACATGAAATCTTGCCATTTGCGACGACATGGATGGAACTAGAGGGTATCATGCTTAGCGATATAAGTCAATCGGAGAAAGACAACTATCATATGATCTCTTTGATATGAGGAAGTGGAGATGCAATGCGGGGGGGTTGGGGGGAGGTAGGAAAAGAAAAAATGAAAAGATGGGATTGGGAGGGAGACAAACCATAAAAGACTCAATCTCAAAAAACAGACTGAGGGTTGCTGGGGGGAGGGGGCATGGGAGAGGGTGGTGGGGAAATGGACATTGGGGAGGGTATGTGCTATGATGAGTGCTATGAAATGTGTAAACCTGGCGATTCACAGACCTGTACCCCTGGGGATAAAAATACATTATATGTTTATTTAAAAAAAATTCTGCTTTTTTTAAATAAACATAAAGTAAACAGAAAAAAGAGATGACTATATATTTAAGTTCTGAATTAAAGACTGAAAGAAAACTCTTAATGATATATAATGGTAAACCCTCAAGGATAATATTGGCACATTTAAGATCTTAATATGTTTTCCAAATGACATGGCTCGCTATTCACTCCAGCCCACCTCTGGGCCTTGATGGCTCTTTAGGAAACTCTAAGATGTATGAGTCAAGGAATACATTGACCAGATAATCTTTGAGGAAGACAGCAACCGGCTCTTAAATGGCTGTGTTATCTGATTTTTAGAAAACATGTGATTTTAACTGGGTTTATATATTTCCATTTCACAGATGGTAAATTAAAACTCAGAGATAGGGTCAAAATTTGCCCCATGCTGTACAGTAACTGAAACTGAGGTAACTTAAAATAATTCAATAATCAAAAATCTTGGCTAAGCATTTCCTTTTAAAATAACAGCCACATTTTAACCTTAAAGTATTCTGGTGTCACACAATTTTAAAATTGTTATCTGGTCCTCTCTCAGAAGTCAACTGCCACTTTAAAAATCCAAATCCACAATCTTTTGCTTCTGAAGAGTAGCATGTTGCCAGGTTTGGAAAAATAAAAAGCATTTCGGCTTCAGCGAAAGCCACATAACTGTGATTCATTCTAGTCAGCCTCAAGCATAAATTGCCTCATCACCTCACCCTAAGTGCTTTGACTCCAACATGCAAAGTCCTCAAAGTACAATTTTTCTTAATAATTTGTTATATTCATGAGACAGAGATTTTTGCCCATTTTCACTGGAGCATGAATCTGTCATCTGTTCTTTAAGCTTATTTCTTTTTATTCTTTTGAATAGCAAATGCAGTCAAATGTAGCATGCATGACTCTCTTTAAATAAGATGCATTGAAGAATTTATAGATATTTAGTGGAACACGGTAATCTTTTTATATTGATTTTTCCTGTAAGTAAAACAGACTTTTAGTACAGGAGTTGATCAATCACAGAAATCTTTCCACTGGCTGGCTCTGTGTTGTTAAAATAAAATTATACTAGATCAGGCTGCCAGAAGTAATCTCTCCAACTATCACACCTCCATTGTGGCTCTTTGTTTTAGAGTATTTACATAAAAGTCTAACTCAGATTGTGAGTTTCTTGAGGAAAGTAGCTCTTCCTATCATTTTCAAATTTCTCATAATTTCTCAAGACCCTAATGATCAAAATATAAAACTGAAGTGATTTTCAGGGTACCAACGAAAAGAAGCTTAGGGTATAGATTATTTTGCAAAATAACTGACTTGTAAAAGGCTTAACTCTTACATATTTTTTATCTGACATTAAAATAACTGTATTATATTGGAGCGCCTACTAAGTACCAGGACCTGTGCTATGGAATTTGTATGAATTGTTATTGAATACTCCATGACAACCCTGTAGAGTCAATATTACCATTTTCCTATTAGAACTTAGGAAACAAAGTTCAGAAAGATTACATAAATTGTCCATGGTCCAAATCCTGCCAAGAGTCAATATTGGGATTCATGTATATTCAGTGTTCAAAGGCAGTGCATTCAATTAGCTTGCCTACAATGGTTGAACCTATGCAATGTACTTATGCTTACTACATCTTATGCAAGTCATTTTAAAGACCTTTAATTCAGATAAGATAAATACTACCCTCCAAAATTTTTATATACAGGATTTGACATTTTTCCACCTAGTATAATATATTTGAATGTGTGTTGTTAACTTGTAATATTTAAACATGCTCTTTAACAATATCCAGAGACTTCACATGTTGCAGACAGAGCTGATACTCTTCATATTAATCTCAGACATTATAGGCATCAATCCCCTTCATATCATGTAGTAGGTGAAGACAAGTGATTGTCTATCATATTGTCTAGTCTCACTGAGTTCATTCCTAGACATCAGTCTTCAAGGTTGTTGTGAAATTGAAGTCTGGTAGTCATTTGAATAACAGGTGTGCAGGCTAATAGAAAATTTCTGTATAATGTAGGTATTTCTTTTTCCTCCAAGAAAATCATTTTAAATTCCCTGTGGATAAGGATTCCAAAAATTGGTTGTTCGTTCTGAATTATCATGATTTATATGCAGAAAAACTTTATTCTCATTTTGTGGAGGAAAAGTATAAATCTGGGAGAGACTCAAAGATCAGATAATGAGAATACATCATTTACAACAGATAAGGTTAAATAACTATTAACTTGCTAAAGATTAATGCGACTACTCAACTATTAATTGCTAACATAAATCCAACATACCTCCAGTATAAATGCACCAGCCAATGTGTACTCACACACACGCATCCTGGCTTCATAGGATTGCTATGTGTATAGGCTGTTGATTTTTTTTTTCATATATTTATTTAAGGTACAAATTGTAAAGTAAAGACTTATTTCAACTAACCAGAAATGTTAATTTCAATGATGACTGGCCCTCACAAACATCTTTTAATTTCTTAAATTTTTTATAGCAAGAGTAGGTGAGGATGTGGAGAAATCAGGACTTGTACAGCCACATGAAAACAGTGTGGAGAAGATGCTAAAAATTAAATATAGAACTTTCCTATGATTGAGCAATCCCACTTCTGGGTATATATCCAAAAGAACTGAAACTGAGATCCGAATGAGATATTAACATCCTCATGTTCACTGCAGCATTAATCATAATGATCGAGAGGTGGGAACAACTCAAGTGTTCATCAATAGATGAATGTATAAGAAAAATGTATTATATACATATAAGGGAATATTATTCAGCCTTAAAAAAAAAAAAGAAAGGCATTCTGGCATATGCTACAACCTCCATGAACTACGAATGCATCATATTAAGTGAAATAAGCTATTCACAGAAGAGCAAAAATTGCATGATTCCACTTATATGAGTTTTCTTTTTTTTTTTTTTAAGATTTTATTTACTTATTTGACAGAGAGACAGTGAGAAAGGGAACACAAGCAAAGGGGGTGGGAGAGGAAGAAGCCGGCTTCCCGCCAAGCAGGGAGCCCGATGTGGGGCTCGATCCCAGGATCCTGAGATCATGACCTGAGCTGAAGGCAGACGCTTAATGACTGAGCCACCCAGGCATCCCTATATGAGTTTTCTAAAGTAGTAAAACTCAAGGAGAAAGCAGGATGCTAGTTGCCAGATGCTGGGCAGAAGGAGTGGAGAAGTGCAATTGCTGGGTAGTGGGTACAGAGTTTTAGTTACACAAGAGGAAAAATCTCTAGAGACCTGCTGTACAACTATGAGCATATTGTTAACAATATTGTACTGTACACTTAAAAATTGTGAATAGAGTAAATTTCATATATATTTTTTCATCCCAATGAAGAAAATAAAGAATGTAGTATTGCTTGAAATTTACATGCACTCACACAAAGGAATATGATTTTTGTCTCAAACTAACTGCAATATTATGTTCAATTTTATTGCATTAGCTTCCAAGTGTTTATTTGCTATGAGATTACTTCAATTTTATGAAATCTGAAGATGTAACACTGCCAATAATTTTAATATTTCACTTTTTAAAATTTGGCGTATCTCAACGAACCTTGGTCTTAAAGTATGTTTTCATCTAGCATATATGGTCTGGAAATTACTGTTTCTAGTTTATATTTTAAATACCATACAATATGTCTGCAGGTTAATCTTAGAAGCAAATTATTGTGTAAAAGGAATATAAAATGGGAGCACAATATACAAATTGAATAAAGATTTTAAAAAGAAGTAAAAATAAATGCTATATGAATCTATGAAGGATAAAAAAATATATAAATCTATGAAGGATAAAAAAAAACAACTCAAGATAATGTTATCTCTCTTTTTTTTAAAGATTTTATTTATTTCTTTGACAGAGAGAGAGAGAGAGCGAGCACAAGGAGGAGAAACAGGGAGAGGGAGAAGCAGGCTCCTCTCAGAGCAGGAAGCACCGTGTGGGACTCAATCACAGGACCCTGAGATCATGACCCGAGCTGAAGGCAGATCCTTAACTGACTGAGCCACCCAGGTGCCCCAGGATAAAGATTATCTCTTGAGTAAAGGGAGACAGAGGAAGAAATTGGGGCCACGAGGGGCAGAACGAGAAACAGGGTCTTGGTAGTATCCTAATTCTTCAACTCGGTACTGGCATCTCAAGTGTTCATTTCAGTATTACACATACAGATGTTTGCTAAAATATTCATTTGTGTATTCCAAATATTCCATATTAAAAATATATTGAAAAGCTTATGTGAACATTAAAATGTATTTAACAACATATTCCATGTTCCCAACATAAAGAAGATGAGTGTGTAAATATGGAAGATGTTTTCTACTTACATAATGAAAAGGACCATGTGAGAAAGAAAAATAATATAACCTTATTCAGGAAAACACACACTTTAGTTTTATACTTTGTACTTTTCTATTCTTTACAATTTTTTACCATTCCAACCTTTGTAAATAAACTGTGGTAATAGATAAGTAAGAGAATGCTAGTCTCAGAAATAAGATCTATGGATTTAGGCCCTTCTCCTTCTAGCTGTTTGATATTAAGATGATTACTTATTTTTCTTGAATTTCAGGTTCTGTTTCTCTAAAATGAAGAGATTTGACAGGAGAGAACTCATCTATCACCTATATTCCATGAATTTATATGTGAAAAGTGTCCCAAGTCTGATTTTTAGTGTCTTACTCTCTCTTTATTTTTATATTGAGTTCTAAGAAATATTTGTCAAAATCTGAGACTTGCTTTCTAGAAGAAACCAAAGAATATTAAAAAACCCGTCCATCACTGACCAGAGTCAGAGGACACAATGTTCTCCAATCACATCAGTTATCTGTAAGGATGTCTTTCCTTTTGTTTCTTGGAGAAGTGGACTAATGACAAGAGCAAAGGTCAGGTACACAATGAATTTTTTTAAAGATTTATTTATTTATTAGAGAGAGAGAGTGCATGGAGGGAGTGGGGCAGAGGGAGAGGGAAAGAGAATCCTCAAGCAGACTCACCACTGAGTGTGGAATCTGATGCAGGGCTCAATCCCAGGACCCAGGACCTGAGGTGAAATCAAGAGACTCAATCATCTGAGCTACCCAGATGCCCCTCTTTTGTTTTGTTTTAGTCTTTTCACCTTGTTAGGTCTGTATATTCAATGGAATCTCCTAAGAGACTTTTGGTTTATTTTCCACAGAAAGAATCTATTTGCTTTCTGGAAAACCACAAATGCTTGCTTAGTGAGGACAAGAAATTCTTAAAGGAATCTCATGTTATTTTTCAACAATAGCTTCAAAATCAGAAGTTAGTGTCATAAATTGATAAGATGGTGGGCAATGGGAGAGGGGTCTGGGGTCTGGAAACACACTTCTTTTCATATTTGCTAGCAATTCACAAGCCAATGCAAAGAAAATAAGGAGATACAAAAATAAAACTGTATTTCTTCTAACTTTGAGGTGACAGTTGTTCTCCTGTGTTCTCTTAAGCTTTTAATGACATGTAAATATTGAAAGTAGCCCTTAATGAATAGTTTAGTTTGTCACCATTAATCCTTACAGAAGCCCTTAACATGATTCAGTACGATTATTTTTAAAATTAAGGATTAGGACTCAAATATAAGAAACAGTCTCAAGGTGACATTTTTAACATCACAGGTGTTAGAACCCAGGTCTCAAGCAAAAAGGACATTATTTTCTCACTATTCCTGTGAATAATGAACTGATGGTATTTTTTAACCCCTGAGGCTATATTTATCCCCCTATCCACATTTCTATTCAGTGCGTATTTGTGTTTGGATATCCAATTGTTTTATGTAAACATAATTACTAGAAGAACTTTATTAAACTATTTTTAAAAATTATTTATATTTTTTGTTCTCCTAACGCACATGCTCTACATTTCCAAAGACCTAGCATTACTTATCAGAAAACTTTTGTAGATATTACTGTTGTGGGTAAGGAACTATCTGTAAACAACAGACAATATTCCAATAAATGCTGAAATGGAATATATATCTACTCTTCATCAAACCAAACGACAATGGTGACTAGACATCAGGATGATATTTGAAGTTAATGATAAAAAGAGGTTGCAATTATTTGTGTTCTCATTTACTTGTTTACATAGCCATGACTTTTTTTCTAGTTCAACTCATTAGACTGTAAGCCACTTGAGGAAAGGAATTGTCTTTATAGCCTTTTAGATAGATTTTAACATATGGTCTGGCATTTACTAGATGTTAAGTAAATGAGTATGTTAATATCCTTTGAGATGGTTTTATAATTTAACTTGATTGAGGAAAATCTATAGTACTCCATATAACAAGTATTTGCTTCACTAATCTTGCCAATATTAAGACCGAGGAGCAAAAATATTACAGTTTTTAATTTACCCTCATTTAGATTTTCTTGCTATTCAAGTACAACATTTCTCAACTGTTATTTCTCATGCCAATGAAACATTTTTCAGCCATCTGCCCAGCTTTTTAGCCCCTGTTGAGACAAGACTTATAGTTCTTTGTTGTATCTCTCCCTTTTCCTCTCTCTCATTTCTAGCATCCTTGAAGGAAGACATCTATCTTACATGGGTTCAAAGTATAATAGGTATTGTGGCAAACACTAGTTTGTCAGAGAAACCTGGATTTTGAAGACCAGTTCTACTTCCTCCTGGTAGCATAGCCTGAGAAAATTATGTGTTCTCACTTCAGTCATTAACCATCAGATATAATACATGAGACCAAGATATTTAACACATAGGAAGTCAACATTTTAAGAGTAAATGTTGAGTATGGTATTAACAACTGTTTCACCCAGTCTGATGAATAAAACATTCAATATATTTTCCTGTAGGTTATTACTACTGCCTAATTATCTACCTTAAAACTCAATGAAT
Source organism: Martes martes (assembly GCF_963455335.1). NCBI lineage: Eukaryota > Metazoa > Chordata > Mammalia > Carnivora > Mustelidae > Martes > Martes martes. The sequence goes on from NC_137898.1 coordinate 38,878,267, forward strand.
AGTAACTTTGCTGTGATCATGATACATTTAGACTTTTCAAATGCACCTGTTAAGGATGAAATAAAAATGGCGACTTAGGTTTGAGATTGTTTTCTGCAGCAGATGTTATGACAAGAGAGTAAAAAAAAAAAAAGAAAAAGAAAATTCACAAAGAAGTTTCTACTTTGTGGGGATTATTTCAACCTAACCTATTCCGTTCACACAGGCAATTGAAGTGTTAGGGGCATAGACATTGATTGAGGAATTTTGCTACTGTGATAAATTCCATTTTAGATGTCTATTATAATATCTTTCATTTTAGCAGATATCCCAGTAAATCTGCAGCCACTTTCTGTGGTGCAATTAGAATAGTTTCCACCTAAATCCCCCCCCCCTTTTTTTTAGCCTTTATTACCGTAGACCGTGCACACACAGACTTCTCAAGGCTGAGTGACCCGCACAAAGCAAGCTTTACATCTGCCTTTGGATCATCTGTTTCCCCATGCATTATTCACCCTTCTCCTGCCATGATCTAGGAACCTGCAGAAAAATATGCTGGTGTGATTTATCTCCTTCGTGTCTATGTCCCAGCTCCGCTGCTGTGCTGTAATCACTCCTGCTTTATGTTATAGCCCAAATATGATGAAAGGAAACAGGAGAAATGTGTTTGTTGTCACTTCTGAGATAGACACACCCTAAGGTGAACCCTGAGGAGTCACGCCCCACCCCATCATCAGTCATGCCCCCGTGATTCCCCACTCCTTCAAGTAGTCAGTATCTGCCAGTCACCGCTAATAAATAGAATATGGCAAAGGTGATAGAATGTCAAGAATGTCATTTCCATAATTTCATTATATTATATGACTCTACCTTAACAGACTGGAAAGAAAGATCCACCTGCTGGCCTTGAAGAGGCAAATGGCCATGTTGTGAACTATGTATAGAAAGGGCTCCCTGGCAGGAAATGGCAGTGACCTCCAGAACCGAAGGGCAGCTCCCTGCTGAGAGCCACCATTAAAAAAAAAAAGGGGGGGGGGACATTGAATTCTTCCCCAAATTTGAAACATATTGGGAATAGAACCACATAAAAACACAGTAAAAAGCATGCTTTCCTTTAAGCTAGAATTTTCCTCTTAATGCAGTCATAAGAGTATCTTCAAGTTGCTTGATGTTTTAACTCCTCATCACTCCATAGCATTCTGAATGTGTGTGTTTATAAAAGAATATAGATAATTTCATGCATCATTTTCAAAGAGTTATAATTATATCTAAACATGTGTTACTTGGAAGTAAATATTTGTAAACCACAAGAGTAGACTCTATTTTGACTATGGATCTGGAAAATCTATGATTGTTGGTAAGTCTACATGCTAATCTTTCTACAAGAGTGACAGTATCAGTTTTTTGCACTCATGATTTTAGACAGCATTAGGCTTTTGTATAAATTAAGTAAAAATATTTTTTCATAATTTCCTCCTCTGGCTTGGCCTTATATTTTCAAGTTTCAGTTTTGGGTTTCAGTGCATCAGTCAAATCCTTACTTACCTAAGAAATGGGGATGCTAATTGAAGAGCATGGAGATGAACTTTATGTCTGTTTAACACAGATCGTTGGAGTTTCACTGAGAATAATTTGTACCCTACCACTTCGACATTGTTTGGGGAATATTAAATCCTTATAAAATCGTTTCAAAGTGGATTTGAAGTGTTCTTTTTTTTTACCAGTGTGTTCAGATAGATGAAAAAAATGAGACTGACACAAAGATGACTTACTTTCTGTCCCACAGTTGTAAATTTTGTTTGCTGATAGTATGTGTGCAGGGTAAAACAGGAGAAATATCTATATCACAACTCTCATGACTTCCATTATTCAAAGTCTCTCTCATTAGATTCATAAACTAAATCAAATCTAGACAGTGCAAACTTAATGTTGTATTGTAATTGTATTATAGTAATACATTTTCTTAATTTGATTCTGAGAGGCAACTGATGATAAAACACTTCATGTATCTAATAACAGTTCTTTTTAAGGGAAAAAATAAATACTGAAACATTGTGAGACTCAGATTAAAGAGAGGTTAAATGTAAGAAATGTATCTTTTCTGGAAAGTTATAGTATATATTTAACTCCCTTACTAGATAGTAAACTCCTAGATGGTGAAAACTGAGTATTTTAATTCATTTCCACTCTTCTACATGGTGAGGAAATAGGAAAATCATTACTAATTTCAGATATAAGCTCTATTTTTGTAAAAAAGCAAGATATATACTTAAGATAAAGAAGAGGGTCTGAGACCACAAAATCATTGTTTCTACAATCTATTATGACTAACTGTTATCTTTACAGGTTGTGCCCTGTGAAGTGGCTGAATGAGGGAATCCACATCGCTGTAACATTGGGAGCTGAGGTTAGTTCGGGTGAGTTAGCATAAGAGGGAAGACATTCTTTCTGGTAAATTCATGATGCACCTTATCCTGGGGTGGGCACCTGCATGAGGGCAGTGGCAAGCAGGGACAGACCTGGAATCTTCGGACAAGAATAAGTACTTGGATTTCTGCCTTTATCTTGGAAAAGATGCATTGACTAAGAGATACTGGATCTTTTGTGAATCTGGATATAAGTAAATTATAGGCATGACTGAGGTTTCCCATCTAAGCACAGAATTTTTTAAAAAAGTGTTTGAATAATTATTTTCTCAATCCTCAAAGAAGAATGGTAATTAGTACCATTCAAGATACATAAAAGAGAAATTAATTAATTATATACAATGAGTGACTTTGGTTATTAGGGCATAATTATTTTTCAGAGACAATTTACAATTCAGTAAATTATGAAGCTTGTTGTGCTAATATTAAAATGTCTCTGCATCTAATTGTCAAAACAATTCTATTGGGCAGTTGCAATGACATTATTCTAATTACTATTTCACAGTTGAGATGGTTGTGGATGGATTTCTTAAACAGCATGGTTATATTATATAGTAAATGGGAGATGGAACCAAATTCATATAACTCCTAATCTTCAACTTATTCTTCTTAAGTTTTTTTTTAATTATGTTATGTTAGTCACCATATAGTACTTCATTAGTTTCTGATGTAGTGTTCCATGACTCATTGTTTGCGTATAACACCCAGTGCTCCATGCAGTCTGTGCCCTCCTTAATACCCATCACCAAGCTCACCCATCTCCCCACCCCTCTCCCTTCTAAAACTCTCCCCGGACTCCATAGCCTCTCATGGTTCATGTCCCACTCCAATTTCTCCCCCTTCATTTCTCCCTTCTCCTAATGTCCTCCATGTTATTCCTTACATTTGACAAATAAGTGAAACCATATGGTAATTGACTTTCTCTGTTTGACTTATTTCACTTAGCATAATCTCCTCTAGTTCTTAAGTTTTTATTTAAAATTCCAGTTAGTCAGTAAACAGTGTAACATTAGTTTCAGGTGTAGAACTTAGTGACTCAGCACTTCCATACAACACCTTGTGCTCATTACAAGTGCACTCCATCACCTATTTATGCCATTCCCCCCACCTACTTCCCCTCTAGTAGCCATCAGTTTGTTCTTTATAATTAAGAGCCTGTTTCTTGGTTTGCTCTGTCTCTTTTTCCCCGCCTATGCTCATTTATTTCTCTTAAATTCTACATGAGTGAAATTGTATGGTGTTTGTCTTTCTCTGATTGACTTATTTCACTTAGCAAATCTATATCATTGCAAATGACAAGATTTCATTCTTTTTATGGCTGAATAATACTCCTCTGTGTGTGTGTGTGTGTGTGTGTGTGTGTACCACTTCTTTATCCATTCATCAACTGGCAGACACTTGGGCTGTTTCTATAGTTTGGTTATTGTAAATAATGCTGCTATAAACATTGGAGTACATGTATCCTTTTGATTTAGTATTTTTGTATTCTTTAGGTAAATACCAAGTAGTGTGATTGCTAGATCATAGGGTAGTTCTATTTTTTAACTTTTTGAAGAACATCCATACCTCTATACTGTTTTCCAGAGTGGCTGCACCAGTTTGCATTCCCACTAATAGTGCAGAACAGTTCCTCTTTTCTTCACATCCTCGCCAACAGCTCTTATTTCTTGCATTGTTGATTTTAGCTATTCTGATAGATGTGAAGTGATATCTCATTGTAGTTTTTCTCTGCATTTCCCTGATGATGAGTGATGTTGAGCATCTTTTTATGTGTCTGTTGGCCATCTGTATGTCTTCTTTGGGGAAAAAAAAAGTCTACTCATGTCTTTTTCCCGTTTTTTAATTGGTTCGTTTGGTTCTTTGGTGTTGAGTTTATCCGATTTTTATATATTTTGGATACTAACCTTTTATGAGATATGTCATTTTCAAATATTTTCCCAGTTCAGTGGGTTGCCTTTTAGTTTTGTTAATTTTTTCCTTCACTGTGTAGAAGTTTTTTATTTTGATGAAACCCCAATAATTTATTTTTGCTTTTGTTTTCCTTGATTCAGGAGACATATCTAGAAAGAACTTGCTACAGCCAATGTCAAAGAGGTTATTGTCTGTGTTCTCCCCTAGGATTTTAATGTTTTCCTGTCTGATATTTAGGCCTTTAATCCATTCTGAATTTATTTTTTGTGTATGGTATAAGAAAGTGGTCCAGTTTCATTCTTTAGCATGTTGCTGTCCAGTTTTCCCAGTACTATTTGTTGAAGAGATTATCTTTTTCTTATTAGATATTCATTCCTGTTTGTTGAAGATTAATTGACCACATAGTTGTGGGTTCGTTTCTGGGTTTTTTGTTCTGTTCTATTAATCTATGTATCTATTTTGTGCCAGCACTATACTGTTTTGATTACTACAGCTTCGTAATACAACTTTAAGAGTCAATTGTGATGCCTCCAGCTTTGCTTTTCTTTTTCAAGTTTGCTTTGGTAGGGTCAAGACCTTTTAATAGATCATGAAATCAATTGAGGGGTCATAACTTGTTTTGTAATATTTGAAAGGGATAGAAGAGAGTAGGATAAGATAGAAAATACCTAAATATATCACACATAGTCATAGTAAGGGTTATTAAGTGAAAATTTGTTCCACGGGAGTTATATTTACTAGAGTAGGGATACATATAAATGCAAAATGCATTTTTACTGTGAGCTGTGGTCAAAGGGCCAAAATATAGCATCAATTTAGCATTGTCTGAACTGAGAAAGGAAGGTGAACAGATAGGATTTCACCATTTTAGAAAAATAAAATGCAGAGAAGAAACTTTGACATTGAATCTAATACTGCCCAAGATAGAATCCACTCATTGGAAAAATAAAAGATATCACATAAAACCAAAACAGCACAAACAAACAAAACCCATTCTGTGGTCCAGATTGTCAATCTAGAGGCACTGGTGCTCTCTGATGTTCAGGGATGTGTTCTTCTCAAACCATTCTGACTCTGGAAATACTGAATACAAGCTCAGATGGAAAAAAAAAAAAATTCCTACCTATGTAACTTCCTACTTGGAAGTAATATCCTAGATCAGCATTCAGACCTCCTCATCTTTGAGAACAAATATTTCCTACTATAAACAGAAACATGTGGAATCCACATTTATCTGTCTCTCACATGAATTTAGTTTGTGGAAGGCCGCACTAGGACATTATTGTATCTGAGAAGGAATGAGAACATCATTTGCTGTGGTGGAAAGAGGCTCATAAATTCAGAATTATTTCCCTGTGATTGGTAGCAATTCTGCTCTTAAGGCTGACTTCACCAGCTGTCATAATCGTGTTGAATTGCAAGTTCTCTGAGATAGATACTTAAAGATGGGCTACATGACATGAGTTTTAAAGTGCTTCTTAGGACAAAGCTGAAGAATCAGGTAAAAAGTACTTTCATAAAGGCATATATTTCAGTAAAGAATGAAAACAAAACAAAACAGGAAAACAAGGGAGAAGCATGGCAATAACAGAACAATCACTTTATATCCTTAAAGAATCTAGCAAGCCCCCCGCCCCCGGGGGGGGGGGTGGATAAGGCTCTCAGATCATGAACTACAGATGATGTTCCCCGTCAAAGCCTGCAGTAGCATTCAGTACTTTCTATTTATATATTTCCCTACGTGAAGTGTATGACATTCAGACAAATGTTATACTAAAAAATATTCCAGAATCTTGACTTTGATTCTTTCTAATTTGGTACTGAGGGAAAATCACTTGACCTTTTTAATTCTAAGTTTTTGTATTTGAAAAATTAAAGGCTAGGGTAAGAGTAGGAAAGGGTGGGTAGAAATAATACTATATGTCTTATAGAGTTATCAGAATTAAGTGAAACAATAGATGAAAAGAAATTAGTACCATGTGTCATATAGTGATCTCTTCATAAGTGACACATCACCTTTAAAACAGAGGTGATTATTATGTATCTGCTATAAACAATGTAATAGATACATAATCACAGCATAAACTCCATGCATCTAGAGCTCATTCATTTATTCATTGTTGACTGTTTATCATGTGTATCTCTAATGGGGATTAGTGCATGAATAAAACATGCTTCCTACCACCTATCTGTGTACCAGGGGATAAAGATAGGCAAACAAATAACTATAAAGCATTGTGATGAAACTATAATCTTATAATTGGGGAAAATGTAAAATGCAATAAAAACACAGACAAGAAAGCATGAAGTAAAACTCCTGAGAGTAGTATCATCTTGGTCTATTTCCATTTTCATAGGTGATTTATAAAATATTTAGAACATAGGGCAGAAAAGTAAAGTAGAAAGGTGCAATAGCAAATTTTCCTCTCCTTCTCTTTTTCTTCTAATGATTCTTTGTCTTGGGCAGCCACTGTCCAGGACAGTGAGAAGGAGAAAGAAGTGTAAGGGTAATAGTTATTCAACCCCCAGAGTACCCCAGGTTCTTCCCATACATGATTTAATTTATCTTTATTCTAAATCTATGTATTGGATAAAAGTATCTAATTTTTCAGATAAAAATAAAATAAGACTCTCTGTTAGCTATTGATTTTACTTGGCATAATCCTCACAAATTGTTTCTTTTTAAAAAGAAGCTTCATGTTCACAGTGAATGGGTGATTGGGTTGGAAAGGGAATTAGGGCCAAGCTGGTTCAATTATATATTTTTCTGGATTTTCTGCTGGAGCTCAGGGGAAGATTAAGGAAATGAGGTTAAAGGTACAGCTTAGAGCTGAAAGTAGTCCATTCAGTGCCATATGAGGGGATGAAGGCTGGAGAAGATGGAAGAGAATTAAAGGTGTAGATAAAAGAGAGCTCTGTTGGTATTGAGTACCACTTATTGGCCATAATAGTCCCATGGGCTGGCCACATTCTCTTACTTCTTCCTTCAATTTTGCAAGGAACTTAAAAGAACAGGGTTCAGGAGAGCCTGTGGGTTGGTGGCCATCTGAAGATTGAGAGGGAGTGTTGCACTAGAAGACAGTGTGGAAGCTCCATGCCCTTCCACATACTCTGCCCTGTGTTGCTCTTTATCTGGCTGTTCCTGAGTTACAACTTTTTATACTAAACCAATAATCTAATAGGTAATGCATTTCTCTGAATTCTGTAAGGAGCTCTAGCAAATTAATCAAACTCAAGGGAGAGATTGTCGGAACTTTCCGTCTATAGCTGGTTAGTTAGACATACAGATGGCAACCTGGAATTTTGACTGGCATCTGAAGTGGGGACAGTCTTGGACTTTTAACCTGTGAGAGCTAAAGCTCTTGCTATGTGAATCGTATCAAAATTGAATTGTATTGTAGGACACCCAACTGGTGTTTGGGAATTGCTTGCTGGTGTGGAAAAAAGCTCCATACACTGGAATAGGGAGCAGAATCATTAGCAACTAAAATGAAGAGGACAATACAGGATTATAAAAGATTTAATTATCAAGCATGGGATGAAAAACTCTGATTACTTTGAATATACAGGTTTTACAAATTCTTTATGGTCTCTGGGCCTACGAATAACATTGTAAAAATACAAGAACCTAATGGAAACTAAGTGGAGGGATCCCTAATTTCCTAAAAACCAGAACCCTGTAGCTCCTAGTAGATGATTTCCTTGTAGCTCCCTTGTTAATTATTTCTTCTCTTTAGTAAATCCATTGGCTTGAGGAACTCCATTAATATCTTTCCTACTAACAACTGGGAAATTATCATGGAGTGTGAGTCTCATTTTATTTCCTACTCCTCCCTCCTACTGCAGCTTTTATGTGTCAATTAAGAAATGTCCAGACATTACACCAACTGTAATATCCTATTCTTAATAGCCATCTCCCTCTTTCCTGACACCTATCACTTGAAAACCGTTATTTTATCATTATTTTTGTCTTGTCCTATAATCATTTTCCTTTGAGCTGGGCAATTACACACACATTCATATAAATATTGATTAACTCTGAGTTGTATAATGGTCACCTTGATAGGAGCAAAAATTTTTCCTCTAAAGACAGAGTCCACTTGAACTACACAACCAGGGGAATACATACTACAACCCTACTCTCCTTTCCTTTTGAGCTCCTACTGGGAATCCCCATTGGGTGAACCAAGAGAACCAGAGAACCAGGAAGCTCATTGATCTACTTAATGCAGGTCAGCCTTCTAGGATAACGACCAACATGGAAAAGAATAAAGAGTAGACGTAGATGACAAAATAAAAGACGTTTGGTGTAGGTGTGTGGGAACATGTACGCTCAAACACACACACACACACACACACCCATGCACACACACATCCATGCACGTACATACTACTCTTTATCAGTTACAGATGCAGAATTCCCTGCTTGATTGCAACATGGGATTTTTTCTGACATCAAAGAAGTTATTAGCTGTAGAGTACTTTTATTGTGATTTTAAGCACTTACATGGCTGTATATAATGGCCTTTGTAGGGACCATGTCTAACTCTAGAGGTCCTAAAATCATTGCCTGACAGACAGAAAAAGACAGCAGGTCAAAGAAAATGAGTGGCCAGCAACAGAGTTGGGTTTCTTTTCAAATCTGCCACTTAATTTCATATTAACTGTGGATAAATCACTTAACTTATGTGCTCTCCAGTTTCTACTTTTGTAAATTAAATTGTTGGTGTAGATTATTTCTAATTTTATCAAGTTCTAAATTCAATGATTTTTGAGTTAATGTTTCAAGAACATCTACTGATGTTTCTTTAAATAATAATTAACGTTTAATGCTCTCTCTCTCCTCTCTGCCTGTATTTGTGGACTCCCATATATACATGACCCTATGTATGTTCCTAGATATTTTTTTTAGTTGTCTTAATTGAATAAATTAGAGACAAAATTAGTATGGATTAATAGAAATGTAACTTTAAAACAATCAATTTTAGTGGCTTCAAATGATTTAAGAAATTCCAGAAAAATATGATTACTACAACCCTTCATAAACTCAAGATTTAAAAAGAATCCCACCTGGTCCACATGTAAGGAGCTTGGAAGGGGCCACAACACTACCAATAAGTAAAAAGTTGAACTGACCGAAAAATGAACAACTCCTCTTAGATCTGTAAGAGAGGGGAACACACATGACAAACCGCTCTTCCCAAGATTGGAGAGACAGACAGAAGAATGCTGGATAACTAGAACAGAAACTCATGGAAACCAGTGCCCCAGTAGGAAAACCTACACTGTTATTGATGGATTTACCGGAGGCTCAGTGTGGACAACTCAGAGTGACAAACTCTGGGGAGACTGAGCCAGTATAAACTCCTCAGTTTTATGAGATTTACCTCTATGAACTTAACCAGGTTCACACAGTAAATATGCAAGAAAAAAAAAATCCCCTTATGCTGTTGGATGTAGAGGAAAAGGAGCCATTTTGGAATATGCCTGGGCACTCTTTTAACAAGTCCTGACTTCAGGGGAAACCAGTTAACTAGGGACTAATCTGCTGGGTTATTGTCAGAGCCTAACTGACCAAGGGGAATAGAAATACCCAACCCCAACCTAGTCTAGCCACTTCTCCCCACTTAAGGAGGAGAAAAAAACTGAGAAACACTTGTGAAGTTCATAATTTTAGAGGCACGGGCTCACTAAAAGACTGAGGCCTAAAAGAATTCCCCTGCCCCCACACCTCACTACTGCATTACTAAAGGCCTATTTATGGCAGTTTCTTTTACCCAATACATCATGTCTAGCAAGCAAGAAAAAATTACAAGGCATACCAAAGGCAAAAAACACAATTTGAAGAGGTAGAGTGAACTTCCAAACCAGACATGTCAGGGATGTTAAAGAATACCAATCTCCCCAATTTTGTATAAGAAATTACAAACATGATGATTATATGCACATTTATAATACTTCAAAATATTAAGGGGAGCTGTGTGTGAGTAGAATTATGAGTGATTTTATTTTCTTGGTTGTATTCTTTTATGAAAGTTTATTTCTATTACAATGAGAAAAAGCTATAATATAGTATAATAGCTTCATAAAAAACAATTTCTTGACATTAAAAAAGAATGGTTATGTCAATAAAATTCCTATTTTATTAACTACTATGAAAGCTGTATTTGTAATATTGTAACACATTAACAAACTCAGTAATCTCCTCAAAACTAATAGAAGTAGAATGAAAAATTGCAAATGTAATTTCACTTTATGATACTTAAATCAAGTAAAAAGTATGCTAAAGCTGTTTATAGACTAAATATCCATTAACAATGTAAAAATAATAAATGCCAGTTTTTCTACTAAGACTATAGGAGAAAAAAAGACAGATGCATTATCACTAAATAAGAAAGTATTCTTTTTGTGAGATATTATAGAACTTTATTGGTTTAGGCATAATAAATAATTTATAAGGTTGAGTAATACTTGCTTTTTTTTGGATTTCTTCATCAGAACTTATTTTGAGAAATGTAAATTTGACCAAAGACAATTTTTAGGTATGATGCCAAATGAAAAATATTGTAAATTATTCAAAATAGAGAAGACAAAAATATTGTGTTCACTGATGACTTCTGATATTCTGAAAATGTTCTCCAAGTTCTACACATGCCTTTTTCAAATATCAGTGTATATAGAAGTTGTTCTTTAGGCTTGTTTGGATGTCCCAAAAATGTAACAGCATCCTTTCTTTTATCAAGATTGAAAAACAAGAGATGTTTTCTTAAAACCTTGTAAAATAATGAATGAATTGCATGATGTAAGGTTTAAATGTAGAAATTTTACAACAAATTTCCTGGGGACCTAGAATTTTGGCTTCCAACAAATCTATTTTTGTAACCATATTTTAGTTAGATACTGTATCTCCTACACACAGTTTGTAGTTTCCATGCGTTGGTGACTAAACATAGTGTTAGCTGGTTCTTGTCAAAATTATGTTAAAGCTACAACAGCCTTAGGCATAGTTTCAGTAGGGAAACAAAGAAATTCCCATTTTCATAAACATTTTATTACTATGTATTGGTTTGTAGAGTTGGATCCCCCTTGTCTCCATTCTCTTACATTCAAAGGTCCTTTGAGGATCAGCTCTCCTCTGTGATGCTCATTAGTTTAGTTTATTTATTCATTTATTCACTCAATCAATGAACATTTATGTTAATTAGAAAAACCTTTTAAAAAGTTAAGTTGGTGATTTAAACCAAAATAAATCTTTGAGATAATTTTCATGAACTCGAAAGATCCACCTCCACTAACTCCAAAACTTTCTCGCTGATAAACTACCTAAAGGAAATTGACAAACCCTGTTACAGATTATTTTGTTGTCAGGAAGAAATCCTAACATTGCCTTTCCCAACTAGTGAAAGCTTATTGAAGTAAGGAATGTATACTATCATGTTTCATTATTGTTAAAAAAAAAAAACAAAACTCAAAAGTGATTATTTTTTAACTTAGCCTCATGCTAATTTTCAAAATCACTGAAAAGAGTTCACAAAAATCTAAAACATAGATGGGAGGACAATTATAGTGAGCACATATTTTGCCTCACCCATAATTTTGGAGGTGTTTATCTAAGCCCTCTTGTGTGAAATATAGTATTTATTTTGCTTTTCCATTTTGTATTCTAGGTTTTCATTTACTTGTTTTTCTTTATGACTTGTGTTTTCCTTCTATGGCAAGCAATACCTATGTGTAACAGTTAGCTACTTTTACATTAATACTAGGTAACAAATGTCTCTTCTAACCAAAGATTTTGAAACTCACTTCATGGCCAGGCTTCAAACAAAGTTTCATGAGATTATTTTTTTATTTTACTCCACTTATTGTGATTATGCATACATTTTATTACACTAATATTATTCATGATTGATTACAGAGTAACATATCAACTTCTTTGGGGAGTTATATAATATATGGTATTTGCCCTTCTTACCTTATAAATCACAACACTGAATTTCAAAACTATCTCCTCCAAAGGTTTCAATAAAGATTGTGAATTTGTGTAAGAAAGAACCCTATTTTTCAGATTGGCTTCATGCTAAGAAAAGGTTTTCTGCTGAAATATTACCATGATTATATTTCTTTTGTAACAATATTAAATATTCTTTTGGCTATGGTTTTCCCGTTTTTTAACAATTTCAATATCAATGCTATGTAATTTAGTTACACTGAGTGACACGGGTAATTCTTCAATAGTAATTTTATAGGGTTATCTTACCAAAGTTATGGCAGGAGAACATAGATGATTTCTAAGCTTTTTTATTAGTCTATAATCCTCTAGTAAATATATTTCCCCTTCATGAATTTCCTATTCAGTTGACTGGAAATAATTACACTTAGCATTTCTTTGAGTCTCACAGGTACAAAGAAAAAGGGTCTAGAACTCAGTGCTGATTTATGGAGAACAGTTTTTAAATAATTTACCCAGTTAAAAAAATGATCTAATAGTTCCTGAGAAATATACACTAAAGGAGAATTCTGAAAAGAATATTTATATATGATTCCTATTTAATTTTAAACTGTTATATAGAAAGATATTCAGAATGGGAATTACCTAGACTTAGTCTTGACTCTGCCACCAAGGAAGTAAATGTCAGTACACAAAAATGAGTATGAGATAGAGCAGGTATGACAAAGAACTTTGTTAGTGGTTTCTAGAGAGGGCTAGTGTTGGGATCAGCCTGCCCTGCCAGAATTAATCAGTCGAGATCTCTCTGATTACAGAGAGAATTCCCTATCATTTACAAAAGGAGTGAAGAGAAACCTGTTCCGTGACACTGGAACCCCTTTACTCACTTCCAGAATATAAGACAGTCAAGAAGGTGGAGAGATATATTAATGAAGAAGCTTCTTCAGAGAGCAGTATGTGTGCTGTAAATCTCCATGTGGGCTGCCCTCCACAATTAGTGACAGGACATCAAGAAATCCACTTGGATAGATTTAAAATGTGTTTTTTGAAGTAGAGATCACAGGGAACCATGCCTTATACAGGCCTGAGTAAGCTAAAATGTACTGTGCCAGTAACTGCCACCAGCCATGGGAAATCTTAGGGAGCCAGAGAAGACATTATGAAGAGCTTTGGGGGTGGTTTCCTTATAGGTTCGCAGAGTTGATATTAGTCTCTGTAACTGGACAAAGTAAAGCCTACAATTAGAAAGCCAGTGCTTTTAAACTCCTGGGCTGTGTGCGTTTTTGTATGTATTTAGTGTGAAGACATTTCTAGTCATGGAGTAATAGAAGTATAAAAACTTTATGTAAATTGGTATTTAAAAAATGTGCTCTGTTAAGACATGGCAGTATATCCCCAAGGTCTTTTAGTAGCAAGAGACAGGAAAAGAGACACTATATTGGTAGTCGTAGAGCAAGTTAGACCCTAAACCATTAGCAAGTTGGAGAATGTAATTTATCATCAAAAAGAATCTTCAAGAATATTAACTTTCATGACCTTTATAATCCCTCAGTTGAAACTCTTTAAAAAAAACTCCCAACTTTGACCAGAATGATGCTCTTATTTTCCCTCTTTCTCCAAGAATCCTATTTCCTGGGTATAAGCTCACTTACCAAATGAACCATCTGGTTTATGTTAACCATTTCTTCACTTAGAAATGATTTTCATCTCATCATGCAGTTAATAGTGAACCGGACAAGTAATGGACAAAAATGCTTTTTTGAGGTGGAGCTGGGGGTCAGTCATCTACGCGTTCTAGAAACCTGGCTGACTATCTTACCCTTAAACAGCCTTCCAATTAAAATCTCATCAAAATTACAATTTGCAACAAGTCAAAATTTGTTTCAGTATAATTAAATGTGTCCTCTGTACATATTTTTCTCTCTGCCTAGAATGGCCACTCCGCCCACCACTGTCCACACACCCTTTGCCTTTCACATACCTACCTCTCCCACTAGTTAATTCCTGCTTGGTCTTTCAGATTTAAAGTTTTCTGAAACTTCGTGGGTCTGCTTTAGAGAGCCCCCTTTTAACAATTCTAGTAAATTCTCTGCTTACATCTAAGCAGAACTTATTATCCTGGGGTCCTTAGTTTCCTTTCCTCTCTCCCACTAGGTTCTATACTCCATGAAGGAAGTGAATGCATATATTTGTCCTTGTGCACTCAGTGCCCAGTACAATGCCTGCAAAAAATAGGTTCTCAATAAATACTTGCCAAAGGAATAAATTAATTAAATTAAGAATGAAGGAACTGATTGCCTTAAGACAGAACAGACCTTATCTGTAAAAAAATGAATAATGGTACTATCTATCTCATTGGGTTGTTAAAATATTAAATGTGTAATATATATGTAAAGTGCTCAGAGCAGTGTCTAACACAAAGTAAACTTTATGTATTTGTGTTTGCTCTTGTTAATAGCAGTAAGTTTAAAATAAGAGGTGTTAAGGATCATTCCAGTTCCTAAATTTGGGTATAAGAACCCAAATCCTGGACTTGAGGATATCTGAGTGTAAACTGAAGAAAATAGAAATATGGATGTTAACTTTGTCCCGTGCATGTGTGTGCATGTTCGTATGTGTGTGTGTCTGTGTGTGTGTATCTCAATAGGTTCAGTTCAGTCAGATATCACTTGCTAACCCAAAGCCATAATTTTCTATGAAACAGTAGCTTCATGATTTGGGGCTGATATTCTACATCCAGTATTTTGTTAAAGTAACTAAATGACTACATTAGAAAAATATCAATCATGAACTCAGGGCAAGGGTGGTGTCCTATTTATTGTTACATTTGGAATCCAGTAGTTAATGAACATAAGTAATGTTGGATGCTGTTAATGTCAGTATGACACTATTTCTGAAAGATAACTGGTCATATTTTGGTTTTTAGTAAACTATTCTGAAGCACATCTCAACTTATTCTTTTTTATTTAATTTGCTATTTAAAAATGAGACTTCTCAAATCCCACCATGTGTTCAAAGATTTGTTGAAATGAGTCATTGACAAAGAACAAGGGAATAAAAATAGCAGCCGTAGCGTTCATTAACTGATCTTTCCTCCCTGTGGGTGCCAGCAGACCTTCTAAGTGTGGGCACCCATGAGCGTATAGGCCACTCCCAGGTGTGAAATTATACACTAGAAGAAACAGATATTTTGGTTAATAACAAAAATGTCTTCAGGGGCAACTGGGTGGCTCAGTGGGTTAGGCCTCTGCCTTCGGCTCAGGTCATGATCTCAGGGTCCTGGGATCAGGTCCCGCATCGGGCTCTCTGCTCAGCGGGGAACCTGCTTCCCCCCTCTCTCTCTGCCTGCCTCTCTGCCTACTTGTGATCTCTCTGTGTCAAATAAATAAATAAAATATTTAAAAAAAAGTCTTCAGTTATCCTTTGAGTATCATTTATTTATTTGTTATCATATAATAACAAAAATGTCTTCAGTTATCCTTTGAGTATCATTTATTTACCAGCAGTGTAGCATTTCTGTAAATATTACTAGCTCCCAAATTGACGGATTCTGGGGAGATTCCAGGTGAGTCAAGACAGGTAGAAACTTATGAATTTTTCACTTTTCAAATGGTTCTTCATAATATAATCCAAATCAGAATGCTTTCAGAGACCTGGAACTTTTAAAATAGTATGCTGCATTTCTACTACCATCTGTTTTCCTAAATGTCAGCTGAATCACAAAATTCACTTTACTCGCTATTTCACATGTGTCGTTTTCTTTTTCCTTGTCCAATGTTTCCATAATACACAACAAGAAAATTTTATATCATCTTACATTTATTTAAGCTACCAGATTCTGAAGACAACATGAGCATGCCATGTAAATGATGGATTACATTTACCCATTCTCCCACAGATGTTTGCAGTTGATCAGACAGATATTTGTTGATTATGTTCTTTTTAAAACTGTGTTTTCAATATTAAATATCAAGAAATATTCGTGGTTATTTACTGCTAAAAATACAAGGAGTTGTTTTGAGAGGATGAGCTATGAATTCTCACACAATAGAAAAATGTGCATCATGTCTCCTTATTGCAAAAACTGAGATTTAGGGAGGGAAAAAAGGTGTATTTCCTTCATAAGGTGTATCATAGTATATACACAAAGCTATATCATCACAACAGGTTTTAACATATTAGTGGAAGAGATGGAATCTTGCATTAGCAACATATGGAAGAGGAGATTTTAAGAAAAAGGTGGAATCTGACTAAATCTTTCAGTTTGACCTCCCCCTATAGAATTGAGAATAATTTTAAGAGAGTGAGATGTAACCAGGATTTCCATATTAGCTTCATAAAATCATAATCTTATAATAAAAAACTCTATCTAAAATGATCAGATAGAAGGCTTTTTATTTTTTTTAAAGATTTTATTTATTTATTTGACAGACAGAGATCACAAGTAGGCAGAGAGGCAGGCAGAGAGGAGGTGGGGGAAGCAGGTCCCCGAGGAGCAGAGAGCCCGATGCGGGGCTCAATCCCAGGACCCTGAGATCATGACCTGAGCTGAAGGCAGAGGCTTAACCCATTGAGCCACCCAGGTGCCCCGAGATAGAAGGCTTTTTAAATGGAATATGGAAAACTTCTGAACATTTCTAAATTACCGCTTTCTTTTCCCAAGGCATGCAGTTGCCTTCTACAGTATTTGGCGAGTGGGTTTCTATTCATGTGTGACGAGATCATTTTTCAAAATGAATGTATATTAACATCTAATGGAAATATTATTCTTTCTTGGTTGGAAGATCTTTATTTACCAAGAAAAGTTTGCCTGTGTATATATACCTTTTCTTTCCTATTCTCTCTGGCTGTTTTTGCTGTTTGTTTTCAATTCTTCATAGGTTCTTGATAACCACAGAATTAATAAGATATTGATTTTTAAAGTTGTGTTTTGTTGGAAACTGGAAACATTTTTCAGATCAAGCATGTACTAATTTTTAACAGCAAGGTGTTGGATGGATTTCCAACATGATGGACTATCTAAAGAACTTCTGATAACTTCCATTAAAATATAATAGCAGAAATTCATAAGCATGGTTGCCAAGTCTCACAAATGATACTTCGAAGACAAGTTAGTAAATGGAAATCACTGAACTTATTTACCACCAACAAATACTTGGAAAAAAAAATACTGGTAACAGAACACAGTCAATAGTTTTAGAAATATGTGAGATGAACTGCATTTTAGGACACTATTTCCAAAGGCATCATTGATGAGTTTGCAAAGGAGTCCCTCATTAAAAAATAATAATAATAAAAAAGAGAGAGAGTCCCTCACACTTCATTACATGCTATTCTTTGAACTTTATCCTTGGACTCTACAATGCCCCTTCCTTCCATCGTTTATTGTGCACACATACAATTTACAAAGACTTCTCCAATTAATGATCGATAAAACGCAGTTGAGGGGAGGACAACTCTTGC
Organism: Martes martes; assembly: GCF_963455335.1. Lineage (NCBI taxonomy): Eukaryota > Metazoa > Chordata > Mammalia > Carnivora > Mustelidae > Martes > Martes martes. Next base: position 38,895,994 of record NC_137898.1, read on the forward strand.
CTTCAATACAAGAATGCTAGATCCAGTGCTCATCTATTTCAATCAACATATTTTTCTATTTTGATTTAAAGAAACAACACTGTTTAGGGATAAGCAATGTGTGTTTGCTGGAGTTAAATTAGTCCACTGCTTTTCCACAGTAAGAGTATAATTGGAGGTCTATATATCCTAATATTTGTCACAATATTTGAGACATCAATCAAGATAACAAACTGTTAAATAAAATATAGTCTATCCTCCTACTTTAGTACATATTCTTTCACAAGAGTCTTGAAGACCACATTCAAATTTAGAATCCTTAAACTCCTTGGAATTATGCATTGAAAATGGCCATAAAAGTAAATCTGACTGCCATCCCCTCGCCTGTGGACCACTAATTTTTCTTCTGCCTGCTCTGCCCTGCATCAAAGAAGACCTGTTTTAAGCATATATAAATATCCTAGCTTATACATCCAAACTTCTACCTAAAGACCTTGTGACAACTGCACATAAGCCCAAAGGTGCACATACTGCCATCTGTTCAAATTCAGCCCTAGGAAAGAGGCGCGAGTAGGTTCTAGAAGCAAGAGCAAGCCCATTCGGTCTGGGAATAGTAGTTATCTAATTCTGTTGTGCAATTCAAAAGTGGAGCACGGGATGGCACATTCCTGAGCCTCTTGAATTCCTTGTGTCCTGGAAAAAGGCTTGGCAGAGAACTAAAGCAGAACCTGTAACATTCAGATGCAGGGAAGGAAGTCTGTCTTGTTCGAGACTAAGTGACACTGCCGAAAGACGTTGGTGTAACTCTCTTCCATCTCTCTATGTCAGATATTCACAATGGGGGTTATGTGTTCCCTAAAGGTAAACATTTGTTTCTAAGCGTTAAACCAAATTTTACTCTTCTGAGTGTAAAAGATACTTACAGTACCCAAAACATATTATTAACACATTGTGGGAAGAATGGGGGAAATTAGGAAAAATATGGGCCAAAAATGCTCCTTACAGGGACAATAATGAAAACTAAAGCTGGAGAAACACTGCTCTAAGTGGTAGTCTGGGTCAGACTGCCTGAATTCGTATTCTTACTGCACTAGGAGTCATTGTATGACCTTGGGGAAATGATTTAGCCTCTCTGGCCCCTAGTTTCCTTATCTTTAAAATGGGTATACTAAAAGTCCCTACTTCTAAAGGATTGTGATGAGGTTTAAATGATTAATATTTATACAATGATCATTATAGTGTATAAGATATAATATGCACAAAGAAAGCACTTTTTAAGAAAAAAAGTTTCCTCCTTTGTAACAGTTGAGCTAATAGTTACAAAGGTTGAGTAGGATAATGTCTTATACAATGAGTAACATAGTATTTGGTACTCAGTAAGTGTAGAAAGTTGTTAACTAACATTAAAGTGAAAACTAGAACATGTCTCAAGTTATATAAAATAATTTTGAAAACCATAGCTTTTTCAGATTTCTAATGTCATGTACTATATATTTTTTACCTTTACTACAAATATTGCCAGTATTTACTGCTGGCAAGTTTTCTTAGCTTTTTTTTTTTTTTAATTTTTAAATATATAGATATTTTTCCTTTTGAATAAGTTTAATTGGTCTTTCATAAACCTAAATCTCAGTGATTGGAAAAAACCTATTGCCCTCTAATCACAAAGAAGGCATCCATTCGCCTAGCCCCTTTGGTAAATGTACAGCATGGTATAAGGGTGCTGAGCTTTTCACTTTATAAATATTGCAAAGGATAGTAAGATATTAGCAGTCAAATGAATGAGACCAGCCTATTTCTCTCCAAAGGAGTCTTCAATCCAGCATGAAAAATATGCAGTGTATTAATTTTATCTATACAGGAAAGGAGTCAAACTGGTTAATGGTGTGTTAAGCTACAAATCCATTGTACCTTCTAGAAGTTGCTTGGAAATGAATCTGAGAACAGATACTTTGTCTCCAAACTTTTTCTCATAAAAAAAGAAGAAATAACTGTCTCCAACATTAATTACTGCCTGAAAAAGATAGCTGTGGCTTGATTTTGCACAGTAAAAAAATAAAATTTATTTTCCTTTTGGGGAAGCTGGGTGGCTCAGTCAGTTAAGTGTCTGACTCTTGGTTTTGGCTCAGGTCATGATCTCAGGTTCTAAGACTGAGCTCTACATGGACTCTCCCTCTCCCTCTGACCCTCCCCCTGCTCCTGTACTCTCTCTCTCACTCTCTCTCTCTCTCAAATAAATAAAATCTTTTTTTTTAATCTATTTCCTTTAAAGTTTCTAGCTTTATCCATTTCTCTAAAATAAGTGGGTATATGCAATTCATAGAGTCATATGCACTCATGAAAATATTGTGCTTTTTTATCGATAATTAAATGTTAAAGTGTCTTCATAAAGTGTTAGATGGAAATAGAAATGTTGTTTAAGCATTTAAAGGCTAATCTTGGAAGAAAGCTGAAATACTGAAATAGATCACACAAATCTGTATTAATTGCTAATGTGTTTAAATGATTTAGCACTGAAAATTACTATAAAGATTATTTTAAGTTATCCATTAAAGCATAGTAACAGTTTAATAATCTATTTGCCAACTATTTATCTAAAATCCTCATCTCTTTGTCCTTGTGATATTATGATTTATAATATATATGTATATACTTTTGGCTTTCATCCCAATATCTGGCACAGAGCTCCTGAAACCCTTGCTATGAGAGCTAAAAAGATGTTTCTTGTTAATGAGGTGGTTAATGAGGTGAGCTATCTATGTTAATAAGGTTATTTTTCCAGACCACACCTAAGGATGCAGGCAGGTTGCCAGGAGACCAACCTTGTGATTAGAGGGTTAGAGCTTTCATTCCCACCTCCTTTCATTCTTACCCCCACCTCCAGGGAGGGGATGGGAGCTGGAGGTTGAATTGATTGCCAATGGCCAATGACTTAATCAATTATGCCTAAGTAACAAAGTCACCATAATACCCCAAAGGACTGGGGTCAGAGAGCTTCCAAGTTGAGGAAAACATGGAAGTGCTAGGAGAGTGGACTACCCAGACTGGGCAGGGAATCTCCACGTTCCTTGCCCTATACACCTCCCTGCTGGTGTCTGTCTGTGTCCTTTTTTGTATCCTTTTATAATAAACTGGTAAATACAAATAAATGGATCCCAGAGGTCTGTCTGTTGCTCTAGCTAATTGATTGAATCCAAAGGGGGAGGAGATCATGGGAAGTTCTGATTTATATCCAGTCAGTACCAAATACAGGTAACAACCTGGACTTGCAACAGACCTCTGAAGTCCAGACAAGGGGTCTTTGGAACTCCAGTCTACAGCTGGTTGGTCAGAAGCACAGGTGTGAATCTGAGCTTGTGACTGGTATGTGATGGAGGATGGGGATTCTTACAGGACTGAGCCCTTAACCTGTGGAATCGGATGCTATCTCAATTGAGTTACAACTGGTATCTGGAGAATCACTTGGTGGCCTGGGGGTAACTGCCCCTCCCCATGTTGGAATTGGCTCCAGAACACTAATTAGTCCCCAAATTAGAATACAGCTCTAGGCTTCACACCAAATTTCAACTTTTTTGAAAATCATCAGAGTTCTTTCATGGTACTTGTAGAGGCAAAGTTTGTAAATGTGGCAAAGAATCATTGGAGACAGAATATCTACTTCTAATAACTAAAAGTTGACTTAACATCAAATGCTCTATAGAAAGTTAACATTTTGGAGGTTCATGGAAAGTTTGAACAACTTTCCATACTTATGATACTTATGAGAAAAGCTTATGTGCCCCAACTCCCACTCCCCTTTCTATAACTTCCCTTCCTTCCTCTTTCTTGTCATTTTTTAAAGACAAAACATTTTTATTAAAATCCAGATCAAAGAAATATATACAAAGCCTTATCCAAATAAATCCTCCATTAGATGTGTGTAATCTAGTGCCTGTCAGTGTTTAAGATTTTTAGCCTGTCTTCTGGCAAGATGCTTGTCTTCTTGTTTTCATTTCATGATGGCCATGTGCAAGTGCAGCTAATGATTGTTCCTCTAATGGTAGCCCCCAAATCTGTAATAGCTCAATATGAGTTTGTGTTTCTTAGCTTCAAAACGGGTTTTCCTGATAGGTAGCTCTTCTCCTTTGAGAGTTTAATTGAGCATCTAGGATTCTTGTAACTCATGGCTCTGCTAGTGTGTGTGTGTGTGTGTGTGTGTGTGTGTGTGTGTGTGTGGCATTAAGCCACAAAAGAGGAAAAGGCAGAAGGATCATATATTCTGAGATTCTTGTGGGCCAGGCCTGAAAGTAGTTCACATTACTTCCCTCGCACCCTATGGGCCAATACTCAGTCACAGGGCCACATCTTTTCAAAAGGGACATTGCATCATATATATAGCTCTGCACCTGGGAAGAAAAGGAAATGAGTTTAGTTTTATAGGAACTATGCCTGATACTTATAGAAAGCTATAGAGTAATTTGAAAAATAACAGGCCTTTATTAAATTAATATAATTTCCTACCTTGGTATCTTTTTTGTAACAGCCTAATATTTTTGTTAGACATAATTGGAAACCTTAAAGAAAAGTGTTGAAAATAAAAGTCATGACCGTACCGGGGCGCCTGGGTGGCTCAGTGGGTTAAGCCGCTGCCTTCGGCTCAGGTCATGGTCTCAGGGTCCTGGGATCGAGCCCCGCATCGGGCTCCTTGCTCGGCGGGGAGCCTGCTTCTCTCTCTGCCTCTGCCTGCCTTTCTGCCTGCTTGTGCTCTCTCTCTCTCTCTGTCAAATAAATAAATAAAATCTTAAAAAAAAAAAAAAGTCATGACCGTACCATAAATGTGATGATTTGACAGTTAATTGAATTTATGATCAAGAACAAAGAATAGCATAGGTTGGGTTAGAGAAACTTTCTTGATAATTATTAGTTTCATTAAAGGGAAGTAGTATAAAATGAGTCTCTGTAATATCAAAAGGCTAGCACAGGAAGTTTTAAAGCCACAGTCAATAAACACTGCGGGAATTGAGAGAAGGAGAAGATAATCAATGCAATTGAAAGGGATTACCAGCACCCTTTTATGGAAATCCCGCTATTTCAGAAGCACAAGCAGGTCAGTGGTTGATATTAGCAAATGTCCCTGAAAGTAAGATTAAAAAAAAAGATTGCATAACTCCTAGTAAGTCACGAGAGCAGACTGACTTTGCATAGTTGTAGATGTTGTACACAGAACAAAATCGCCTGGCTAAGGGACAAGTGCTGCCTGAAATCCCTCCTGTACTACACTGGTCAGTCTTGTGCCCAGGGGCAGGGCTGGTTCTGCCAGCAGGAAAAGGAGGATTAAACACCTTGCACTAACACGTGCAATGCATGAGAGGTGGTTTCTTGCAGCTTCACTAAGAGAATATTGCCAAACTTATTTTTTTCCGGTTAAGAAAAGTTTCTCAGAGAAGCACAGATTTACCTATTTCTTGTTATGAGTGAAGTAGAGAATCTGCCTCTTTGCATCTTTATTATTTCATTGTCTTTTCACTTTTCCCACTTTTCTCATGTTTTGGTCTTTCTTCCTCTATGTTTAACTACCTACTTATATATCGCAAATTATAGCTTTTTTGTTGTAATATTTGTTATAAAATCTTCTCCTAATTTGCCGTTTGTCTTGAATTTACATATGGTGATTTTTGCCATTAAAAAAAACATTTTATGTTTACATGTAAAATTCATCCCTCTCTCTCTCTCTCTCTCTCTCTCTTTATTTTTCTTTTGCATATGACAAAGTTTTATGGGGAGGTACAATTCCAGGGCAACAAACAGTGAAAAAAAAAAAAAAGGAAATGCATGGAAGGAAAGAAGCAAATACAAAAGAGTATATTATCACCTGTTGTGGGTTGAAATGTGTTTGTCAAAAAGATACGCTGAAGTCCTAACCCCAGGTACCCGTGAAAGAGACATTTGGGAACAGATAAGGTGAATATGTTTGCACAGATGTTCGAAAAGTAAAATTTATAGTTGCGTTCATTAACCACATTGGAAATCCTCCTTGAAAATGTCTTTTGAGTATTTGTTTCTCCACAGTGGCAACTCTTGTTAATCAGGGAGTATAATAGGAGGTTTTGTGACTTTAGATAGGAAGTTTGTGTTTCTGAAGATACCCAGGATGGGTGGTATCAGCCTCCAATCTAACCTGCTGCCTGCAGGAGACACTCAAAGCACATTTCCAAACACAATCCCAAATGCACCTTGAAGTAACACTGTTTCCTTCCCAAGCCTAAAGAAATTGATACTTAGAAATGTTACTTATTTAAGTTGGTGTTACATTCCAAATTAAGTTACTAATTCTTACCCCCCTCCGCCCCCCGCCCCCGACCCCCAGGGGCTCTTTGCCAGATCATTCTGTTCTGAACCACCCATCCATCACTGATCTTGTTACATAGACTTACCCAAACTCACTAAGTGCAGGGATCCTGTCCTGAGGAAGAGAGTTAATATTGTGAAATATACTATTAACTATTTTTTCTCATATTTTTAAGTGAAGAATATTTTTAGGGCATAGATGTTAGGCAGAGGTTTCAGTGGAACTTTATAAGATGGTTACTGTGTAAAAATTACAAGAGCTAAATCTCCAAATGATAGATATTTACATCCATTGCAATCCACCCCTCCATTACTCAGCACATTTGTACCTGGGAACAGATGGTCAGTTGTACGAAATAGTTACTTACAAGCACAGGTCCCATGTCCATAGTCAGGGATGGATTTAACCACTTCAACTAGAGCAAACACCATAAAATAGGCTTGGCTTTGTTGTTTTGTTTTTGTTTGTGTCTGTGTGTATTTTCTGATAAAGGACCGCAAATCTTGGTTTTGGTAGTATGAACTAAGTAGATATGGTTGCTTTCAATATTCTTTTAATGTTGGCCATCTGCTGCTGTTGCTTATTGGATTATGCAGGGATTAGCTTTTCTGGAGATTCTTAGAAATGTGCATCCTGAATTTTAGAGTTAAAGATAACAAACATTCTTTCGTAATAGGAAATAATCAAGATTGAGGTAATTAATCTGCATGTCTTACCTGTTATAGGGTTTAGAGAAAATCAATTGTAGATGCAGAAAATCAAATTCACTTAACAATTCCTATCTTACCCTTGGAAACCAATCAGCCTCTGGCAGCCATTTCCCAGATTTTATATACAATTAAAAATTCACAAAAACTGTAATATCACTATTTTTTAATTTTTTACATTTTATGCATTATAATGATTCACAGAATATAAAACTAGGAAACAATGTATAGGGGAAAAATTAACCCTAAAGTGGACAACTGTAAAGATTAAATTCTTACATGTGCAATGAGTAAATTATCAGCATAATTAGCAATTAGCAAATTAGTTTGAGGCAGTTCCTCCCAAATATCAAAACAGGAAAGGTTGTAAGGGTAGGCAAAAGTGTAATACAGATATTTTAGATTCAGTTTTCATATTAACTTGGAGTTTTTACCCAGTGTGTTTTCAAGTTTGAATTTATTCAAAGGTCTTTGTGTGTCAGGATGCTTAGACTCCTTCTTGGAGAAAAATAGGACATTTCTTCCATGGTTAGTGATGGAACTACTGAATTTTGCCAATAGAAATATTTCCAAATTCAATCATTTTCAGCACTCAATTTTTATATCCTTTTTGCTCTCAGTAATATTTTGAGTAAATATTATAAATAATATCTGGTTATTTTAGCTTAACAATAAATAATATCCCCCAGTTGGTGATAAAAATTCCTAGAGCAAACTTTGTGGGATGTTCTGAATAAGAAATTGGCTTATAGGAGCCATGATTTCTTCTTTGTATAGAGCCAGTGGGAAAGTTTTGCTTTGTTCCTCAAAAGTTTTATTTATAAAAAATAAACTCAAACATGGAATCATTGCTTATTTCAAAGACAAATAATAAAAGGTCTTTTTCTTCTTCAGTCATTGACAAATACTGAACCTACAGTTAAGATAATAAACATTAATAGTGGTTGCCTTTTTTTTAAGGTTTATTTATGTATTTTTAAAGAAAGAGAGAGCAAACATGAGTGTGGGAGGGGCAGAGGGAGAGAATGAAGCAGACTCCATGCTGGGCATGGAGCCTAATCTCACAACCCATGAGATCATGACCTGACCTGAAACCAAGTGTTGGATGCTTAACTGACTGAGCCACCCAGGCATCCCAAGTGGTTGCCTTTTTTTAGGAAGCCATATTATTTGTAGATATAATTGGAAAAGATGATCCAAAGTAGAAATATCAATGTTATTATTATTGCTTTTAATAATTGCTTCACCATGACTGAAGGTGAAAAATTTTTAAATGTGGCAAAACTAAAATAGTCTTTAAGAATAAATTATATTTATGTTGAATCCTTAGATACCCATGAAAATTAATAAAAATTGAAAAAAGTATCATCACAAAGTAAACCTCAAAAACTAATAAAGAGTAAGTATCATAAGATTGCATAACGAATATATTATAATAAAGTAAAATTGGAACTATAAAATAAAGTGTTGTTTTAAAAAACTCCACATAACTGGAAATTAAAAATCAAGCCCCCCAAATTATTTTCATTTTATTTTTCATTGCAATGTATCCAAACTTCTATTAAGATTATTAAGATTGATTTAAAAATTAGTGAAAAAGATACAAATGAACAATGCTGTATGTCAGTCAACAATTGTGCCATACGTAGAAAAATAAATATGAATTTTTTTTTTCTTCTCTTTTTGGGCACCTACCCATTGATCTCAGTTTGTACCCTGTTTGTGGGTTTTCTCAGAGTCAGGTATGCCAGAATGGATAGCAGAGCTATGGTATAAATGCCACTGTAACTATCAAAGTGGATGTCTGCAAACTCAATCAACCTGTGTCCTATCCTTCTGGGTCTTGGGAGGGAGGAGGGCGATGACAGGGAGTTAAGATAAGCAAACCTGTTTTACCTACTGTTATGGACTGAATTGTGCCTCCCACCAAAATTCACATGTTCAAGTTCTAATCCTCAGTAGCTCAGAGTGAGACCCTATTTGGTTTGGAAGATCAGTGCAGGATTTGCAATTTTTCTTGGGTTTCTACTCCAGAAAACATTTTGAATATGGGCATGGTGGGACCTGGAGCGTATGTTTATTGTAGGACTGCTTGTACTACAGAAAAAAGCAGGAAATACCTAACTATTTATTTGTAAGGAAGTTAACAATTTTTTTTTCATAAAATGAATAGAAATAAATGAATTACAGCTCCAAGCTGTGTTGGAAGGCCTGTAGCTGGTACAATAAAAATATGCAGATTATGACCTACTGAATGAGTCACCCACACATTGTCAGCAGGTAGCTCCCTCAGCTTCAAACCTCCCACTTTGGGGAAATAAAACCCTGGGATCCTTTTGACTAAAAGTGCAGTTTCAATACATTCTCATAAAGGAAGTAAAGTCACAAGATTTATTACTTTAAAATTCCAGAAACAGGCAAAGGTGGGGGATGGGGGACACTGCAATGCCACCCATAACGTCTTATTAAAAAAGTCATACTTTTAGCATTTGGATTTGCATTTCACTTTCGTTTGCTCTGGCTCGTTCCCAGCTAATAAAATTAGAAACACCAAATATCAATGTTCTTTGCCTAAAATTACTTGGATAAACCATTCCAGGACAGAATGAAAGAGTAGAGCACCGTCAGAACATGGCTTGTCTTTGCAGCATATTTCTTAAGCTAAGATAAAAGTACATCAATTTTTGAATCACTATGGTGTTCACCTCTGACATTGTTTTCCAGAAGATAATTCATTTACTTAATTATTTATTTATATCAGGAACAAAACAAACAAACAAACAAAACCAGTAGTTTTTGTTAAATACACAGTATAATGTGATATAACCTATGGGAAGAAGTCATGCCTTTTCTTCTCATTTCTATTATGGCTGTCCTAGCCTGGGCACTTTTTGTAACTCTCTTTCTTAATCAATGATCAGTCTTTTACCTCACTGTGTTCAATCTATAAGGAAGAGAGATGGTACTCCTACCTTTAACTGCAAGGTCAGGGTCATAACAACATAAGCTTGGGGACATTTAGGAGATAAAATCAGTAAGACTTGTTATTGAATGGATAGGGCTGGGGACAGATTAAAAAAAAAATGCCAAGAGTAGCTCTGGGTCTGAAGGTGAAAACACTTGTTACATCATTTCCCTTTCTCTGTGTGGAAGTCCCTTTCTCCTTAAATAAATTGGAAGTTACTTTTGCACAAATAATATAGCATAGATTATTATAATTGCCCAAAGTTCTCTGCTTTTAATAGGCACTCAATTAATGTTTGATTGGTGAGTAAGAGCATACAATTCCAGGACTATGGTAGTCAGAATAGTGGTGCTCCAAAGATGTCCACCTCTTAATTCCTAAAACCCATGAACATGTCACTTTATATGGCAGAAGAGACTTTGCAGATAGTAAGGAGCTCAAGATAGAGACATTATCATGCATTATTATCACAAGCATTCTTGCAAGTGGAAGAGGGAAGCAGGAGAGAGAAGCAGAGGAATATCTGATTATAGAAGAGGAGGTCAGAATGAGAGAATATGAGAATGCAACGCATATAGCTTTTGACATTAAAGATGGAGGAAGAGAGCCATGAGCAAAGCAAGGTGGGCAGCTAATCTAGAGCCTTCAGAAAGGAACATAGTCCTACCAGAAAGCAACAATGAGACTCATTTCAGCTACTGAACTATGTAACTGTGAGAAAATAAAATCACATCGGTTTAAGCCACCCAGTTTGCAGCAGTGTAGCCATAGCAAACTAATGGAGCGGCTAATAAAGTCTTCCAGTGATCCGCGCGTTCTCCCCATTATTAGCCAATCATTTCAATTTCATTGACTAATACTGAGGTTTAAGTACTCACTTCTATGGCTTATAGACCCATTACAATAAACCTCCAAGGAATCATACATCTTAATTTTAGTCTACTTTAATTCTGTGAGTTGTTAACAAGCAAAAGTTAACTAATGTACCTTTTACTTTTATTTTTCTTTTCCTGGGGGCAGAGTGGGAAAAAAAATCAAAATGTTCAGAGTTAATGAGAAAAGTGAGAGAAGTCAAGAAATCTAGTTTATTTGCTAACAAGGATGTTAGTTGTGTGCTGAATTTCCTGAGTAGTATTCCATGATACGTACTGGAAATAAATAGCATTAACTGGTGTCCTAATTCTTTTATACATAAGTACATATATTTTATACACATTTATGTACTCATATGTATATATTCAAATAGTATTTGACCCTTTGAAATTTGAAGGTTAAAGATTTATTAAAATCAAAGGAAATAGTTACACTTTTATATATTGATTACAAACATCCAACAGTTTGTATTATTATAAGTCTATGTTCCAAAAACTAGACATACAAATATATGGATTACTTATTTTAGAATCATTTAAAATAAGTTCCCATTGACCAAAAAAAAAAAAAAATCAAAATGGACCCCAGTTTTATTTCAGAAATTGAAATTGAAATGTTAGGTTGAGCTGATTCTAACAGTATTTTAATCTTCAGTTTTGGAGAGATGCATGACCTTACCTTGTCTAGAAACAGAAATCTGACTTCCACCTGGCCCCTTGCTACTTTGTGATGTGGCCCTTCAGGTTGTGAAGAGCAGTTATTCCAACAATTGAGTCACAATGGTGACTGTATTGTTGGTGATTATACAGAGGTGAATAGAATGTGACTCCTGCTCTATATTAAATGATTTGGAAGGTGAGTCCTATCCTATAATCTATTAACAATTTTTTATTACAGGTGTGAAAGGGGGATTGCTGTAGTTTTGCAAGATGTTGCTATTAGGGGAACTAGATAAAGGATATGGAGTATTTCTGACCCATTTCTTGTAACTACATGTGAACCTACAATTACCTCAAAGTAAAAGAAAAAGAAGGAGAAAGAGAGAGAGAGAGGAAGGAAGGGAGGGAGGGAGGGAGAAGAAAGGAAGAAAAGGAAAAAAATAAGAACCCCCCAAAACAAAAAGAACGGTTTAACAAAAATAGGATTGGGAAGCAAAAAGCCTCTATATGATCTTTTTTTAGGCATGAGATTTTAAACCAAGTAAATGTGACCTTTGATCCTTCTTCACAAATTGCATGCTTGTTGAATGAAAAACAGCTGGAATCCAAAGAAAGCCGGCATGCGAACTCTTGTAAATGGAGTAAAACCCTTTGTAAACGCATGTTTGGACTAAGCAAGTTAGAGCACAGATGGCTGAATGAGAAGTTACTATATTTACAAAGAGGCATCTGTTACATTACATTTAATGGGATCTATAGAGTCAAATTTTTCTCCTCACAACCTGGACCAAGTTATTGCCAATGCTCTCCACTCCATTTAGCATCTCTGTGTGTTTGGCATGCTTCTGAGTTTTCATCATGAGCAGCCTTAATTGCAAAATATATAGAAGTGGTTTTCACAGAGACATAAAAGGAAGGTAGATAAAGTATGGAGCCAGTGTTGACAGTGGCCAGTGTCTCCATGGTGCCATCTACTTGTGCAATAATCCAGGCAGGACCAGGCTTCCTGGCCCACTTGGAGAGGCACACTGCTCCTGTGTTGTGTGCCCACACTTTATTGTCATCGAAAATATAACTTTAGAGTCAGCAGGATTTTTGAGTGATTTGTATGCCCAGGAAGAGCACTTTGCCCTGGAGATTTGGGGCCTATGGGTCAGGATTTATAGAGAAAGGATTCTAGACTCTCAGGGAGTCGGAATATAGTGCCTGTCCTTTATGGTTTCTGCACAGATTTTATGGTATGCATGAGAGAAAACACAGCTGCAACTTGAATTCAGATAAAGAACTTGCTCTCCCCAAGTATTGGACCAGCATAGGGTGGGTAAGATTGGAATAAAAAACTTTATTTTTTGTGTTAATGTTAATAATGCCAGATTCCATAACCAAGCAAAGTCCTACGTTTTTGCCTTATTCACTATAAAGTGTTAACTAGAGTAAATCTGGTCCTGGTTTATGTTCACGTTTGTTTTGTTTGGCTTTTTTATATTCTTAAAATGAGTGAAAAGAAAATCTAATTCAATGGTTTGAATTGCTTCTTTTTTTCTTTTTCTGACAAAGAGAGAGAGCGACATTGAGGCACATGATACTGACTTACCTAAGATCGTACATTTAGATAAATGGAGGAAAATATAAGAGTGAGGATTTGCAAGGCTGTCTTGTAAAGTAAGGACCCAAAGACTTTGCTCTGGATCACTCCATGCAAATATACCAGTTCAAAGATTAAACTGAAGCATATTAAAAATTTTAAGAGTTTATTTGAGGAAAATCAAATGGAATTGGGCAGTGGCAGACAGGGAGTGGAGGAGAACAACTCGACTGACAAAGGGAAAGACTTCTGAGGAGAAAGTGTGAAAGCAAAGAAAGGAAATCATTTGATTAACTGCAGCCTAAAGCCCAGTTGGCTGTTTATGATTGGTCGCTCTTAACATTTGATTTTGTAACCTTGAGGCTAAGACTTTTGTTTGCTGACATAGACTGCCAAGGCATTAGAGACCCTTTGTCTAATAGCCTCCTTGTTTAATGGCTTCAACAGTATGCACATATACACATACACAGAAAAGTAAAATTTTATTTTGTTTCTTTTTTTATTTTAAAAGAGCATTTTTCACAATGTAAGTTCATTTTCTTTAAGTTCTCTTAATATGCTAACTTATTTTATATTTTCTTCCAAGTTTTTATTTAAATTCATGTTAGTTAAAATATATTATGGTATTGATTTCAGGAGTAGAACTAAATAATTCATGGCTTACATACAATACCCAGTGCTCATGGTAACAAGCACCCTCCTTAATGCCCATCATCCATATAGCCCATTCCCCCACCGAGCTTCCCTCTGGCCACCCTCCGTTTGCTCTCCATAGTTAAGAGTCTCTATGGTCTGCCTCCCTCTTCGTTTTTATTTTATTTTTCCTTCCCTTCTCCTATGTTCATCTGTATTGTTTCTTAAATTCCACGTATGAATGAAATCATGTGGTATATGTCTTTCTCTAACTGACTTATTTTGCTTAGCATAATATGATCTAGTTCCATCCACATTGTTGCAAGTGGAAAGTTTTCATTCTTTTTGATGGCTGAGTAATATTCCATTATATATTAATACATTGCTTTAATTAAAAATCATCTTTTTCTGGGGCCCCTGGGTGGCTCAGTGGGTTAATCCTCTACCTTCAGCTCAGGTCATGATCTCAGGGTCCTGGGATTGAGCCCCACATTGGGCTCTCTGCTCCGCGGGGAGCCTGCTTCCCTTCCTACTTCTCTCTCTCTCTGTGCCTCTCTGCCCACTTGTGATCTCTCTGTCAAATAAATAAATAAAATCTCTTAAAAAATCATCTTTTTCTGATTACTGGTAAATCTGTCATATTATGGATAGGCAAGATATCCCCCCCGCCTTTGGAAGGTTATCAGTCTAGTCTAGAAGCTACTGTAAGAGCTAGAGAAACTAGTCTAAGAAGCAAGGACCTCCACATTCCCTAAACAGTTACTTAATCTCAGTATGAGCTTTATTAGAAAAAAATCTCCACCTTTTTCTTACTTTGACTAGAAAATAAGTTCTTATAGTCTTTTAAACAAATTTTGTGATGCATAATGTGAAACAAATAATGTGAAGCATTCCTTCACATTATTTTTTTTATAAATCAGAACACAATCACAAGGTGTATTTCCTGGGAGTATGTAGACCCCTGATAATATAAAATGTTTATCTGTATCCATATGGTAGACATGTAAAACATAAGACTTTTTTTTGTTCAATTCTTACATTCTGGATAAAGATACCAATTCAAAAATGTAGTTCTAATGTTAGTGGGCATTTTCAGACATTTAAACAAGTTTCGTTGTTGTTATTGTTGCTCTTTGAAATAATCCTATAAACAAAGAAGTTGTGAACACATAATAAATTTAGTTAACAAACTTGTTTTAAATCAGGCATATTCACTAACTTTATTACACCTTAGGTGATTTTTTTTTAAATGTCAAGTTATACAAGTAAATGAACTCAAGTACTTAGGTATCTTGGTATAAAAATAGATATTTAGTAATATTATGCATTTATTTAAATTATGTGTTCCTATGATTGGACTGAAAACATACTAAGATTTAAGGGACATAATTTTTTTAAAGATTTTATTTATTTATTTGACAGAGAGAGACACAGCGAGAGAGGAAACACAAGCAGAGGGAGTGGGAGAGGGAGAAGCAGGCTTCCCGCTGAGGAGATAGCCTGCTGCAGGGCTCGATCCCAAGACCCTGGGATCATGACCTGGGCCAAAGGCAGCTGCTTAACGGCTGAGCCACCCCAGGAAAAAATATTTTTAATTGTTATTTTCTCATAACAATTTATGTGATGTCCAGGTAATTTTTGATGATCACCTCTGTGAGTCCAGGATTTGTATCTTTCTAGGTTCACAAAACCATTCCTTCCCTTCCTCTGTCCACTCCTTAACTGCCATTAACTGTCACAGAGCTTATTTAGTTTTACATAAGAGCTCTTCATCAGATCCACTTGTAGCAAAGTGACTTCTTTTGAAATATGTAGAGCTGATGAGATGTCTAGTCTTTCTAATCTCAGATCTCTTTTTTGTTGTTTTCAAGAAGGCGAAGGGAAAAAGAGAACAAAGATTCAGAATTTAAATAAATTACTTAAAAGAGAAAAAATGACTGATCTGAATTAAGTCTTCATAAGTGAGGAAGCAAAATATACTATAAAAGTTTTTGAAGAGTTTTAAAATGGGTCATGGTGGGGTTCCTGGGTGGTGCAATCAGTTAAGCAAGCAACTCTTAGCTTCTGCTCATATCATGATCTTCAGGTCGTGAGATCAAGCCCTGCATTGGGCTTCACGCTCAGTGTGAAATCTGTGTGGGATTCTCTCTTCCTTTCTCTGTGTCCCTCCCACTCGTGCTCTCTCTCTCTCTCAAAATAAATAAATAAATATTTTTAAAAAATTAAATGAGTCATGGTAACCCCTTCTAATAGTAAATCAGAAATTAACTATTAGTTCCTTAATAATGATGACAATTTCATAATAATATATATTTAAAGTATGTGATTATCTTTAAAGTAATACTTAAAATATGGATATTTCCTCTTAGGACAATAACATCTTTTCATATTAAAAAAAGGAAAAATTATATAATTTTATATACTTTAAAGAACTGTATAGTTCACTTTCTGTACATTAAAGCAGACCTATTTCAATATTTGGGAGGAAAAAGGGCTCTCTTTATAACTACTAGTATTAGGATAAATTGAGGTAATTTGAAAAATCAGATGATGAGGGCTTTTATAATTTGAATTGTGAACATGTGACATGAACTTCTTGAGCTCTGCAGCTGGTAGTTTATAGCTTATTATTTGCCCCTTCTCAACATTGTATCTTATCATGTTAGCTGGGCAGTACCATTAGAGAAAATGGAATTTGGGTTTGCAAAAAGAAAAATTAACAAATAAGGATACAGAACAGGACAACTTTGCAATGCAGACTGCGGAGAAGTAACACTAGTTAAAATAAAATATATGTGATAAGACTTAGTGGAGAAAGCTGAGATTTGTTAAAAGTGATTGACAAAGAAGGTCCATAAGGTACAGCTTTTGGTTTGGGTCCTGTTATGGAGTTATGAGTGGAGCATAGTCTATGTAGTTCTGCCAAGTGTGGCTTTCTCCAGATACAGAGAGAAATCTGCCTTAGTATAAACACCTATAAAGTAACAGAGAATCTTACCAGGTATTTCTTTTTCTAAAAGCTTCTTTCTATTTTTATTAGCATAATGATGAGATTCTTTGAGTGGGATTTAATAAGGAAAAAAAAATCAGTTATTTCTCATGTTTCTGGTATAGCCAGGATTTGGTTAAGAAAATAGAAAACCCTCTACTTTTCTCAAGAAAGAGATTTAACATCGGGAATTAGTTACCTACAAAATCATTTTAAGGGTTACTAAACTGGCCAGGAAGTGCTACCACTAGGGTGGCTGATAGCTCACAGAGAATCAGAAAGTCGCTACTGCCCCAGGTCGAGACATTACCAATGGTGGTCACACGTCTGCATTCAAATAGGTAACTCACAGACAGATAGATGCACAGAGGTCTCCCAGAGCCCACGCATCTGCCTCCTATAGCCGAAAAAGACTCATGGCTTGTGGTTTCCTTGCGTTACCAACCTTGTGTGACTTTCTTTCATTGGTGACATCTAATCAGAACTCTACTAGTAAGAGATTCTGGGAAATGAAGTTTCCTGTTCATTCCTGCGATACAGGGAAGAAACTGTCAAGGCAGAAATTGGACCAGGCAAGGAGGACTTCATTCAAGAGAGGAAGGAGACCAGAACTCAGTCTGAATTCAATCCACTGGAACGAATTGCAAGAAGAATGCAACATGCCAGGGGAGAACACAGGCCATCTGTGTTTTCTAACTGACTTCACCCAAAGGAAAAGTAGACTTCTAGTGTCTTTGACAGGAGGTAGTTTTACAAACAGCGAGCAAGACACTCACAGAAGTCCACTCCTTCTCCCTCATAGAGTCTGGGACATAGTGGCAAAATCTTCCCCGATTATTACATTTCAAAAGGATGGTAACCAGGTTCTTGAGAAAGATATACCTGGATTGTAAAACCAGCAAGAGGTTTTTCAAAAAACTTAAATCTCAAGTGGGCAAAGGAATAGTTTAGAATGACGAGCTTTCTAAAGTGAATACTCTAAGAAAATAGAGTCAGGGGGTGCCTGGGTGGCTCAGTGGGTTAAAACCTCTGCCTTCGGCTCAGGTCATGATCCCAGGGTCCTGGGATAACCTGCTTCCTCCTCTCTCTCTGCCTGCCTCTCTGCCTACTTGTGATCTCTGCCTGTCAAATAAATAAATAAAATCTTAAAAAAAAAGAGAGAGAAAAGAAAAGAAAATAGAGCCAGGAGCCTAGAATCAAGAAGAATCCTGTCTAAAGTTTAGTCAAACTGACAGAAATGTTAAGATCCTCTCAGACAAAATTAAAAGGGATAAGCATTGTGGTGATTGCCAACTGCTTATCTCATCTTCCTTCCTTGGCATCAAGGATACAAATTTCTAATATCCTTTGCAGTAAACCCTTTCCTCAGGAACTCATCAAAATTCTCAGTTACACACACAGATACAATTGGGTATTTGTCACCACACAGAACACATGATGCAGTGTTTGTGTGATAGATATAATGAGACACAGTCCTCACCTTTTTAAAATACCATTTTAAGCAAATTATTGGCTATGATATTATACATTAAAGTTAGAAGTATTAAGAAAACATCATTACAATCCTTAATTTCAAATGTGGTACAAACCCTAAGTTTGAATTCCAACTCCACTACTTACTAACTTGTGTAAGACCCTCAACATTTTTGAGCCCAGGTTTTTCCATACATGTTGTTAATAGAATTAAATAAGAATATATGGGAAAGTGTCTAGTATATAATATATCACAACTAAAAACTAGTACTTCTTTAGTTTTTCATGGGAAATACTAATTATACTTGGTTTTGAAAGGCAAATATAATTTTAAAGTTGGATAAATTAAATTGAGGGGGAAAAATGGTTCACTGAGCCATGTTGAGGTTTCCATCCAAGTTTAGATACTAGACAATTTAGATTCTACTTTTTTTTTAGCCAAGGTTTAATCATCTAAAAAGGAATCTCTTCAAATGTTGGTAAATTTGGTTGCATTCTCCTTTTTATTGGTTTAGTCAACACTTGATGCACCAGAATTTCAGTTTTAATGGTACCATAAATTTGAAACTTGAATTTATTAAGTGTGGTATATAATGGACTCTTCTTCCTCTCTCGTTGTTATTGAGCATCTTTTCATTGGGATGGCAAATGCAGAAAAATTTTCATGAAAATCCTTATATTAACCTACTCTAGCTCTTACTTCAGATTAAATCCAAAATAACCTGGTCATGGAAGAAGTTCACATTTTATTCAAAATAAGTACTTTCTTTACTTGTAAATAATAAATGCGTAAGGGAAATCAAAATAAATCCCTTTCAAATGATTTTAACCTTGATAAATTCGTCATGCATTAAATTTATCTGCAACACATATACCAGAAATTTTGAAGAGGACAGACTGGGTATTGACTCTGGCAGAGTGCAAAAGAAACTATTAAATAAAAGCTTTAAGCACTAAATAAATAAATATTTTAAAAGATTAATGTATAATAGTGAGACATGATAGAGTATTATTTGGGAAATAAAATTCTAATTTTAGCCATATGATCACAAGTAATTTTCAATTTCTTGGTATTGAGTTTCTCACCTGAAAATCCAGGCTTTGATTGGATAATATTATGCTTATTGCTTAATTAAAAATGTTACATTCAATTATTATTACCCCCATAGGGTAGACACAGTTTTATAGATGAGAAGACTGAGTCATATTGGGGAGTAGTACATGATCTACTGATCCAGGACAGGGGATGTTGGTAATGAGCTGCCTGTTTTGGCTAGAAAGGTAGGTCAGAGATAAGATATGGAAATCCTAAAATGCCTTGCTAGACGTTTACACAGAAGTACTTACAATATGTTAGATATTTTAGAAGATCCCAGCCTAAAAGCAAACAAAGGGAGGAATGCCAGATTTAAGAGAAAAAGGTATAGAATAGGAATCTCTTTTTCCTAGATGCTTCTCCAATGATGGTCTCCCGCTTCTATTGTTATCGTTTGGTGGGGCTCTGAGGCTACTGTTCGTGCCCCATCCCTGAGTTTATCCCTTTTTGCTTTAGTCAGTTTCTCATCTGTTCACATCCTGCTAGTTTTGTCAAAGTTGAGGGACTATAAATTTCTCAGAGGAAATATTTTGCTATGAGGGAAGAAAATATTGAGACAGTCAGCAGGGGTGGGCTATACACTGTAATGGCTTTCTAGTGTGTTCTGTTTTCCTACCTTTAAGTATTATTCAGGGAAACAAGCTTTAAAATTATTTGTTAATTAGAAATTGCAGTGTCTGGGGTTCTAAGTTTTGGCTGATTATATGTTGGCTATATAACCATGAAGGATAATTATTTAGAATTATATGTTGAAGTACGGAAGGTAGCAACTATTTCTCAGTATAATATATGTGATTCAGATACATGGATTAGAAAGGTGATAAGGCCATTCTCATTCCCCCCCTCCCTGCCTTAATCCTTTTTTCTCTGTATTGCTTATTGGCAACATGGGCTATCTGAAAAGGATTCAAAATACATCAATGTATTAAAAAAAAGGATTAAAAAGACTTGTTCATTTATACAAAAGGGGGAACATGTGATAAATACTTTTTAAGAATGTCAGAAGTAGGAACTGAAAACTATTTGATTTTTCATCTCTGGAAGTTTCTAAATATAAAAGAATGTGAAACCATTTTAGGACAATACTTATTCTGTAAGGTAAGCAGGATTCTAAGATTACCTGCAATGAATCATGCCTTTGGATTATCTCCTCCTGTTGAGTGTAGGCAGAATCTGTGACTTCCTTCTAGCCAATAGAATATACAAAGATGATGGGATAGTCATCCTGTGATCTTAGCCAACTGGAAAGATCCTTCAGCTAGCCTTGAAGAAACAAGCTGCAATGGGTTCTTAGGACCATGTCAAACATTTAGTAAGGGCTATATCTGTTTGTTAAATAAAGACAGAGTAGAGTACTCAAAGAGTATTTGAAAAACTTCAGATTTTCTTTTCCATTTTTAGTCCTCTACTCATAAATTAGTTTCTTCGACCTCAAAGAGGTATGAAGTAAGGTAAACATATTTAGGCATTTTTTTTTCCCCTTCACATTTTCTGTTTTTTTTGTATTACTTTCACAGCTGCTTTTGTTCAGGCTATTATGAGGTACGACATATGGGAGTGAATAATGAACTGTGTCTTCATTGTGGTGGATTTGTAAGCTCTAGGTGATTCATAATGGTGAGCTGCTCTACCAACATTTATGAGATAATTGGCAGCAGCAATTAATTTTGTATAGATGGATTCTTTTTAACCAGAAAAAGATGACTTTCAGAATTCCATTATGTATTGTCAGTCAATGAAAAGTCTCTGAAATTCTATGTGATCATCGCACTTTTCTAAAACAAATTTCACTAGAGGAATGTAACTTTGGCATATTAAGAACATGCTTGTCCAACTCCTTTGTCATCCTATTTCAAAGCCTTGGGAGAGTGTGTTCTGAAATCCATCAAACATTTGACAATAGTTGAACAATCGTAAAGTGAGTGGAAACATTTGCATCCTGGTTCTCCCTTATTTGTGTTGTCTCCGCTGACTTTTAGAAAAGTAAGCCAAGGGCTGGCTCTGGGCAAAATGTCAAGTTCAAAATTCTCTGCCTGTCATTTAAATCCTCCACATTTGTCCCTTTCTACCTTTCCAATCTCAACTCTGATTATATTCGCATGCCTCAGGATTTTTTAATCTTACTGCCTTTTAGGTAGTCCTCTGAAACCTGGTTTCCCTTTCTTGCCTGTGGCTCTTTGCTCACACTTTTACTTCTGTACAGAATATTTCTTTGCCTCCATAGAAGCTAGTGTGAACTCTTTCTCATGCCCATTCATATTTATATTCTCTAAGATACCTTCCCTGATGGATTCAGAATTTTTATACACGTCTCTTATTTCTCTATGTTTTACACTTTTAATAAAACCCTTACTGTGATCTTGGAATCAAAGGATTTATTTACATGTAGTTAGTTATTTGCTTATGAGCTCCTGAGGCTCTGTATTACTGCTACTGATACCACACTCACTACGACGAAGACTACCGTGCCATATACAATGTTTTGTAAAGGGCATGTACTAAATCATGTTTATTGAATTGAGCCAATTTAAAATTACCAAGGCATTTGGTTTTGAAGGGCTGAAATCATTTATAGTTTCCATCCTTATCATGGACAATTTTACCCCTGACCGAATTTGTTTCACCTCTGAAAAGCAAACAAACCAGCTACATTAAAGAGGATAATGTCATAAAAGTAATCAGTAAACTATAAAAAACAAAACAAGCACCAGTTAATGAAATTTGTTTTTTTTCTGCATATTTCAGCGATTTCTCCTTTTTCTTTTACTCTTCCATGTCTCGAACATTGTATTCCATGTCTTGAACATTTTCTAACTTTTATTTACTCTACTGATAATGTTTGCCTTAGCTATTTCTTAATATGGTAATGTAACCTTTACCTGGGAATCTATGTCTCTCTAATTTAAATACATTCTTTAGTAGCAGCCCACTTATGTTCCTATATATACTGGCTTCTGTTAAACAAAAGGATAACAGCATTGTAATGATCAAAATAAAAGAACAATATGTGATATTAGAGCAGTGGAGAAGAGCTCAAAGAGCAGGAAAATTTGTGCTAATAGCTGCAGGAAGATGACATTTATTATCAGATGATAAGATATGCTGTGTTTTTTAAAAAGAGATAAGGCTGAGTAAAGTCATTGAGGACAGTCCAATGAATGTAGCTAGAGCTCGAAAGTTAGCTCTGGGTGAACACTTCATTCATAAGTGAACTATGTGTAGGTGGTAATTTAAACCATGAACAAAGAGGGGTGCCTGGGTGGCTTAGTGGGTTAAACCTCTGCCTTCAGCTCAGGTCATGATCTCAGGGTCCTGGGATCAAGCCCCACATCGGGCTCTCTGCTCAGCAGGGGGCCTGCTTCCCCCTCTCTCTCTGCCTGCCTCTCTGCTTGCTTGTGATCTCCCTCTCTGTCAAGTAAATAAATAAAATCTTTAAAAAAAAAAAAACATGAACAAAGATAAGATTGCCTAGAGAGAGCATAGCAAATGAGAAGAGAAGAATCTTACCGAATAAGCTTGAGTAAACAGAAGGTAGAAAAGGTAAACATGCAATAGAGATAAAAAGGATCAGAAACAGAGTTTTGAGAAAACAGAGGAGAGAATTATGACTAGGAAGCTAAGTAACAAAGTATTTCAAGCAGAAGGGATATTCTATAGTATCAAATACAACTAAGAAGTAATGAACAATGACAAAATATGGGTTGCTTTTCTCAGCATGTAGGACCCTGTTCACCTTGGCCAAGCTGACTGAATGGAGTGGTAAGTGTAGAAACTGGCTCAGAGTTGGTTCTGTGTAATCATCGGGTAAAGAAAATTTAACTGTGCATAAGTCTTTTCAATTGTCTAATGGAGATACATAAGGATAAGATAGATCAGGAAATCTAGACAAACGTTTAGTCTGCTTGTGAGCCGGTATACAAGCTTAGAATCCTGTCTGTCACAGGAAGTTCGGGACCTATCTACCAGTTGTTTTTCAGGGGTCTTTATTGAGTCCGGGGGCGCCTCACACACAGAACAGTATCACAGTGTCGTGTTGCAAGTGCTTTCTCACGCCGTCAGCAGGAGCCTTCTCTAATTCCGGTGTACCCAAATACTAATGAGCTTGAAGTAGTTAAATATGAAAACCCCAAGTGGCAGACAAAAATGAGCTCAGTGGTGTTTCAAGGTGCCCATAACTGCCTATTTGGGGATCATTTCCAACTTATATACAATCTGTAGGTCTTTCTTGCTGCTGACATGAGCCAAGTATAAACCAGGGTAACTGTGCCCCCCCAACAACACCTCAAAGTCTGGTTTGGGAAGACAGCAGACATCTGGATAATGAAAAAGGCACAGAACAGAACAGATATTTCAGAGAAAGATGAGCAGACACAAATCCAAGATGCTCTTTACAAATAGCTACCATTAGGCTTTTTCCCTAGGCATACTGAGGAAACAAAATAATCTTACATCTGAGTTGGTGAATAGACTGCAACTGAAGATGGAAAAATGCTAACAAAGATGTAATTTGCAATGTAATTGTTAGTCAACAACTTGATACAGAGGCCTGTCACGCCGTCAAAATCAGGTATGGGACAAGAACAATGGCGAGTCCAAAGAAGTGGATAATCAGACAATACAGAGTCAAGTACCTCAGGCCTTCTACCCAGCATAGTGACCCCTTCCTCTAAGGGAGAAAGTGCAAACTCAGAGTAAGGATTGTCCAATTAGCTTTGAAGTGTATACTTGGGTTTATGTTAATTCTGTGTTAACTGCATATATGTATGTATTTGATCACACTCAAATGTGATCAAAATTCATTATAATAAACATTTGTAAGTGAGAACTTTACATATTTTTCCACACTGTGATTTGCTGCAAATGCTTAGTGGAACTTACCCGCTATTGGTTTTTCTCTATAAAAACATTTCCACTCAACATTAAAATATCTTTTTTTTTTTTTTTTTAGAATGAGCTGGGATATAAATCATGATAAAGCAATATTTGGCAGCTTATTTCTCTTGGAACCTTTTGATGAAGATGAAGGATTTGCTATGATAGTTGAATCCACATTTCATAATGCATACTACTCAGTATTTATTACATATATGATGGCTCATGGTAAATATGCTATTTGTTTTTATGATGATTTTCAATTCTATTTCACAGGAAAATGGGTGAAATTTCTTAGCCAGCTTGGTTAGAGGAAGAGTTTCCGGTTTATGTCTCATCTCGGTTTTGCATTTGAAGTTGTTTTTGCCTAACGTGTTTCTGCCAGAATGTTTTCTACTGGTTTTCCGCTACCTTTTTGTTAATCATGGGCTATTTTCAGTCTTTGCTTAGCACTTCATTCTGTGAAGTGTTTGAGAGCTCACAGAGTTCTACTCCTTTCCCATTAGTTGTGACAGTTTTCTGCTGTCTTCTTTGTTAATGAGACGGAATGAGTAGGACTGGGACTTGGTCCCTCCTCCCTCATTCTACTTCTTAGACCAATTTGAAATGCAGTAAGTCGTGTTCATGTGGCCTGGCTTACCTACCCATTCAGAACACTTCGCGCTTACTCTACTGGTGCTGGTACTTTGGGAGCTTGGCTCCTTTCAAGTTCTCTTAGTTTTCAAGGTAATCAAAGATCCCAAGCCTTTCTGAAGATCCTGTGTTCACTTGAGTTTCTATTACCCCATTTTACACTGATGGATGTTCCTCTTCAGGCGTACCTAAGGTCCCATCCTGAGTAGGCCTTCCTCTTTCCCAGACATTTGTCATGGCCCTCAGATGTTGAGCAGCCTGCTGAGATGTTGTCTCCTCCAGGCTCCAAGCCTCAAATCCTCCTCCGTCTTGTCCCAGAGCCTAGTCCTCACCTACTGTCAGAAGAACCATACTGCCTGGTGTTTAAGGCCAATAATGTT
This sequence comes from Martes martes, assembly GCF_963455335.1. Taxonomy (NCBI): domain Eukaryota; kingdom Metazoa; phylum Chordata; class Mammalia; order Carnivora; family Mustelidae; genus Martes; species Martes martes. The sequence continues at coordinate 38,921,166 of NC_137898.1, forward strand.
ATCAGTTATACTTTGTCATTATTCAAATAACTACCTCTCCTGTAATTACCCAAGTCTCTGTTCTGCATAAGTAAATTGCCAGGGGGATGACACCACAATATCTTTATTTCAGTTAGTTTCATATGCTATGGAAACAATACATGGGTTTTCAGAATGTGCATTTTTAGTAGATTTTTCTGAATTATATAAATTTCCCATTTTTTTGTTTCTCAACTATTACCCTGTCTTCAATAACCTTGGTCTCTGTGTATGTTATGAATATTCAATGCATTGTCTAAATATAGAGGCTCTTAACTATTAAAATGTAACAAAGCAAAGCTAGAATTTCTTTGCTAAGCCAATAAGACATAGCAATAAAGGAGCCTCAGGGGTTATCTTTAATGCCAACAAACTGCCACTAAAGCACTGGCATCTGGCAGTATTTATGTATTAAAAAAAAATCACTGAGCTTCTAAGAACTTACTAATTTGAAGCCCTGTAGCAACTTTTGCATAGAAGCAGTTTATTTCATCACCTATATTCCTCCCAAGATAGCAGTGAGGGGGAGCGGGATCAGCTAGTACCAAGATTTCTGTAGAACTTTCCATTTTGTCATGAGAGCAATTCCAACTAAGTAGACCAAAGCTCTCATACTGAACTTAAGGGTCCAGGTTCTTAGAAACTCACTGAATTCAAGAGGGAAATTGAGAAAAGCTCAATTTCATTAAATCCGTTAGTTTGTTTACCCCAGGGCAGAGCAGAGAGATCTGGAGCTGTTCTCCAGCAGCAGGCTGGTTACAGAGGTCTTGCAGAAGGTAACAAGCACACACTGAGATGTAAAAGATCTCCATCAGAGTAAATATATATTCTGCTCAGCAACAAGAACATGAGCTGTTATTCTTTCAAACTTTTATTCAGAGAGCATTAAACTATCTTGGTTTGTGATCAATGGAAAACAATTATCTTATGCCCCTGTATATTGTATTACTTAATTAATTTTTACTTTACAAGACACAAAGTGCTAGTCATGATTATGGGCCATGCCCAATGGGCACATTTATTTTGAAAAGCCTTTGAGTGCTTATTGATAACACAAAAATATTTTATTTTTACATTTTCATTGTAAAGATCTTGCAAGATATGAGAGAACCTTTCAGAGACTACTTGATTTATCTGAAGAGGAATGCTACCATGATTTTTCAAATTAAAGTGTTATGTTTTGGGGGAGAAAGACCTGGAATGTGTTTCCTTATTTTCAAAAAAGCCATCTCTTACAGAGATAAAATTAACATTCATTTTCAACTCATCAACAACAGGAAAAAAGAAGAATAAATCACAAAAGGAAAATAACACTTTTTCTTTTTAATAAATTTTATATTAATTTTCTTAATTACACAAAATTTTACTTTCATTTCTTATGACAAAGGGAGGGATACCAAACCATGTTCTAGTAAAATATCTGCTCTAAGATATTTTCTTAATTAAAGTTTATTCCATTGTTTTAGAAAACTCAACTTCTTTTTTTGCTTCTGTATAACGTTGAATCTTTGTTTTAATTGAAAATAATGTATTTTTCAAAGAAGTAAATGACTGTGTACTTTTTAGAAAGTAAACTGTAATTTTAAGAAGCAAACTTTAGGAGCAAAGGGCTGGTTCAGTCAGAAGACCACGTGACTCAATATTGGGTCCTTGAGCTCAAGCCCCATGTTGGGTACAGAGCCTATTAAAAAAATAAATTAAAAAAAATAAAAAGCAAACTTTATACAAAATGGTATATTTTATTTCTAATAAATATATAGTTTTCTTTATTTTCGATCATTCTGTGACTACTCACCTATTTCTTTCTTACTCTCCATCCTGGCTTTCTTGATTCAAACTTTCATCATCTTTGTCTGAACTTTATAATTTTATATTTGAAAAGCAATATAGCATAGTGGTCAAGGGTTTAAGATTTGAAATTAAGTTTTAATTCTGACTTTTACTTTACTTGAGGTGTTACTTAAATCTTTCAGAACAGTTTTCTCTTAAGCAAAATGAAGAGGTTTTCTTCTCATTTCTGTTTTGCTTGGATTCTCTGTTTGATGGGAATTCTAAGTTTACTTTCTTATTTTGGTGAGACACACATTCCAGCCATCTACTAAGTGCTGGGCAATGTGCTAAGCAATTTATATGTATTTTCTACTTTAATTCTCATACCCCAAACCTATGTGTAAGTAACATCATTATCTCATTTTAGAAATGGTGGAAACAAAGCTTAGAGAGCACTTCATCCAAAGATGAGGATTAACTGCATGTAACTAAGACCCAAAATTAGAGTGGTTTTAGCAAGATAGAAGTCTATTTCTCTCTTTATAAAAATCCAAAGGTATGTGGTTCAAGGCTACTTTGGTGCTACACTTCCTGAAATCCTCTGGGTTCCAGGTTCCTCCCTGCTTACTCCTCTTCCATTGCCAAAGGGTGGCCTTGATCTTTGTGTTTCCAGACAATAATGTTCATGTTTCAGGTGGCAGAACAACTGAAAGATAAAATTAAAATGGGTAATGGTAATTTGCCAGTTATCCCTTAAGTCAGGTTTTGTCCAGAACTCAACTATGAGACATCACGTGAATGCAAAGGAACATAGGAAATGCAGTTTTTAATTTGCGTTTGTTGTGCATCCAGTTAAGGAGAAGGGCTATTCAATAGTGGTACAGATTATGAATGCTAACTCTAGAGTAAAACTACTTGGATTCAAGCCTGGCTCTCTCGTTTATGAGTTAACATAGGGATGTTAAGATACAAACTCATTCTTGCTCTCTCTGATGTGGATAGTATGGATGGCTATAGGAGAAATTGAGCCTCTGTCATGGAGCTAAACACAAACCAGGCTTAGGAATCAAGAAGCCAAGAAGAATCTAGTGAAAAACAGAATTGTTGCATACTTGATTGATAAGTGACAATGAGTATGAGTAAAAAAATTGGATGATGATTCACTTATGCCCTCTAATTTTCACATAAGGATTTCCTTTGTGGTCCATCTTAATAGGAAACATACAGTAAATTCTCGGAAAGGTAGTACAGCGTAGTTGAATATATATATTACGAAACCATAACACCCATCAAGCTGTGAGATCTTGGCAAGTTTTTAAATCAACATGCCTCAATTTCCTCATTTATAAAGTGGACATAATATGAATACTGCAGGAATTATAAGTTCTCAATAAACAATAGCCATTATTATATGGGTACCATCTTTATGATTACCAACTTCTATTATTCCATTTTACTAGTAGAAATAATACACAATATAACTTTTCTGTTTTTGAATCCCAATGGTGGACACAATAAATTCTCATTTCCCTACCTTATCTTCAAGAAAAAAAAAACAACAAAACAAAACAGGCAGGTATAATGTGAACATCTTTATCTTACTGAAATAATGACACCTTTGTATAAGAATTTCAAGTATGAAATACAATTTTCTAAAATATTCTTTTTTTGTTTAAACATTCTTTTTAAAAAAATCTTATTTATTTATTTGAGAGAGGGAAAGAGAGCACAAACAGGGAGAGCGGCAGAGGGAGAGGGAGAAGCTCAATCCCAGGACCCTGGGATCATGAACCGAACCAAAGGCAGCAACTTAAGGAACTGAGCCACCCAGGTGCCCCTTATTTAAACATTCTTATTAGAAAAGGCATTCTGTGCTTAATAATTAAATGAGAAATAGGAAAATATACTAAATTCTAACTGAGAGACTACTTTTTGGAGACCCTAAACTGTGCCTCCCTCAACTCCTAACTGCTCAGGTTACAGATAATATTTGGCTTTATCAAGGACATAGAACATGAGCTGTGATTGCTTTTTATTTCGTGTACTTTTGTTCTATATACCCACCTCTTGGGAAGTGGCACTCATGAGAAAGCTTAAAAGCCAAAGAAACCAAAAAAACAAATGACCAAGTAATTAAAACGTGGAATAAATTCCATCTGGAGATATAAAAATAAACTACACTTTGCTTAAATGAAGTGAGAAGTCTTTTTCTCAAGGCTCCTGAAATAAAGAAAAGGTGAATTAAAATTTGTATCTTTTGTTTTGCTAAATGTTACTAAGTTGCTATGGAAGGAGACCACTTCTTGTTTGGCACAAGACTACTTATGGGGTAGATCAGCGATGGATTTCTGTCTCAATGCACTAGTGAATACGCATGACCTCAAAGGTAAAAGAAGAACAATGTCAATGATAATAATGATTATGATGGAGAAAGAGAGACCAAGATTTTGTACTAAATTTGATTCTTAAGACCTGGATTTTTACCCATGGGGGCTCCACGTTTTTTTTTTTTTGTCTTGTCATCTTAATAATGAATCTACAGTGTAGGAATTCTTAAAACCGATGCATTGAAGCATCTCCATAGTAATGGGTAGTGGGGGTTGGTGGGCAACCTTGCATGTGATGGATAAGTTTCTGGACCTTTTACCTTGAACACCTTGCATGGGGAGAATGAGAGAAAACCTGCTTTTAAGGCTTTAGAGCTCAGAAGAAATATCTATGAGAATGTAACATAAGGTATTAAAGCAGTTATCAAAGAGAAAGACTGGGTCTGTGTTTTTATTCTTAGACTGTAGGTGATTTAAAAAAAAAAACAACAGACAAACAAAGGCAACACATACCTATCCAGTTCTTCAATGTAATTTAAATATGAGGTTCTATTAAGATCTTAATATATAAGCAATATAAAAAATGTGAGAAGATAACGTTTAATTCCTTTTATTCCTAGGTTATTCTGACTGAACTTTCTGTTTTTTCAGCCCCAGCATGATAATTATTGGATGCAATTCCTAAATTTAAATAATAGTGTAGTTATGATTGCTTTCATTACTTTCATAATAAGCTAGTATTTAAGATCTTATTTGTGAAAGAAATGGCTGGAAACTAAATCTGGTTTTGGATGAACCACTATAATGGCTATTTTACAGGATCTATACTGTGATCCTATGACACAGAAAAAGTTGGAAGTGGAAAATTTGAGGCTACAGAAGTAATAAATATCAGTACCTGATTAGTAGCCACATCTCTGACCCTGTAAATAAAGGCACTTTCCTGGGGCGGCTGTGTGAGGGCATTTTCCTTTGCCACTGAAAATTCCATATCCACATAATGTCATCTCAGAGCTTGAGGCTCAGAAATATGAAGCCGTTTGTTAAACGTGGTTTGCACTCAAGGGCGATGAGGATGCTGTTGGAGCAATTCTGTTTATTAGCTCGTGTTTTCCTGAATGGAGATGCTGATGAATAAGCAGGCATGGCATGACAAGTAGGAGAAAAACAGCCAGAAAGAGTTGCTGAGCATTATGCTCCAAGGGTTTTCTCCAGAGTATTTGTAAGGAGAATTATGCACATATTAGAGTTCATATTTGGTTGGGCTCTCATTTATTTTTCATCCTCAGATAAACTTCCGTCTGAATTAGTTTTGTTCATAGGTATTTAAAAGTCGCGTGACAAAGCCAGAGTCTTTGCTTATAATGAAGTTGCTCTATATTGACATTAGAAGGGAAAATTGCCGAAGGAATTAGCATATTAATTAGGAATAAAAATAAACTAGGTTGCCGTAGAATCTTCTTGAATATACATTTTCCACTTAGCCGAAGAAATCTAAGCAGACAATTTGTTTCCATAAACAGGCAGTTTATGAGGGTATGGCACTGCTTGCCTGGGCTCCATCGATCTTTATTTCCAAGTGTGGATAAAAGGTCAAACGCATACCATGGGGGGTATAATTTTATTTTGGCAGGCTGCAGGGGTATCTGTGCTAACAACTCTCAGAGTCGTAAGAATTTCAAACACTATTTGTACCCGTTTTATATGTAACACATTATGCTGTGCTCAAAACCACTGCAGATGAGGTTCAGGCTCCAAGGAAGTAACTTAGATTTGCAATGATGAAAGTAAATTATTTTTATTTCTAAAGGGAAAAGTAATTCTAGGTAGCGAGTAAGCGTGCAGCTCCTTCAGTTCAATCTGTTATTAGAAAACCACAGAAGGAGGAGTCAAGATGGCGGAGAAGTAGCAGGCTGAGACGACATCGGGTAGCAGGAGATCAGCTAGATAGCTTATCTAACCATTGTGAACACCTACAAATCCAACGGGAAATCGAAGAGAAGAAGAGCAACAATCCCAGAAACAGAAAATCGATCACTTTCTGAAAGGTAGGACCTGCGGAGAAGTGAATCCAAAGCGACGGGAAGATAGACCCCGGGGGGAGGGGCCGGCACCCGGCAAGCGGCGGAGCGACGGAGCACAAAATCGGGACTTTTAAAAGTCGGCTCCACTGGGAGACATCGCTCCAGAGGCTAAACTGGGGGGAAACCCAGGCGGGGTCAGCATAACCCCAGGACCCGCGGGGTCACAGAAGGACTGGGGGTGTCTGAGTGCCGCAGAGCTCGCAGGTATTAGAGCGGGGAAGCCGGCTATAGCGACAAAGCCGAGGAGTGAGCTCTAAGCCCGGGGTTACCTTGTGCCGGTCGCAGGCTGGGTGGGCTCGGAGCGCGGCCGGAGGCCACGGAGACAAAAGCGACCCGGCGCTTTTCTCCAGCTCCAACAATTGACTGCTTTCCTCGAGGCGCGACCGCAAGCCAGGGAGGCGGGGCTATTGGGCGCTTTGCTCTGAGAGTGCACTGAGGAGCGGAACCCCAAGCTCTCGGCTCCTCCGGGCCGAGAGATTGGGAGGCCGCCATCTTCATTCCCGTCCTCCGGAACTCTACGGAAAGCGCTCAGGGAACAAAAGCTCCCGAAAGCGAACCCGAGCGGATTACTTAGCCCGGCCCCTGGCAAGGGCGGTGCAATTCCGCCTGCGGCAAAGACACTTGAGAATCACTACAACAGGCCCCTCCCCCAGAAGATCAACAAGAAACCATCCAAAACCAACTTCAGTCACCAAGAACAGCGGAATTCCACAGCAGGAGAAAGCAAATCCTACCTGGACAAAATGACAAGGCGGAAAAACTCACCTCAAAAAAAAGAACAAGAGGCCGTACCGAAGGCTGGAGACCTAATCAATACAGACATAGGTAGCATGACAGATCTAGAGTTCAGAATGACAATTCTCAAGGTCCTAGCCGGGCTCGAAAAAGGCATAGAAGATATTAGAGAAACCCTCTCCGGAGAGATAAAAGCCCTTTCTGGAGAAATAAAAGAACTAAAATCTAACCAAGTTGAAATCAAAAAAGCTATTCATGAGGTGCAATCAAAAATGGAAGCTCTCACTGCCAGGATAAATGAGGCAGAAGAAAGAATTAGTGACATAGAAGACCAAATGACAGAGAATAAAGAAGCTGAGCAAAAGAGAGACAAACAACTACTGGAACACGAGGAGAGGATTCGAGAGATAAGTGACACCATAAGACGACACAACATTAGAATAATTGGGATTCCAGAAGAAGAAGAAAGAGAGAGGGGAGCAGAAGGTATATTGGAGACAATTATTGGAGAGAATTTCCCTAATATGGCAAAGGGAACAAACATCAAAATCCAGGAGATGCTAAGAACGCCCCTCAAAATCAATAAAAATAGGTCCACACCTCGTCACCTGATAGTAAAATTTACAAGTCTTAGCGACAAAGAGAAAATCCTGAAAGCAGCCCGGGAAAAGAAGTCTGTAACATACAAGGGTAAAAACATTAGATTGGCAGCGGACCTATCCACAGAGACCTGGCAGGCCAGAAAGAACTGGCATGATATATTCAGAGCACTAAACGAGAAAAACATGCAGCCAAGAATACTATATCCGGCTAGGCTATCATTGAAAATAGAAGGAGAGATAAAGAGCTTCCAGGACAAACAAAAGCTGAAAAAATTTGCAAACACCAAACCAGCTCTACAGGAAATATTGAAAGGGGTCCTCTAAGCAAAGAGAGACCCTAAAAGTAGTAGATCAGAAAGAAACAGAAACAATATACAGTAACAATCATCTTACAGGCAATACAATGGCACTAAATTCATATCTCTCAATAGTTACCCTGAATGTTAATGGGCTAAATGCCCCAATCAAAAGACACAGGGTATCAGAATGGATAAAAAAACAAAACCCATCCATATGCTGCCTACAAGAAACTCATTTTAGACCCAAAGACACCTCCAGATTTAAAGTGAGGGGGTGGAAAACAATGTACCATGCTAATGGACATCAGAAGAAAGCTGGGGTGGCAATCCTTATATCAGATCAATTAGATTTTAAGCCAAAGACTATAATAAGAGATGAGGAAGGACACTATATCATACTCAAAGGGTCTGTCCAACAAGAAGATCTAACAATCTTAAATATCTATGCCCCTAACATGGGAGCAGCCAACTATATAAACCAATTAATAACAAAATCAAAGAAATACATCGACAGTAATACAATAATAGCAGGGGACTTTAACACTCCCCTCACTGAAATGGACAGATCATCTAAGCAAAAGATCAACAAGGAAATAAAGGCCTTAAATGACACACTGGACCAGATGGACATCACAGATATATTCAGAACATTCTATCCCAAAGCAACAGAATATACATTCTTTTCTAGTGCACATGGAACATTCTCCAGAATAGACCACATCCTGGGTCATAAATCAGGTCTCAATCGGTACCAAAAGATCGAGATCATTCCCTGCATATTTTCAGACCACAATGCTCTGAAGCTCGAACTCAATCACAAGAGGAAATTTGGAAAGAACGCAAATACATGGAGACTAAACAGCATCCTTCTAAAAAATGAATGGGTCAACCAGGAAATTAAAGAAGAATTGAAAAAATTCATGGAAACAAATGATAATGAAAACACAACAGTTCAAAATCTGTGGGACACAACAAAGGCAGTCCTGAGAGGAAAATATATAGCAGTGCAAGCCTTTCTCAAGAAACAAGAAAGGTCTCAAATACACAACCTAACCCTACACCTAAAGGAGCTGGAGAGAGAACAACAAAGAAAGCCTAAACCCAGCAGGAGAAGAGAAATCATAAAGATCAGAGCAGAAATCAATGAAATAGAAACTAAAAAAACAATAGAACAAATCAACAAAACTAGGAGCTGGTTCTTTGAAAGAATTAATAAGATTGATAAGCCCCTGGCCAGACTTATCAAAAAGAAAAGAGAAAGGACGCAAATAAATAAAATCATGAATGAAAGAGGAGAGATCACAACCAACACCAAAGAAATACAAACAATTATAAGAACATACTACGAGCAACTCTATGGCAACAAATTTGACAACCTGGAAGAAATGGATACATTTCTAGAGATGTATAAACTACCACAACTGAACCAGGAAGAAATAGATAACCTGAACAGACCCATAACCAGTAAGGAGATTGAAACAGTCATCAAAAATCTCCAAACAAACAAAAGTCCAGGACCAGACGGCTTCCCAGGGGAATTCTACCAAACATTTAAAGAAGAATTAATTCCTATTCTCCTGAAACTGTTCCAAAAAATAGAAATGGAAGGAAAACTTCCAAACTCATTCTATGAGGCCAGCATCACCTTGATCCCAAAACCAGACAAGGATCCCACCAAAAAAGAGAATTACAGACCAATATCCTTGATGAACACAGATGCGAAAATTCTCACCAAAATACTGGCCAATAGGATCCAACAGTACATTAAAAGGATTATTCACCACGACCAAGTGGGATTTATTCCAGGGCTGCAAGGTTGGTTCAACATCCGCAAATCCATCAATGTGATACAATACATTAATAAAAGAAAGAGTAAGAACCATATGATACTCTCAATAGATGCTGAAAAAGCGTTTGACAAAGTGCAGCATCCCTTCCTGATTAAAACTCTTCAAAGTGTAGGGATAGAAGGCACATACCTCAACATTATCAAAGCCATCTATGAAAAACCCACCGCAAATATCATTCTCAATGGAGAAAAACTGAAAGCTTTTCCGCTAAGGTCAGGAACACGGCAGGGATGTCCGTTATCACCACTGCTGTTCAATATAGTACTAGAAGTCCTAGCCTCAGCAATCAGACAACAAAAAGAAATTAAAGGCATCCAAATCGGCAAAGAAGAAGTCAAACTATCACTCTTTGCAGATGATATGATACTATATGTGGAAAACCCAAAAGGCTCCACTCCAAAACTGCTAGAACTTATACAGGAATTCAGTAAAGTGTCAGGATATAAAGTCAATGCACAGAAATCAGTCGCATTTCTTTACACTAACAACAAGACAGAAGAAAGAGAAATTGAGGAGTCAGTCCCATTTACAATCGTACCCAAAACCATAAGATACCTAGGAATAAATCTAACCAAAGAGGCAAAGAATCTATACTCAGAAAACTATAAAGTACTCATGAAAGAAATTGAGGAAGACACAAAGAAATGGAAAAATATTCCATGCTCATGGATTGGAAGAACAAATATTGTGAAAATGTCTATTTTACCTAAAGCAATCTACACATTTAATGCAATCCCTATCAAAATCCCATCCATTTTTTTTAAAGAAATAGAACAAATAATCCTAAAATTTACATGGAACCAGAAAAGACCTCGAATAGCCAAAGGAATATTGAAAAAGAAAGCCAAAGTCGGTGGTATCACAATTCCAGACTTCAAGCTCTATTACAAAGCTGTCATCATCAAGACAGTATGGTACTGGCACAAAAACAGACATATAGACCAATGGAACAGAATAGAGAGCCCAGAAATAGACCCTCAACTCTATGGTCAACTAATCTTTGACAAAGCAGGAAAGAATATCCAATGGAAAAAAGACAGCCTCTTCAACAAATGGTGCTGGGAAAATTGGACAGCCACATGCAGAAAAATGAAATTGGACTATTTCCTTACACCACACACGAAAATAGACTCAAAGTGGATGAAGGACCTCAATGTGCGAAAGGAATCTATCAAAATCCTTGAGGACAATGCAGGCAGCAACCTCTTTGACCTCCACCGCAGCAACTTCTTCCTAGGAACATCGCCAAAGGCAACAGAAGCAAGGGCAAAAATGAACTATTGGGATTTCATCAAGATCAAAAGCTTTTGCACAGCAAAGGAAACAGTTAACAAAACCAAAAGACAACTGACAGAATGGGAGAAGATATTTGCAAACGACATATCAGATAAAGGGCTCGTATCCAAAATCTATAAAGAGCTTATCAAACTCAATACCCAAAGAACAAATAATCCAGTCAAGAAATGGGCAGAGGACATGAACAGACATTTCTGCAAGGAAGACATCCAGATGGCCAACAGACACATGAAAAAATGCTCCACATCACTCGGCATCAGGGAAATACAAATCAAAACCACAATGAGATACCACCTCACACCAGTCAGAATGGCTAAAATTAACAAGTCAAGAAATGACAGATGCTGGCGAGGATGCGGAGAGAGGGGAACCCTCCTACACTGTTGGTGGGAATGCAAGCTGGTGCAACCACTCTGGAAAACAGTGTGGAGGTTCCTCAAAAAACTGAAAATAGAGCTACCCTACGACCCAGCAATTGCACTCCTGGGTATATATCCTAAAGATACAAACGTGGTGCTCCGAAGGGGCACGTGCACCCGAATGTTTATAGCAGCAATGTCCACAATAGCCAAACTGTGGAAAGCGCCTAGATGTCCATCAACAGATGAATGGATAAAGAAGAGTGGTATATATACACAATGGAATACTATGCAGCCATCAAAAGACATGAAATCTTGCCATTTGCGACGACGTGGATGGAACTAGAGGGTATCATGCTTAGCGAAATAAGTCAATCGGAGAAAGACAACTATCATATGATCTCTTTGATATGAGGAAGTGGAGATGCAAGGTGGGGGGGTTTGGGGGGAGGTAGGAAAAGAAAAAATGAAAAGATGGGATTGGGAGGGAGACAAACCATAAAAGACTCAATCTCAAGAAACAGACTGAGGGTTGCGGGGGGGAAGGGGGATGGGAGAGGGTGGTGGGGAAATGGACATTGGGGAGGGTATGTGCTATGATGAGTGCTGTGAAATGTGTAAACCAGACGATTCACAGACCTGTACCCCTGGGGTTAAAAATACATTATATGTTTATTAAAATAAAAAAATTTAATAAAAAAAAAAAAAAAAGAAAAAAAAAAAAAAAAAAAAAAGAAAACCACAGAAAGACATAGGAAAAATCAGTCCAATATGACATTGTCATGAATTGTAGCCACACTGAGGAAGTTAGAATGCTTCTATATGACGTATTGTGAACAAACAAAAATATACACACATATTCACATTAAAAATATACATTGAGAAGTCACTAAATATATTTTTTTAAAATTTGAGGGTATCAGAATTTCTAACGTGAAAACAGATGGACATCTTTGTTTTGACAAACAGTTTACCACACCTTCAGATTTAGGACAGCTGGTATTGACAGTAGCTCCTATCGGGGAAGAAACAGTCTAGGAAATTTTCCTTTCTAATAAAAATTGAAGTTAGGTATAAGCAAGGTAATTCATAAAAGGGTACAGAAGTTAATGTGCAGAACTTTAACTTTTTACAATCTTGTTTCAATCGCTTTTTTGTAATTCTTATGGTAGGAGTCTTAAGGAAGAGTTCCCATTTCTGTAAGATCTGAGCCCTGCAAGCAAATGCCAGTCTATTATAGAACTTTATTTCTTTGACTACCAGGTTGTACTGTAAAGTTATTGAAACATTTGGGCCTTATTAGTGACCAGCTTTATTCACAGTGCCTTAGTTCAAAGTTAGTTACAGATGCTCCTTGAATTGTTAACATGTGATGGGCTTTTAACCACATAATTTGTAAGTAGAGAGGGTAGAGAGGGTTTCTTGTGCATTGGCAGCTCAACTCACAGATGTCTGGTCACTGCTGATAAGAGCCACAGCTATAGGGAATAAACCCCACAAAGGGTGGGTCCTTTTTCCAGGCCCATCACTGCATGATGCAGAAAAGGAGCCGAGAAAATTGTTCCTCAGAACACTTCTTATCAGAGATCTGTGTCCAATCCCCTTTTCTCAACAAAATATCTGTATCTTAACCACAGTCTTGATTGTTTAACACTTATTTCCCCAAGCTGTGAATCCACCTCAATTAAGAGAGGGAAGAATCAGCAAGAACACTACTTTGCATTCTTTGTACTTAGGTCCATTAAAAAAAAAAATCTTGGGGCGCCTGGGTGGTTCAGTCATTAAGCATCTGCCTTTGACTCAGGTCATGATCTCAGGGTCCTGGGATCAAGCCCTGTATCAGGCTCTCTGCTCAGCGGGGAGCCTGCTTCTCCCTCTCCCACTCCCTCTGCTTGTGTTCCCTTTCTCGCTGTTTCTCTAACAAATAAATAAATAAACAAATAAAATCTTAAAAAAAAAAATCTTGATTTACTCTTTGGATATAGGATATCAATCTTTAGGCCAAAAACATTGGGATAGGTATTTCTGAGTTCCAAAAGGGCATCTTATTAGAGAAATTTTACAGTGATAACTTGGATATTAAGTATTGTTTTTCTTTCCTTTTTTTTTGCTTAGAAAATTTACTAATAAATAGGGTCCTTTTGTTCAACTTCTGTAAATTAATAGAAACATTATGAAACAAATGCTTTGTCAGTCTAAGAGCTATAATTAAAGTAGGAAACCTAATTAAGACATGTTGAAATAAAGTAAATTGCTTAAGATCATACAACCCAGTAGTGACAAGGATGACTGAGGTCCTGCCGGTGCTTTATTCACTTTAGAAATTATCATTAAAACATGTTGAATATGTAGAAATGCTTATTTTTTAAATAAATTAATAAGCAATTGGTAATTCATTGTATTATTATTAATGTTTAGTTTACTTGGATTTTTTTCCTAATGGATTCATAAAGTTTTACTAATTTTTTGTTTTGCTCACTCTTGTTTGGGAACTATATATTTTATTGCTAGTCCTTTAGTGGTTACTCCTACATTTTTTACATATATAATTAAGCACATATGCTTAATTAACTCTTTCTAACAAGTCTAAAATTTATTTATTATAAGACAAGAATGCTGTTTCTCTTTAATTATCTGCTCAAATGCCTGCCCATCCCTACCAACAATATTGGTTTTCTTCTTTAACTTTATTGTTTTGCTTGTACAGAGCAGAGCTTGATAATTGCATGTTGTAACCTGAGGTAACAAGTCAAGACCTATAAGGTAAATGACTCACTTAGATATTTCACATGATGTGGCAATGGACAACTGGAATTGTTGATTTGATTTATATACATCTAGGGAGAAAACAATTATCCATATATCTGTATGTTTATATCTATTTGTCTATCCTCTATCTATGTATTATCTCAATGCTTAATGTTCCTTATCTGAAGACAAATGTATAGAGAGATAGATGGATAATTTTCTTTTGTTTGTTAAGTCCAAATAATATTACATAGTTTGGGAAGTTAACGCTTTTTCCTAAGACTGACGCACTTTGTTAACACTCCAATATTCACCATGTTAACATCTATTTTGCATTTTCTATCTACTGTAGAGTAACTAAGAACTAAAAAAAGTGAAAGGAGCTGCCCTTATGATGAATATTTAACATTTAATGCATTCACTGGCTTCCTTCTCCCGTGTTACTCTTCCCATTATGCACCCAGTCTTCCCTTAGGTGATTTGTGCATTTAGGTTTCGGTTTGATTACAGCATATATAAATATTTCAGCGCTAATTTTTTTAAATTGCGGGTTCGGGAAAACTAAACACTTATTTTACTTCATGTCTGATACAACGTCAAAACTGAGAATGATTGAATTTCCCATTTAAAGGAAACTCTTTGGAGGAGCATGCTTCCATCATGGGGTAGCGACGGTTAGGTCAGACCGCTGTCAACTAAGCGATTGTGCCAAGGGAACATTTTGAATCTTTAAGTGAGCAGGAATTCACCAAGCTTGAATAATAAGCATATAAATGCATGTCTAAATGCATGTGGTATGTTTGGAAATTTGTTGTGGTATGTTTGGAAATTCAAATTAAAAGTGGCAGCAGCGAACTTCTGACTTAACACAGTCTGTCCCTTCAAACTTTTGGGGGGAATATTCTCAATTCACTTCTGTGTAATTCACACGCATGTTTTTGGTTAATATGTTGGGAACAATTTATTTATTTATTTATTTATCTATTTATTTTTAAGTATTTTATTTATTTATTTGACAGATCACAAGTAGTCAGAGAGGTAGGCAGGGAGAGAGAGGAGGAAGCCGGCTCTCTGCGGAGAAGAGAGCCCGACGTGGGGCTGGATCCCAGGACCCTGGGATCATGACCCGAGCTGAAGGCAGAGGCTTTAACCCACTGAGCCACCCAGGTGCTCTGATGGGAATAATTTAAATGGAATAAATTTCTGGGAAGCATGTTGAATCCCCAAGTGATTATACCCTCAAAGCATTATACTTAGTGCTGAGGACGTCAGACTGGAGAAAAAATGCTAATGGGGAAAACTATAGTTCAGTGATAAAAAGCCTGGGACAGAGTGATGAATTCCTTGTGTTCAAACCAGCTCCAACCCTGACTAGCTGTGAGATTATGGATAGGTTAATTCAAGCGTTTTATCTCTTTTTTTTCCTCACCTGTAAAGTGAATGTAATAATACTGTGTACCTCAGAGTTGTAATGGAAAACAAATAATTTAAAATATGTAAAGCCTTCAAAGAGTGCTGAGATAGATAAAAGGATGAGATCAACAAATCTAGGGAATAGCATTCACAACGTATATTATGTGATTAGTGACATCTGTAACACAACATAATATGGATATAAAATGGGGCCCTTTGCAATTTACAGAGCAGTAAGCAAAAGGTAATTATAGCTGTTGTTACTATTAGGATTAAAATCAGGAAAACAATATGTCTTTATTTGCTCAGGATCAGGTTGATTTGTGCTAATCATTATGGGGATTTTTATTAACAGGGTCACCTTTCACCCTCAGAAATGTCTCAGTTTGAATATTAAATTATAGACTCCTATTCAAGGGAGCATATTTAGGTTAAACCTTTCATTTGGGTAAAACTTACTAGTGCTTGTCTTTTGAACTTCAACGAAGAGGATTTTATTGCTATCCAAATCCTAAAATCTATTACATCCGATACTTTTACATCCACGGTCCACACACTGCTGTAGTTTTCCACAACCAAGAAAACTGACTTGGTTCAGAAAAAACAAAAAATTCTTAACATTTTTGTAATTTTCTTTGATTTGTTTTTCCAACTGACTTATAGTCTCATTTAACGCTAAGCTCCAGAGATAATGTTTTGGCATGGTGTCTTAACACTGTCATTGTCTGAAGTTTAGTTATTCATCCGAGCTTTTTTAGCTCTTCCGGACTTTGTCAACTATAAAAATCTCAGATCTGCTTCTGTGTTTTTAGAGAATCAGAAAGAATATATGATAATTCAACATTTCTTAGTGATTTTTCCAACATTGTCCATATAGGAAAGTAAATAATTTAATTGGAAATTTGAGTTACAGTGTGGGGCTTTGGGTGTGTCTACATGAATCCTGGTGAAGTAAGTCATCACACTTTTCTTTACATAAGTAGAAGGAAAATAAATACTGTATTATTTTTCTTTAAGAGACTTGAGTTTGTATTCATGAACATATTTTTTATAGCCAATTTTATGCTTAAATAGTGAGCTACAATTTCTGATCAAGGTGTTTATAAATAATGTCTTCATTTTACTGATACTCACTACTAACAATAGATTTTGTACAATTATCAAGTAACAATTGACAGAAAAACATGTGTTGCTTTTTTATTTCATTGCCAGAAACTTTTTTTTTACTTTTTTTTACTTTTTTTACTTGCCAATACAAAATGCCAATTAATTTGATTTTCAAATAATATAATCCAAGAGAGAAATTCTTTTGCAGATCAAAATTCACTTCCTTTAAGAAGAAGCATTATGGTAAATTTTCTAATAATGTGGCAAATGAATCCTGAATAAAATTATACTTCTTTAAAGTATTTAAAATTAATGATGGAACTTCCCCTCAAGTACATACAAATATAATATTTTGTATATTAGCCCACTTCATTTTTCCAGTGTCTGATTTTTCTTTTTTCAATCCTTGAAGCTTGTTGGCATACATTTTCATGGTACTGGCAATTTTTGATTAATTTGTTTATTTGTTGAAGAACTCATCCATTTAAAGCCAGTGACTATCAACAAATCTGCAAAATAGTAATCTTAATTTCTCTAACGTCGTAAATTCTTGGCAAAGCTCTTCTCTTGTACAACTTACATATTCTTGGTGAATTAATGGACAATTTATGAAATCTCATCTCTCTGCAAACTGAAAACAGACAAGGCTCTAGCAACTTGGATTTTACTAAATAGACAGATTTTCGTAACACAAAATAGGTTAATAATTGCATGATAAATTTTATATATGAAATACTCCATGTGAAGATACCTATGCATTATTTGAATCTCAGGGGTTTCAGAACAAACATATAACGGTGTCAGAACTTCCTGTTGATTTTCAATTGTTCAAAAAATAGTATGCCTCTCTGCTTTGTGTTTGTTTTGTGTAATACTTGGTGGTCAATGAACTTAATGAGTATGTTGGTTAATATCTTTCTTTATTTTATTGTCATCAGTCTTTAAGAATTTCATTTGCCCCATCATGCCTTCTCTCCTAGATTGCCAAATATGGTTGTGTTAGACTAACTGATATTACCCACACAAGTCTTACATATGCTGTTTTATTTTACTTCAGTCTATTATTATTACCATTATTATTAATGTCTCAGGATAGTTTCAGTCAGCCTCTCTTCAACTTTACTGATCCTTTCTTTTGCTGTATCTACTCTGTTGTTTATATCTGGAAATCTTCATTCCTCATATTAATTTTTATTTCTAAAATTCTCATTTAAGCTTCTCCATGTCATTACTGAAAATACCCATCTCTTCATTCATGATGTCAAATTTCTCCCCTAGATACTTTAGAAGTTTTAACATAGTTATTGTAAAGTACCTCTCTGATAATTTCAATATCTGGGTCATTTCTGGATTTGCTTCTCTGGACTATTTTCTTTGTTGAACACCCCTCCCCCCATCAAATTTTCTTACTTTTTAGAATGCTTATTGTTGTGCCCTAGTTTTCGTGTCTGAGAGACCACCAAGGAGCCAACACCGATGCAATCACATGAGGGTTTATTCGACAAGCTTAAGCTTGGGCCCAAGTATGCCTGACACAGCGGAATAGGGACTTGGACCCCGAACCAGATTATAGTCAGAGTTTTTAAAGGCAGAGTAGGGGTGGGAGTGGTCTGTTATACACTTGTAAGTTAGGGAGGGGATTAGGAATGGCGTAAGTCTCTAAGGAATTTTGGAAGCAAGGTCTCCAGGACCTTGAGGGGCTAGCTATTGTTGGGAGAAAGGTTATTTATTACCAGTAATAAAAATCTTCTCGTGAGACCCTTTGGATGTATATCAGTGGGTCATGTGCTTGGGAATGATTCTCGACACTATCTTGGAGGTTTAGAGATAAAGTTTCCTGAAGGAATTATTAAAGCAGACTTACAGGATCCTGGTTGGACCTGTCGGGGTAGGGGGTCGGTTGGGCTAGGCTTGTCCTTTGCCCTTAGCAAAGCCTTAAGGTGGAGGTCACTCTACCTGTTTTAAGAGCTTGTCAGTAGGTAAGGAAATTTAATAATTATTCTTCTGCCTCTGTGTCCCACATCACTTATGATTTTTGAAAGTGTGTCAAATATGTTATATGGAAGAGGCAGTAATAAAATGTCTTGACTTTCATTATATATTGATTAGGAAATATGTTTGAGGTTTAGAAAGATTTGGATTTGATTCTGAAATCCACAGATTATTATCTGTATGACTTTCAACAGGAAGATACCTTAAAACTCCACATTCATCATGAATAATGTCTCTGTATTAGTAAGCACATCAATAGATTATTTGTGGTGAATGTAATATAAATTACGTAAAAGTATACATTTGTAGATCATTGCTTGGAACACTGGTGAGTGGTTAATGAATACCAGCAGTTATTATTACTAAACTCTGACAGTATGTCAAACTCGTTATTCTAAGCTTATAATGATTGTGTCTGTCAATTATGATATTTTGTAGTTTACAATAACATATATAGAAAAAAAGATGGAAATATATTCGATATTATGGGACTGTGAGTGATTGCTACTATCTTTATTTAATCTTCCATTATGTTTCATAATTTTCATAAGAATGTAATTTTTTACAAGCAGAGAAAAATACTTTTAATAAGAAGCTATAACAGAGGACATAATATTCTGTACTATAAACATTTTGTTATAGATATCATAATGCTATCTAATTACTTCATTTTTCTCCTTATATTCATCTTCAATTTCATTCTAAAGATCTAATGTTATCAAATAGATGGCCCTTGGAAGAATGGGCTATTCCTATGTATATTTTATGTAAATTTCCCAAACTGGCTCTTTTCTTAGTCTCAGTTACTTATACTGTGACCAATCTGTTTCAGTCTATTATAAACATTAAGACTTCAAAATATAATCCTTATCACAACCCTGTCTAAATGAATGGCATTTAAAAAAATAGCTGGTTGTTGATTTGTAAAAAGGTCAAAAATAACTACATAACAATAATTATGTTTTCATTTGCATTTGTGCTGGCAAACACTTTATGAAAAATTAAAAGTCAGCTATATGAATTTGAATCCACTTATCAAATACTTGTTTCACCGTTTTTCATTTTTTAGAGGTATGCACATAAAAACATTTTGCTCTCTTACCTACTAAAATGGTAATTTAATTATAAATAGCATAAATGCAAATGCCATAAAATGCTCTGTTGGGGAAACCAAGTATTAGAGAAATTAGTTAAGAAGGCAAAAAGGAAACGGGACTTATTGGGTGAGTACTAACTATCTCTCATGTGCTCTGAAAAAGTAGATGGGAAATATTTGCTATTTCATTTAGTCATCTTAATGTCATTGTTATGTTAAAGGAATGATCTTAAATTTAAAGATTAGATGATTAAGAATCTGAGAAGTTAACCAGGGTTTCACACAGAACCAGTATTCCAAGTCAGGTCTCTTGGAATTCATACATTGTTCTCCATTCATTAATATTACTGATTAATACCATCAATACAGAGGAGTTTGCTGCTATAGTAATACATCACTTGCCAGCTGAAATAAACTGTGGATAATGTGGGTAATGTTTTGTCCCAGGTACCATTACTCAAAGCCCCTTCCTAAATAAGTGATGGGCTTCAGAACCCCAGAGAAGTCCATCCTATTTTTCTGGGACTTCACATAATTTTTCCCATGTAGTCAGTCTGAGTTTATTACTGGGACGTGTTAGTACTTACTACTGTCCAGCCAGGAGCCTGTCTGCTAAGCTTCTGCCACATACCACAATACTGTCTTCATGGATGTTATTTCTCTGTTGTCTTGCATTCTCAAATATGCTTATTCTAAAGGATTCTAAAAAGAAACTGAGTTCCCTTTTATTCTAGTTGTCCCAGATCTTTCTGTGTTTCATGCAGACGTGAGAGGAAAACAAAAAGCAAAAAATTAAAACAAACTAACAAAAAACTATGGTTTCAAAGGTCTCAGGTCTTATACCTAAAGGCAAAGCTGAAAACCAACACTGAAAACACTTAACTTCCTCCCCACACCCCCGACCAGGCAAAAGTTCTCTTTCAAAGAGATAACCTCTATTGAGGTTATCTTCTCATTAATAACCGAATCAATGCTAAATGTTGATTTAGGCTCATTGCATACCATATTAAATCACTGCTAATACACTTTGAAATAAGTACCTATATTCAGTTCAACTCCAGAAATATGTATTGGGCAGACACCCTATGCTGAACAAAGCACTGAGTGATATGGGGGATGGGAATAAAAATGAACATGCTAGAGACTGATGATATCACAGAGCTTACAGGGGAGTAGAGTGGGAAGATAGAAATTAAGTAAATATTTCTACAAATAAATGTAACATTGCAAATGTGATCTTTGCTGGAATAGAAAGATTGATGGGCTAATAATGTATGTTAGGCATGATGTGCCCTTTCTCATTGTGGAGACACAGGGAGAGAAGATTGATACTTTGTGTAACAAAAACTGGGATTTCTTTAGGAGAAGGATATAAATGTTTTGGTAAAGGGTCTTCAAAGGCACTGGGACAGTGTTTTACATAGAAGAATCAGAAAGACCTTAGGGTAGGAAGGCAAAGTATGGTACACTTCTAGAACTAGAAAAAGGAAGGAAGGAAGGTCGATGGGTGGGTGAAAGGAAGAGTGGGAGGGAGGGAGGACTGAAGGAAGATTGTTATGTGGCTCAAACCAGGCAGTTTTATATAAACTCTAAAATGTCTATATGGTGATAGAAGATCAAGAATGATGACTAAATAAGTTGATTGTGCTTTTGAAGGGAAAACTTGTTCAAGTCATTGAAAGTTAAAGCCTGAATTCATTAACAGATCAAAATTAACCTTACCTATACTGCTGTATGTGTATGAGTAAGTGATTCTGCTGTAAATTAGAAGATGGTACTTCCCCCCTGTATAGCCTTCATTGTTAATGATAGAAAAAGTTCCAATTTTAACTCGATGTTAAGATAATATGGGTTTTGAATTTAGACAGATCTGTGTATAAAGCTTAGATCCATCACTCAATTCCTACATGTGAATTTCAGGTTATTTTTTAAATCCAACTAACTCTCTGTTTTCTTTTCTTTTCTTTTTTTTATGATTTTTTTTATTTATTTGACAGACAGAGATCACAGGTATGCAGGCAGAGAGAGAGAGAGAGAGAGAGGAGGAAGCAGGCTCCCTGCCAAGCAGGGAGCCTGATGCGGGGCTCGATCCCAGGACCCTGAGATCATGACCCGAGCTGAAGGCAGAGGCTTTAACCCACTGAGCCACCCAGGCACCCCAAACTCTCTGTTTTCTAATCTGTAAATAAGAGCAGTGCAAATTTTTCAGGGATGTTTTACAGGAAAATTATTTAACATGATACATGACCTTTAGTGTGTGCTCAGCCAGTTTTAGCGGTGAATTTTTGCATAAGTGTCATTTTTGGATTCTATATATGCAAGTAAACAATCCTATATCTATAGCAAGCCTGTAATCATTTGGCATATGTCACATTGAATCTTGAGTTTTGATTCCTGGAGATATAAATATTCTATTAATTGGAAGTATCCATATTCAGTAGTAACAGAGACTTCAAAAATAATTTGTGTTTCCAAACTTTCTACTCAAATGCCACTATCCTCCCATTAACTATTCAGAAAGCAGCTGAATATAAAAAGACATAATAAGCACATGAAGAAAACTTCATAGCAGTATCAGTGTTAAATCTAGTACATTTGCATAGAGAACATGTGTGCTATGTATTAAGATGGAATGCAAATAATATACCCCTTTGTGTATGGTTTCTATACATAATAATTAGATATTTTTTAATATGGAAAGCACTTGGGCTTTATACAACCATATGAAATACCAAAAAAAAAAAAAACAACCCTCTGGATTACTTGGGATTTGATTTCATCCATCTATTTCTGTAGACCACATTTTTTAGAGTCAAGGAATACAATATAATCTAGAATGTTAGATTGAAAACGAACTTTGGTATTATTCATCTTGCCCGTACTCCTCACTAAGATGTGGCAATTGAAATCCGAATTGTCTTCTTTGGGAAAAGAGAATCAATAATGATCAACCAGTAGAACAGTAGAATAATGATATCATCTTTAGCTCATTTTACGGTCTTGTTTAATTTCTTCAACTTCTTTCTAGCTTATTGCCAGATTCAAAATATTTGCAACCCAGGTTTTCAGTCATTTCTCCCCATCTGTAAGCTCCATTTTCTTCAAATTGCTCCCAATGTATAAATGAATAAAATATGTTTAGCATATATATTTCCACAGCCTCAATTTTAAGGGAGTTACTCATTACAGAAAAATCCAGTATTTTACACCATATTTTTTTTTATCTTTAATAACCTGTGTTCTATGTTCATTTCAATGTGCTTATAGGTTAATCTAAGTTCCCTACAAATTGCCGGGGCTTGGCTTGTCATTGTGTGCTATGCACATAACAGACATTCAGATATATCTTATTAAAAATGTAATTAATGCTGAATATAAAATTTTAGCCAACTTGTTATTTTAGGAATGCAGAATTGTAGAACCTGCCAGTAATGGCTGAAAGGCAATGCGGGAATAAGGAAGATGGTTTGTTACAGAGGTAGAATTAGTGCCAATTTTTTCCCTTTGATTTTTTGCTATTACAATGTTGCCTGCAAGATACATATTTTAAATAGAAAGCTACCAGTGTAAACACACTTAATACACTATATTGTTTCTCTACCCTCTGGAGCTTGTCTAATATGAGATTGCAGTAGGCCCTGGGGAGATGGAGAATTAAATGGAGATCAGTAGGGGGACGTATAAACAATCAGCAGAAGATTTTTGAGGAGCTGCTCACTGAGCTAGGCACAGTGGGGGATTCAGAGTGGTAGTAAAATTATTTCCTCCCCCCAAGAAA
Organism: Martes martes; assembly: GCF_963455335.1. Taxonomy (NCBI): domain Eukaryota; kingdom Metazoa; phylum Chordata; class Mammalia; order Carnivora; family Mustelidae; genus Martes; species Martes martes. The sequence continues at coordinate 38,944,640 of NC_137898.1, forward strand.
GTTAACTAAATAAAATAATAATAGTCTTGATTACCTTAAAGTCATTACATAGGTCATTTGCCGATTCTTATGACAAATAGATTGATGCTTTAGCATTTGATGTCCCTGAAGCTTTAATAGTGATGATCATCCAGAGTTGTTAGCAAAAAATGATATAATAAGAACTGCAAATTTTCTCCACGCTTTATATGAAAATCATACTAAAATCTAGGACTTTCGTCAGCCGTCTGTGCAATAATATCTGGTGGTGACCAAAGACTTGGGACTCCGAGACGAAGAGAAGAGATTGGAGCCAAAAATTAACTCTCCATCAGATCGTCATTACGAGGATATTCTAAAGGAAATTCTACGTTCTGAAAATTATGTCAACTGATAAAAACTCACACTTAGTGAAAGAAGAACACTGGAAATGTCTTTTGCAAAGGGGAAATTATATTGAAGATAATGAGAAACAGTTTTCTCATTGTTGGAAAAGAGAATTACAAATATCAGAAGCAAGAAAATTAGAATGCATTCTGTAGTGTCTATTTATAGTGGAGATCTTAGTATATGAACTCAGAATACTTAATATCTAGATGTTTATAGATATAAAAGACATACCTGTTTATATATACATGTAAATAGATGGAATATACACATATGTATATGGAATGTATATTTTTGTATAATTTTCCCCATCTCTGCTTAGTAAGGAAGCCTAGAAACGATGACACCCCAGTAGCATTAAACACACTTATTGTTCAGATCTCTGTTTCTAGTATATGTGCTGCCAAAGCGAGCACCAGATCTCTGTTTCTAAACTCCATTCTTCACTTAAAAGAATCATGTCTCTTTCTAGTAAAGGCATATTTCAAGATAGGGGTGAAAAAACATATATACGATGAGCTTGAGATATCTTCTTGTATAATAAAGTCAGGAAATACTCAAGGAATACTGACGGTATATGAAAATGACAAAGGATTGAGCTTGAAGGGGTCATAATGACCAAATATAGGTCCATTTAAACATCAAAAATAAGTATAAGAATACTGAAATATTTGCATAATGTCAAAATTTCCCTCAAAGATTGCTTTTTAGTAACAAAGCGTAAAGTAGTAATTAACAGTCAAGAATCCTGGCAGATACCATTATGACCAAGTGATCAAACATTATCAATACTGTGATAAATTTATTTACTATGAAAATGCATCATTTGAATCTAATTAAGGGGAATTATAAGACAAATACAAATTGAAGAACATTCTACAAAATAACTGGTCGTTTCAAATCAATGTATCAATGTAAAGAAAGATAAAGAAAGATAAATCTTTCCAGATGAAGAGAAATAAAAAATATATGGCAGTTAAAAGTACTGTATCATCCCAGATAGGATTCTGTCCTGGAGGAAAACAAAAACAAAGACAAAAAGCAGTCCTAGCATTAGTGAGGAAATCTGAACATGGACTATAGATTATATATTTAAATAATAGCATTGCATCCATGCTGAACTTCCTGATTTTGAGAATTGCCCTGTAGAAATGTCAAAAAATACCTTGTTAATAAGAAATATATACTGATACATTTAAGGGTAAAGGAAACAAGTGCATCAGTTACTTTCAAATGGGAGAGAAAAAAAAAACAAAGATTTTTACAACAAATGGGCAGATGTAAACAGTTATGTGAATTTAATTAAGTGTATAGCAGGTTTCCTCTTATTATCGTTTAGTAATTTGAGTGCATTCAAAAGAGACAAGAAAGGAAATAATAAAAAGAAAAGGAGATTAATTAGGTAGAAAATGCAAAGAAGGTATTCCTGACTAATAAATAAAAACCCTGTTCTGTGAAAATATAACAAAATAAAGGCTACCACTAGCTAACTTAATCAAGAAAATGGAAGGAAAGCAAAAATATATAAAATAAGAAATTATAAGAGGAAATAACCTTTGGCACTGAGGAATTTTAAGATTTATGAATCTACTTTATAAGCCTCATAAAAACCTAGAAGAAATAAGAATTTTCTGGCTAAAAATCATTTTTAAACTCAATATCAATTGATCCCAGGACCCTGGGATCATAACCTGAGCTGAAGGCAGATGCTTAACCGACTGAGCCACCCTGGCACTCCTCTTCCAAGTCTTCAAATATCAGATTGTCCCAAGGTTAGAAAAATTATTCCAGAGTATAGGAAATGGAGGAAAACTCCTATTTAGGGAGGTGAGTATATCACTGATACTTAATTCTGATAAATGTACTACAAAATATTATAGATAATATTACCTATAAATATGAGCGAGAAAAAGTTAAATAAAAATTTAGCAGTCAAAATCCAAAACCACATTAATAATAATACACCCATGTCCAGTTGAATTTATCTCAGGGATTAGAAGATTTTTGTATTAGAAACCCATAATATAAATCACCTTATTAATAAGTCTGGGGGTAAAAATTACATGATTATCTCCACACATGCTGAAAAAGCTTTTGGCATAATTTAGCACTTATCTCTGATTAAAAAAAAAAAAGCACACACACAGGAAAATGGGATCAGTGAGCATTGTCTTCATACGATGATAGGCAAATACACCTTTGAACTGCTTGTACCATCCTACTCAATGGGAAACAATACGAGCATCTTTACTAAACCATATGCAAAGCACACGATTTGCCATTATCTCCCTTATATAACTTAACATTGTGACAGATGAAAGAGTAAATGCATGAAGCAAAAGACACCAAAGATATAATTGAAAAAAAAAAAAAGGCAAAACAATCTCTGTTTGCAGATATTATTGTAGTGTGTCTGGCAATCATTACAGCCTTAATGAAAAAAGTAAATCAAACAAAATAATCTAGTAAGGTTGCAGGATATTAAATTAGCATACAGAAATCATTCACCTTCATAAGCCCCAACAACAATTCATTCATATGGTGCAACAGTAGAAAGAGTGACAAGTACAATCACCACAAAGAAGATGAAATTTAGAGAGATAAACTAATATGCACAATCCATTATGAAGAAAAACTTAAAACTTTTGTAAAAGACATAAATTAGATTTGAACAAATGGAAAAGCATCCCTTGTTGTCAGGTAGATTCAACATGATAAATAAGTCAATTGCCCCTAAGCCTCCTTATACATTTAACATGATCTTTTCTCCTCTGAAAAAAGAAGGAAAGAAAAAAAGAAAGAAAGAAAGAAAGAAAGAAAGAAAGAAAGAAAGAAAGAAAACTGACCTTTTTAAAATGATATTAGGCTAATAGTAATATTGATATGAAAAATAAATATTCAAGAATATCCACAAAAATATTGAAAATGAAAACTACAGTGGGCGAGTAGTCCTATGATTTTAAAACATACGATAAAACCTCTATAAGTAAACAATGTGATCATAAATCCTGACTAGGCAGAGACTGGTAGAACTGAATAAACCAACTATTAATATACTGGTGTGCAGAAGGAACACAGTATTTGACACCTTGTTATGATAAAGGTCGCCTTTGAAATCACTAGGCACTTAGTTTCCTACAAAATGATGAAAATCATACTTGCCCTGACCAGCCCAGAAGATTGCTAAGAATCAAGTCATGTATCTCAGAGCAAAGTCATCTGTAAATAATAAATTAGCATCGCCACTGTTCTTTTGAACTGGAAAACCTCATCAGGAAGTCCGCTTGCATTTTCTAGTTTTCTCCAACGTTTGGGACGCCGCCACCATATTATCTGCACTGTAGTCTACAGGGTATGCCGTGACTTTCCACAGGATAGACTTGCTGAGAGATTACAATCAAAGAGTGCCGATTATCCTAGGAACATCGGCCATTGTAGGGTCTTCTACGTTACTGGAAATATTCTTTTCTATTCAGATCGAGAAATCCTTTGTAAAAATGCCTTTGTTTTCCATGACACTTAATGGGAGAGCACTTTCTTCAGAGATGCTCTATATTCATCAGTTTGGGCTGCTGTAATGAAATACCATCGACTGGGTGGCTTAAACCACAGAAGTGTGTTTCCTCACAGTTCTGGAAATTGAAGGTGTGAGGCTGGGGTGCCAGCATGGTCACATTCTGTTGAGAGCTCTCTTCCTAGCTTGTAGAAGGCCACCTTCTCTCCGTGTTCCCACAGGGCAGGAGAGAGAGGACAAACTCTCTTGTGTCTGTTCTTTCAAGGGCGCTAATTCCATCATGAGGACTCCATCCTCATGACCTTATCTAAACCTAATTACTTCCCAAAGGCCCCATCTCCAAATGCCATTACATTACAAACTAGGGTTTCAACGTTTGAATTTGGGGAAGGTACAATTCAGTTCATAGCATAGTCTGTTACAGATCCTCCACACACTAACAAAATTGGTAAAATCACTGGGGCAAAAGTATGGATGCAATTATGCCTTGTCAAGTCTTTGTAAATCAAGATGAAACAATATTTTTTCCTTTGAAAAACAAAAGAGAATAGATATTTTTCTCCTGAAGATCATTTTTAATGATCTTCAGAGTATATTTTAGAGTATGTTTTTTTAGAGTATATTTAGAGTATATTTTAATGCCATCCTACCAATAATTTTGAATTAATCCTGACCCATGAAGTACATTGTTTCTGAGAATATCTTCTTAATTCATAATGTGGGTAACTCAGACTATTAAACACACTATCTTGCAAAACAATATTTGTCTCATTACTTTGATTTTATTTGGTTCCCTATTGTTAACCCAATAGAAATCCACCTCCTGGTGTCTACAAAAGTTCTTTCCTCTTCGTGCCATTAGACAAATCCATTTTTGAAATCTAATTTTCTTATCAACAAAATTTCCCATGTAATTCTGAGAAATACATTAATTTAATTATATCATTTTTTTCATTCATCATTTATATGTTAGAAATAGCAGGTGCCTAGGGACACCTGGGTAGCTCCGTCAGTTAAGCATCTGCCTTTGGCTCAGGTCATGATTCCAGGGTGCTGGGATCGAGCCCCGCATCAGGCACCTTGCTCAGCAGGGAGCCTGCTTGTCCCTCTCCCTCTGGTCCTCACTCTGCTTATGCTCCTCCCCATCAAGGATTTTCTAAATAAAATCTTTAGAAAAAAAAGATATAATAGGTGCTTATAAGTGAATTACCTTCATTTTTCAGTTTATTGACTTTCTTGCTGAGAATCATAGAAAGAAGAAATTAAGATTTCGTGAGCTTTAATATCAGAAGAAGACAAAAACTAAACCCAAGCTTCAAAAAGGCCAAATATTTTCAAAGATATGCTATACTCTAAGCCTGACTCATATTTATTAAATTAGTTTCATGGTAATGATTAAATATGAAATGGATTAAATATGAAACAGGAGGATTTGGTAATACATACTAAAATATTTACTTATCATATTGGATGCATTTTTTTTTTTTACTACACTTGATCTTAGCCAAAAGGCTATAAAGAATTGGTTATATATTTTTAAAATTTTTCCTCCACCTCACAAAATAAATGTCAGAAATTATTTCTTTCATTGCATAGAAATACACTCAATATTGAATTTTGCTTAATGTAAAAGGGTTTGGTATTCCGGAAAAGTAGTGTTTGCATAAAGACAAAACAAGTTGGACTTCTGTTATCAGAAGGTACATCACGTCTAATAACTGTGAACACAAGGATTTATTTAAAGCATTGGTTTATATGCTTTTGTAATTTAAGAATATTGGGTATCTTATAGTCTTTGAGTTAATGCTATTTTTAAAGTACTACAGAAAATTATAATGTAGTTTACTTAATTCTCTTTGTTTTTATTTTTTTTAATTTTTTTAAAAAGATTTTATTTATTCATTTGATAGATCACAAGTAGGCAGAGAGGCAGGCAGAGAGAGAGAGGAGGAAGCAGGCTTCCCGCTGAGCAGAGAGCCCGATGCGGGGCTCGATTCCAGGGTCCTGGGAGTATGACCTGAGCCGAAGGCAGAGGCTTTAACCCACTGAGCCACCCAGGCACCCCTTTTTAAAATTTTTTAAAAGAGCTTTATTTTAGAGAGAGAGGGAGAGCAGAGGGAGGAGCAGAAGGGAGGGAATGAATCCCAAGCAGACTCCCAGCTCAGCATGGAGCTGGATGTGGGCCCCTAGGATGGACTTGACCTCATGACCCTGAGGCCATGACCTGAGCTGAAACTAAATCAAGAGTCGGATCATTAACCTGCTGAGTCACCCGGGCACCCCTACTTAATTCTCTTTGAAGTTATCAACCTTCTGCATCCTGCTTAAATAGAGCCAAATAGGAGACATAGGGGTTTTGTTTATTTGTTTGTTTCTCTTTTTAATATGAGAGATGTAAGTTCAGTGATGGTTACCCCAGACTTCCCGTATTTGTCTGAATGAATCATCACAAGAAAGATGAGCCAGGTTTTAGAATGAATTCAGAACTAGCTTGAATAAATCAAAAAGTAAAAAATAAATTATCTTAGAAACAGGAATCTTTCACATTTTATACCATCTAGAGATTTCCCACATTTTATGCATATTTATAAAGCTAAATCTCTGTATGGAGATTATATTTATGCAATATATCTGAATATGTTTTCTGAAGGACAACAGCTCTGAGACAGAATCGAGTACCTAATTTCCTTACCCTGAAATCTCTCCCTTGAAGTCAATTCTCAAGTGGCAAGGAGCGCTATCATCTCAGACAGTACCCATAACCCAGCCCATACTGTCACAGGCCTTAATTGAGGAACATTTCCTTTGTCCTTTGTGATACCACATCAACTAACTTAATAGGGAGGAACTTTCAGTGCAGATGAAATTACTAGATTAAATATTCTGCTGGTTTCTTCTTTGCTATCTCCAAGGACTACCTTATTCATGAGGATATGAGATAATTTAGATGCTGGCTTATACTGATAATTTTGATAAATTGAACAAAAATTGGAGATCACAAGGATCAGGAGCACCAAAATGTTATAGTGCTATTTGACAACGTATAGAGATAAGTTGGCTGAAAACAGATAACTGGATGATGTCCAATGACTAGTATTGAATTTGTGCCTCAAAAGTCTAATGGCTACTACTTGGAAATTATACAGGAATTTGTTATCTTGGTAAACTGATGACTGCCTTCAGGAAGTCCCTGACATCACCCAGGATCCTTTTTGTCAGACCCGTTTTCCTTCTTGGATAAAGAAATCACTAGAGAAGTTAATTCAAGAAGGAGAAAAACAGAGCCTCAGATGGGAACCAGAAGCCTAATCACTCAAGGGGAATTCTGAAATGCTGTCTTCTCTCCCTAAATTGCTTCAGTTTCATGCTTTGCCATGTAACAGGCATTTCTACCTAAGAGATAGAAAATGTACCCAATACTATAGATCTTATTGTCTGATAAGATCATGAATTGGACAGGTTTAGAACAGAGACATGTTTGATCTAATATTAACCTTTGAAGAGATCATGTGCTATTTTAGGGAAAGTTTTAAGAAGGCCATGGCTACAACCATGAACACTTTTCTGGGTTCTTGAATATTACTATCCTCAACTATTACAAAAAATATTTGGCAAGCAAACAAACAATAAAATTATAGAATTGGCCTAATCTTTCATATCTTATTCTGTAGACTCTATGCTGAGATGAATTCTGTTTATAACTTAGTCTGGGTACTCTTTGCTTTTGGTTATGTATTACAAACTCTGATTATTATCTTTTTTATTATTTGTCAATATTGCAGTGTTCAGATGTGTTTCTCAGGAGTCTTAAATTCTGCTGTATTATCAAATGATTCAACAAATGGACTTCAAACAAATAGAATAGAAAAACCTGAGGACCCTGAACCAGTTACTCCTATATGACTTTCTTTTTTTTTTTTTTTAAAGATTTTTTTAATTTATTTATTTGACAGACAGAGATCACAAGTAGGCAGAGAGGCAGGCACAGAGAGAGGAGAAAGCAGGCTCTCCACGGAACAGAGAGCCCGATGTGGGGCTCGATCCCAGGTCCCTGGGATCATGACCTGAGCCGAAGGCAGAGGCTTTAACCCACTGAGCCACCCAGGCGCCCCCCTATATGACTTTCTGTGCACATTAGCAGAACTGTGCTGTTCTAAGGAACTCGCCCTTTGCCTGCTAAGATCAACAATGGAAAATTACTATTGTTACAGAATTTTTGGCAAACCTATTGAAACAAACAACAGAATACTTAACTTTTCAATAGACAGCATGAAGTAGTAGTCTTTCAGACTTGCTAGAAAACCCAACCACACTGAGTCTACCAAATCCAAATTATTATATCACAATCCTTACCAATCAATCCAAACCGAGCCCCTGCATGATTAAATAGGAGCCTTTCCAAAACCTTCATAAATATCCCATATTTGCTTTAACTATTCTGAGATGCTCCTAAAACCCTGTCATGGAGGTGACCCCTTCTACTCTGCTCAGAGTGATGCACTGAGCTTTACTTGTCAAAAAATTATTTTCGTGGTATTTCTGGAGCTAGCATTTGACATATTTCAAGATAGATCATTTAAGGAAAATTGAAGCAATATAAATTTAAAGAATGTCCAGTTGAAATATGTTCTTTAAGAGTAGAGTGATGCATCTTCATTGAATACACATCCAGAAACAGTTAAGAAATGTTGAATAAAATACCTTTTTAAAAAATGGGTTGCTTTGGTAGAGTTTTGAATAAAACTTGGTCAGCCTTAGGGAAATATATTTAGTGTTTCTTTCTACATATTTATATAACTAAAACCATTTAAGTCTATTTATAGACTTTTCAAAATTAACTTATTTTCACACATTTGGGTTCTACAAAGGCAAAAAAGTGGTTTTGTTAAATGATGATGAAAATTAGCTCATTTCAGTGATAATAAAATGAAGGGTCTATAAAATTTTAAGTGTACAAATAAAAGACAGGAATCTTTGTGTCTACTCAAAAGCCTTACTTAATTGAAATGAAGAAATTAAAATGTAAATGAAAGACATTTTAAACATAAAATACTACAAAAATAAACTGCAAAGATGCAAGACAGCTCTTGCCGTTTCTCAAATTACACATTTCTGTTTTCAACATTATATTAGGTTCTGAGACTGCAGCACCAGATAACACTGTGTTAGAGGAAGGAGAAGGGATTGATGGCAACAAAGATTGTTCTCCCAATAGTAACAGAGTATCAGCTTTAATGTAGTCATTTGTTCTAAGCCCAGAAATTGTTATGTGCACAGTTTCAGGATCAAGAACAAAAATACCAAGGATAGTTGAGATGCCACAGTGACCACATTAACCCCAAATGTGTACAAAAAGCCTGTGCCGGCTTATTGGGCCGTTAGAACCTACTGAAGGTTCTAAGTCACTGAAGGAAAAAGATTTCAAAGGTTTTTATTTTTCTTAAAATGTTTGTTTTAGAGTCTCTCTGTATACATTCTCATGTGGCGATACTTCAGGTATATTTCATTTTAAGTGACATTGCATATCATTAAGATTGTACAAAATGAGACTCTTAAATATTCTGTGAGTGGATAAAATTATTCCAGGAAATCAAACCCATGCTTTTGTCAGGGAACTGAACTGGTTTTGTTATTAACATGATAAAGCCATTGTCTTCGTTTTGTGAGAATTCAAAGGAGTCCTAAGAAAGCCATATTTTATCTCAGGCAAATAAGTGATTCATCTTATTTGTACAATACAGTGGTTGTCACTAAAGTTGAGAAATTTTTTGGCCTTTATTGAAGGAAAATAATTATAAGTGCAAAATTATATGAATTGCGAACTAAAAATTTTTTCTAGATTAAGTTTAATTCACACAAGGGAAGTACCAAAAAATACAAGCATTTTACATAAATTATGTTGAAATTTCCTTTAGCTACTTAATTTTTAAAAAGGTGAACTATCTGAAGAAAAAAAAATTGACATTACATGGTTCAGTTTCTCCTGAGGTCACTAAGTACTTATTTTTAGAACCTAAAATTGCAGCAATTTGAATTCTGTTAAAAATGAACTAATACTAATGTTTCAGTGTGAGGAACGTGACAAATGAGTGAACTGAACAATATTTAACTAGGCCAACAAACCCCAAAGCTTACTTGCTAGTGCCTTGTTATATTAATGATGAATCAGAAACTTATCATGCAAATAGATCCCAGTAAAATCAGGCCACGTCTATAACTGATGATTTGATAACCTGCCATATTAAAACCATTTTCTCTAATTTAAAGTTATTTCAGTGAGCCTAAACTTAATGGAAGGAAAAATTGATATCTCACACATCATCCTCATTTCTAGACTATTATGATTGTACACACAAGCATTGCAAAGAATTTGACCTCAAATATGCAAAATGGCAAATGAAGTAGCAAAATTGCACTCATTTAAAGGCGTGACTAAAGCTTATAAAATCAGGAATTTAGAGAACCCTGGTGCTCTATTTCTAGGATCATAAAAAAGAATTTAGAGGATATATATATATATATATATATATACACACACACACACACACATACATATTTTAATCTAACTCATCTATTCACTTCCTTTTGCTTGTGCTTTCACTGTGGCTTAGTCAGGTCCACAGAGATACCAGAAAATTAGTTGTACCGTTGGGATTATTTTAGCCCTTTGAGTCCCTTTACAGTTAACTTTCCACTAGGTCATATAACCTCACATCTGGAGAAAGGTTTATTAGTTTATGCACTATTGCCAATATCTGTACTCTTTTTTAATTGAATATCATGGTACATGATGTTCAGTTTCCTTCAGATCCCTTAGGTTGGTTCTCATTAGAAATAAAAGCAATTGGGATGACTGGGTGGCTCAGTGGGTTAAAGCCTCTGCCCTCTGCTCAGGTCATGATCCCAGAGTCCTGGGATGGAGCCCCATATCGGGCTCTCTGGTCAGCAGGGAGCTTTCTTCCCTTCCTCTCTCTCTGCCTGCCTCTCTGCCTACTGTGATCTCTGTCAAATAAATAAATAAAATCATTAAAAAAAATAAAAGCAATTAATAAGTATTTTATTCTCAAGAAGGGCAATATTACAAGGTTTCAGGGATATTGTAAAAATTACACAATTAAGATTAACATTGGCAATTTGAAAAATAGGTTTCAAGAATATGATAAGCAGTATTGTAGTGACGAACAAATATCCAAAAATAATGACAAAGCAAGACAAATGGTGAATATAGTAAGGTGCAAAAGTATTAAATGATGAGTAACATTATTTCATTTCTCCATGTCCTTATGTTTAAAATAATTCAGTTGAACTAAATGTTTCCTAGAATTCCCTTGGTATATTAATTGGTTTCCATTTTGTCTCCCCAAATTAAAATTTTAATGAGAACAGCATTAAATTTAGATACCAGGTTTGTGGGCTTTGAATATTTGTGTATTTCATGGTGTCACATGTGGCTCCTGCTCTTTATGTCCATTTCCTTTGTAACTCAAAGAAAAGTATGGAGAAATGTAAAATAAAGTAGCTTCAGTTTTCTGTTAAACTGGATTACCATGAAAATCTATTTAGCTTTTATTTATAAGCAGTAATAAGAAAATATACATTTCTCTGGATTTAACTTTTCTAAGAGAAAATCAGGTTTTCAGAAAATTGTTGCTGCCACAGATTTAATCCATTCTTAACTCTCCAATCACAGATCTATTTGTGGCAAGGGAAGTTTATCCCTTGGAAAAATACAGGTTGTTTTCATGAGTGTGTCACTTCATGAATAAAGTCAGAAAAAGGACCTCTGCTTTGAAAATCCAGGAGATTAAAGCAAAGACCCATCTTTAAAAAGTCAAATTATTGCATTTATGTGTTATTCATTACCAAACATGTATAGAAAACTAAATGACTGTAATAAAAGTGAGGATATCATCCTCAAAGAAATAACCAAGCTTCTTATTAGATGACAAACTTCAGATGTAACTGAATGATTTTCTATTTCTGATTATTGTATATTTTTATATGTGTCCTGTTGCGTAATTCTTTAAAAATATTTATAAAGACAATATATTTTAGAACATCTTGGTGGAATAGCAAATATCTTTTGGAAGTTTTAATTCAATGTCCTAAAATCCTTGATCAATATTAGTATTTTACAGTTTTTTTTTTAAATCAGTCAACTTAATAATGGCATTTAATAAAATATTGCATTAAATAGCAGTTATATGGCGAGTCACACTAAGATCATCACAAAATTAATGTTAAAAATAGACTAATATATTCTGGGTAGCCCAATAAGAATGTCTTTTTGTCATATTCCAGATGGTATAATGGATAGAGGAATAACTCAAGGACTTAGTCTCAGTTAGATATATATAATCTGTCTATCTATCTATATTACATATATATATATAAAAGAAATCTACTAACTACATATAGTTAGTTGATTTCTTACACCATTTACCCTATTTTTTCCAGCTTTATTGAAATATAATTGATATATTACATTGTCTAATTTTAATATGTGCGTATGTAATGTTTGATATATGTATATTTTGTGAAATGATTACCATAATAAGGTTAGTTAGCATATCCATCCCCTCAAATAACAATTTATTTTGTGGGGAGAACCTATAAAATCTATTCTCTTAACAATCAGATGTACAATAGAATACTTTTAACTATGGTCACCATACTGTATATTTTATTCCCAGAACATATTCATATTAAAACAGGCCTTTGTGCCCTCTAGTCACCTTCACTCATCCCTAGCCCCCCTCACTACCCTATCTCCAGCAACCATCAATCTGCTCTGTTTCTGAGTTCACGTTTTAAGATTGCAAATACAAGTGATAACATAAGATATTTGTCTGTCTTGGTCTGAAGTATCATTTAGCATAATGCTATTACAGTTCATCCATGTTGTTGCAAATGCCAGAATTTCCTTCTTTTTCATGGCTGAATAATATTCTTAAATATTTATTTACCCATTCAACTGTTAATGGACACCCAGGTTGTTTCCATATTTTGGCTATTAAAATGTACAATAAATATAGGGGTACAGATGTATCTCTTTCTCTCTCACACACACACAGACACACAGACACACATACCCTAGAAAGTAAAAATTTGAAAATCTTTAAAGGGTTAGAAAATATGGGAAGATGATAAATATGGAGATATGTTTGGGAATATGGAAATTTAATAATGACCAAATAGAGTTCCAGAAAGTAAAAGCAGAGATAATAGAAGTAAAGAGGTTATTAATGAAATAATGCAAGAAAGGCTTTAACATTAAATGAGATGAAAATAAACAATGCTTAAAAACAGTAACTTGAGAAATCATTGTATGAGCATATTTTTAAAAGATAATTGAGTTAGCTATCAAAAGAAACAGAGGAGTTAAAAATGGTTATCTGGGAAAGCATGATTATTGGTGCTAGCAGTGAAAAGTCAAAGGGAGTGGTAGGGGACAGTTGTCATTTATTATAAACTATAAAAATATGTCAGAGAGGAAGACCTTCCTCTGACCTATGGTCCTTTTAGGTGGACTTAAAATCAAATTGACATGAGACAGATTAATGGGAGAAAATCAAATACAATAGGCAAACGTACAGGGAAATCCACACAGACATGAGATTCCAAAGACAATGAGGTGACATGAAGCTTATATGAGGTAAGGAGAGGGGAGAGATCTGAGGATACAAAAGGGAGAATGACTATTAATAAGAAGGTGAGAGGAGGTATTTGGAAAAACAAGGTTACTCTATTATGCAGATAAATCCCTTAGGTAAAGGGGAAGTCTCTGTTTCATTGTAAATTTAGGGAGCTGAGCTGGAGACAGAAAGCTTTTCCTGCATGGGCTGGGTTTTTATTACTTTTATCTCAAAATAATCTTTTTGCCAAAGTGGACCATCTTGGGGCAGCCTATCTTGGGCCCTTACAAGTATTAATGCTTTGTTAATCACATGCAGTTTTGTGTCAGCTTAAAAACAGTGAGCATAAATAAGCACATGTGAGAACCAGAAAGATTAACAGTTATCCTGTATACTCCCTGGCTTTTGTGACAGCTAATCCAGGAGCTAGAGAAGGGGTTTTTCAGTAACTGAAACACCTCATTTTTATTTCCTCCTCTTAAGTCAGTTAGAGAAGAGTGAGCACCTGCTTTCCCTGGGTTCAAATCTTACCTCTGCCATAAGCTAACTTCATAGTTTTATGTAAATTACTTGTCCTCTTTGAGAAGTGTTTTTTATTATATAAATGTAATATAATAATACTGCTTTCTGGGGTTGTCTTTAAATTTGGGGTCATGTATATGTGATGGCTAATTTTATGTATCAACTTGACTGAGCCATGGGTTGTCTAGATAGCTGGTAAAACATTATTCCTAGATGTGCCTATGGGGTTGTTTCCAGAAGAGATTAATGTTTGAACTGGTGGGCTGAGTAAGATATTTGGCTCACCCAATATAAATGGGCCTGAATAAAAGAAAAAAGGAGGAGGAAAGTTGAATTGACTACCTGACTCAAGCTGGGACAATGATCTTCTCCTGTCCTCAATTTTCCTGACTCTCAAGCCTTCAGACCCAAACTAGAATCTGTATCATTGGCTTTCTGGCTCTTAAGCTGCCAAACTTGCCAAACTATGCCACTGGCTCACGAGCTTTCCTGGGGTTTTCAGATTGCAGAGGACAGATCCTAGGACTTTTCAGCCTCCACCGATTATGTGAGTCAATATCTTATAATAAATCACACACACACACACACACACACACACACACACACTATATATATAGTACTGGTACAGTATGTAAATTATCTATATTATGCTTAGAGAAGACCCTCGATAAGTATTAATGCTTATTAATACTATTGTAACTAATATTGATATGCCCCCCCCCCAATAATGGGTCCGTGATTAAAGGAGCAAAAGTGATTTAAAGTGAAGGTCAAGCAAAGCTTTATTTTGCACCAAGCATCAAGAATCAAACCGAACTTTTGGGGCCACACCTCTTACAAGAGAGAACTACCTTTCTCTGTTTCACAGACTAGCTTTTAAGGGCAAAGGCCATGTGGTTGGGCCTGGCCATGCACAGGTGACCAACGAGATTGTAACACACAGAGGAAACTCCACAGTCATGTTAGGTCACACATAAGTGACCAATTGAATTACAATTTACCCTATAGTAGACATTTGACCTAGCCTATCACCTTAGTTAGAATTGATGCCCAAAAGGCTCCCAAAGGGCGGGGCCCATGCTCCTTGGTAGCTAGGGAGACAGTATGCAACCCCCCACTGATCTGATGTCTCCACCTGGCCTGACCCACCCTTATATCTGGGCTTTGTTACCTGGGGCTGGTTTCAGGGACTTGTTTTTAAGTAAGTCCCCTGGGGGAAGGGGAGCAGGGACCGCTTAAGGGTTAAACAACAAACCTGATGGAAGCCTCTGGCTGAATAGGTCCTTACAATATCACAATAATCTTTATTTATGAGGTCATTAAAGAGACCTACATTTATTTGTGTTCATTGAGTAAAGTGCCCAATATACAGTCAGCAACAATAAGTTTAAGATTTTAATGACCTAAGCGATGTGCATTTAGAGAACCAAGCAAACCAAAATATGGCTAACTTATGAGACTCAGTATCCTTATGGACCAAAAGGAAGACTATACGAAATTCTAAAATACTGAAATTTTTCCACTGTGACCCTCCCTGACCTTGGCCATCATAATTCTATCTTCCCATTCTTCATGCATTTTATTGTAAGCCTCTGTCTTCTGTACTTCTTATTTAAATAATTTAAAAAACACAAATTACTCAGTCAACAACTACTAAACCAAGCATGATTCCTTCCTCTTCCTTAGATATATCAACAGTGAGGGTTCAAAGGAATATTTGCCTGAAGAAGGACAAAATTTTTATGGAATATTGGCAATTAGATCAATCAAACTTAGCTAGTTTTCAGAATAATTGGTCAAAATTGGTTGGGAGAAGAGGGAGCAATTACTCTTAGCTTGATTCTCATTAAACATTTTTTCCAAATGTTCACTGGAAAAAAAAAAAGACTTTGCAGTTTTGTTACTTACTATTTTCTTATATGATTTGTGGGTTGTTGTTTTTTTTTCAAATATTTTAAAATATAAAGAAAGCATATCCCAAACTACAATAATCTTCAAACTTTAACATCTACCTTCTTCAAAATCCTTTCTCTTAAGTATTTAGGATATTTATATTATGTCACATTCTAAATGTTCTTTTCTTATTATTCATTCAGCAAACAATTACTGGGGATCTGTGTCCCCAGCAAATGTAAAAAGTCCTATTTACTACTCTCAAGTTGAGTAGGGGACAGGCGAGGCTAGGCAGGGAGAGATAGGTAGGCAGCCATTGGATCAGGCTCACAAAATTCAAAAGGTGAAAGATGAAAAGAAACCAGAGATATGGGAACAACCCACACTGATGTCCTAGGTGTGAGAGGTG
Source organism: Martes martes (assembly GCF_963455335.1). Classification (NCBI taxonomy): domain Eukaryota; kingdom Metazoa; phylum Chordata; class Mammalia; order Carnivora; family Mustelidae; genus Martes; species Martes martes. The sequence goes on from NC_137898.1 coordinate 38,960,979, forward strand.
AGGTCTTGTTACAACAGCTACTTGTGACCAACCAAGAATTACCCCACCCTAAAAAAGGAAGTGAGCCTGCAAAGTGTTATCACTAGTCCTTACTCAATGGTCCTATCAATAGAGACATTAAACAGATTTAAGATCCCTGGCTAGTTTTCTATAAAAGACCATCCCTAAAAGCCCTCAGTGGCAGCCCTCTTGGGATCCCTCTCACTCCTGAGAGCATTTTTTCTGTATCCCTGCTTAATAAACTTCTATTGGTTTACTCACTCTCCTTGCGAGATTCATTCTTTGACTCTGGGAGACAAGAACTTAACTCTCCTGCATTAAAGTGAGGATGGAAAGGTGCAAATAATCAATTTCAATACAAGGCTTTGGAGGGTGGATAAGATGGGATTTAGGATTCAGTCAAATTTAATAGTGACCAAGTGACTTAGACTCTCAAGTTAAAAGTAAACTGGAGTAGACCTAATTTAAGCAGCATAAGATTAGGTTTTTAAATGAGTGTGTGTGTTAAACACATGTGCATTGGCAGACACAAACACATGCATATGCATGTATATTTCTAGCTCTCCTTTCTTGTTGTGACTACTCTAACTGAAGTCATAATCCTTTCTCTAGCTGCTAACTGTGGAAAATAAATTAAAGGCCATAATCAGCTGTTGCAGATATGAGCACAATAAATAAGAAGCTAATTGTAATGCAAATATCTTTGCATAAAGGCTGAGAATAATAGATGGCAGCATGATCCTTAGGATTTATTTCTACTGAAGAGCAAATCCTAATAGTGCTTCTCCTGGCTATCCTCTTTTGTCATACTAAATGAGATTAAGCAAATTTCATTAGTCAGGTTATATCAAATTAAAAGGAAAGGAAGGAAGGAAGGAAGGACTAAAGAACGAAGGAAAGAAGGAAGAAAAAGAATGTACCTTTAGCATTTTTAATGAACTCTGATTTTAAATAGGCCATTTATAAAACCAAATGCAAAGCATTTATATCTTAGAACCTGCATATGTGTATCTGTCCTAATCAATCCTATTTTTGTATCCAATTAAATTACTTAGCTAGGAGTGAGAGAATTCCAGGTTCTTTTTATTCTGGATCATTAATCACCTGTTCTTTTAACTTAAAGAAATGAGATAATTCATAAAAACCAAAGAAAAATATATTTCTCACCCATCTATCTTTTGCATTTGATAATAAAAACTACTTTTAAATTTATTACAGCTCAAAACTTTTCCATAATTGGACAATCTGTTTAAAATTATACATGTGCACTATAATGAAATCTGTGTATTTATTATGTTCTCTGTATTCACAGACACACACACAAATAAAGAAGGTAAATAGAAAACCTCATGCAGAAGAAGAGAAAGGGAGGAGAGATGAAAGGAGGGAAGAAGAGACAAGGTCTTTGAGTAGTAAGGCAGAAAGGGAGAGCTCTGCCACTGGCAGGAACTTTAGAGCTAATCTCGTTCTGTAGAATAGAAAATTGAAAAGTTGAAGCTTAAATAGTTTGTGCAAGTGTAACCCAACCAAGGAGGTGGCTCCTTGGTGAGTCACACATGTAAGGTTTTGCAGGCGAGGTAAACACAACGCCAGGCAAGGTAGGTGCAAGGCAAGATTTATTAAAGGCACTCTCCAGCGAAGTTTCAGGGCTCAGGAGAAGGGGAGCCAGGAAAGTCGTGCGGGGAGGAGGTAGGCACCCTTGGGTGAGGTTCCTCCACTCCGGAAAGGGGAGTGGGGGAAGTTGCACTGGGAAGGAGTTGGTGGGGGTCTTTTATTGGGCCAAGGTAAGGCATGGGCTCACATCCATATTTGGCGATTGGAAGGTATGGGGTAAGGGCAGTCCGTGATGGGCAGTTCCCAATTTGGAAGCTCCTGGGTGGAGAGTTTCAGTCTCCTGCCGGTGACATGGGGGCTGAAGTGAGGGTGGCAGGAAAGTCCACCATCTTGGAGAGGGTTGGCGGGAAGATCCGCCATTTTGGAGCCCCGGTTTCCCACCTGGCCCATCAACAGATAGACCAGGTAGAGCTGTTGCACAAAGTAAACCTTATTTTCAGGAAATAAGGAGATAACAGGGAATAGCATTCAAACCTGTCTCTCCTCAGGAGATGGTGAATGAGCACCTTTTGTTTAGGTTTAGGATGAATGTTTACACAGGGAAGACTAATTGTTGTATGTAGAGGCAGGCATAAGGTTGTGCATATGCCTTAAGGAAGCATGCCTGTAAATACACTGTATGCTATGTAAATGAGGCCAAGGCTCCTCCCTGGGTGAAGTTTTTAGTATGCTAATGAGGTAAAGGCAATTGCCCATCATTCCAAGGGTCACTCCATAGTCTGTGCAGGTGCCAGTTGAGTGGGGGGTATTAGCCCAAGGGGTCTAAGTGGTCTGTGTTGTCTGGGCCAGCAGGAAGTCTTGTCTGGGCTGCAGCTATCACCTGAAGGGTGGTTTTGGGTTTCATCTGCCTGAATAAGTGTAAGACAAGGTCAGGGAGTAAAGCAGGTGGGCAGTAATGTGGGTCAGGTGTTGGGGTCTCGCTGGTGACACAGGATATGCAGTGAGACAGTGGCAGGCCAGATGCAGTAGATTTTTTTTGTTTTTGGCTTCCTATTCTGCATTTGTGGAGATCAAAGTGACCTCCTTATATGTGCATTGGTTTGTTTTTAGGAACACTAATATTTACTACCTGTTTACCCAGTCTGTGTTTATCAATGGCTTAAGTCATTGGCAGTAATGTCAATTTGTTATTATTCCACAAAGTCTACCAGTGCATAGCTGTAAGAGCCACATTCTGACTTAAATTGGGAAAAAAAATAGTTACTAAATTTCTGTAACTTTGATAAAGACTTTATTAGGCATTTCCCAAATATAACTCTGGGTTTTTTTTAAGTATAAATGATCAATTCTTTCATTTTACATGCTTTCTATTTTCAAGTCCCACTTTAGTTTTTAAATGTTTCTTTGTTTTTAAGCTCTGGCCCTCTTTTCATCAGCATTCCTTTCATTTTGAAAAAAGATACTAGGTTTCTAAGATGTTGGGCTATCTACACAAGAAAACATTTGCAAGCTCTCCCTTCTTCCAGACCAGTAAATCTATCCCTTGGGCAAAATTGTTATTACTAATCATATTAATAACAAATGTATTAAATAAAAACAAATGTATATGGCAAATGACAGCAGCAATTCCTTGAAGTCAGTTAAATCCTTTTCCAGATTTGAATTATAAGAAGGACAGATGGATAGGCAGCTAATAAATGGTCAATTCTTGTATTTATTGTCCTCCAAATCACAATGAATGCATAAATAATTTAAATTTAAAATTCTTGGAGTAATAGATAAAATTAACATTCATTTGCCCATGTATTACTAATGCTGCTAAGATTATTAATATGGGTACTATCCAATTCAGATAAGAACAAAAATGATTAAAAAACAAAAGCAATGCAGATACAAAGGATATAGTCCTGTATTTTATGCAGGAAATAAAATAATAAGTTGATTAAAATTTTGAGCTCTATGACATAAAATATTTTGACTCACCTTATAAAAACATCTCTACATCAAAAGCATCTAAAAACACGTTACAGGTTTCTTCTTATCTGCCCTAGGAAATTTGTATTTTTATTATTAGCTGAATAGAAGCAAAGTGGGTAGTACTTACATTAAAAGAAAAACAAAATTTGAAGAGCATATTGGCAAACTCAAACCTAAATTCTAGTATCTTTTGAGATATGATTTAAAATTTTTATCTTACTCTTTCTACTTTTATTTCTTGTGAAAATCATATGTGTCAAATAATGTCAATATGATAATAGGGCATTTCTTCATTAGAGTGGTATGTCCTCCTTAAGTACTTCAAAATCATATTTTCACACTGAAGGCAACTCCCCCACTATTTGCATGGCCAACTGCATTAAATTCACATATAATTACCCAGTATTAAGCCCCAAATCTTTACTGTCTACTCAGGAATATCACCTGTTGCATTCATGCAGTGATTATTGGATCTATTTTTCTAAAGCTGACTTTATTTCCAGACTTAGGAATACATGAAAATACTCAAGATATTTAGGAAAAGCAATAGCAAAGAACTTATACTTCTTTAAACCACTCTGGTCCCAAATGGGATTTCTTAATAAAATCAGCCTCGGAAGAGTCAAGATGGTGGAGAAGTAGCAGGCTGAGATGACATCGGGTAGCAGGAGATCAGCTAGATAGCTTATCTAACCATTGTGAACACCTACAAATCCAACGGGAAATCGAAGAGAAGAAGAGCAACAATTCTAGAAACAGAAAATTGACCAATTTCTGAAAGGTAGGACCTGCAGAGAAGTGAATCCAAAGTGACGGGAAGATAGACCCCGGGGGGAGGGGCTGGCTCCCGGCAAGTGGCAGAGCAACGGAGCACAAAATTGGGACTTTTAAAAGTCTGATCCGGTGGGAGACATCGCTCCAGAGGCTAAACCGGGGGGAAACTCAGGCGGGTTCAGCATAACCCCAGGTCCCGCGGGGTCATACGAGGACCAGGGGTGTCTGAGTGCTGCAGAGCTCGCAGGTATTAGAGCGGGGAAGCTGGCTAAGGCAACAAAGCCGAGGACTGAGCTCTCAGCCTGGGGTTACCTTGTGCCAGTCGCAGGCTGGGTGGGCTTGGAGCGTGGCCGGAGGCCATGGAGACAGAAGCTTTTCTCCAGGTTCCAGCAATTGACTGCTTTCCTACCAGCGCAACAGCAGGCCAGGGAGGTGGGGCGGTTGGGCGCTTTGCTCTGAGAGCGCACTGAGAAGCGGGACCCCAAGCTCTCGGCTCCTCCAGGCCGAGAGATTGGGAGGCCACCATCTTCATTCCCGTCCTCCGGAACTCTACGGAAAGCGCTCAGGGAACAAAAGCTCCTGAAAGCAAACCCGAGCGGATTACTTAGCCCGGCCCCTGGCAAGGGCGGTGCAATTCCGCCTGCGGCAAAGACATTGAGAATCACTACAACAGGCCCCTCCCCCAGAAGATCAACAAGAAACCCAGCCAAAACCAACTTCGCTCACCAAGAACAGTGGAATTCCACAGCAGGAGAAAGCAAATCTTATCTGGACAAAATGACAAGGCAGAAAAACTCACCTCAAAAAAAAGAACAAGAGGCCGTACTGAAGGCTGGAGACCTAATCAATACGGACATTGGTAACATGACAGATCTAGAGTTCAGAATGACAATTCTCAAGGTTCTAGCCGGGCTCAAAAAAGGCATAGAAGATATTAGGGAAACCCTCTCCGGAGAGATAAAAGCCCTTTCTGGAGAAAAAAAAGAACTAAAATCTAACCAAGTTGAAATCAAAAAAGCTATTCATGAGGTGCAATCAAAAATGGAAGCTCTCACTGCTAGGATAAATGAGGCAGAAGAAAGAATTAGTGACATAGAAGACCAAATGACAGAGAATAAAGAAGCTGAGCAAAAGGGAGACAAACAAATACTGGACCACGAGGAGAGAATTCGAGAGATAAGCGACACCATAAGATGACACAACATTAGAATAATTGGGATTCCAGAAGAAGAAGAAAGAGAGAGGGGAGCAGAAGGTATATTGGAGACAATTCTTGGAGAGAATTTCCCTCATATGGCAAAGGGAACAAACATCAAAATCCAGGAGATGTTAAGAACGCCCCTCAAAATCAATAAAAATAGGTCCACACCTTGTCACCTGATAGTAAAACTTACAAGTCTTAGCGACAAAGAGAAAATCCTGAAAGCAGCCCGGGAAAAGAAGTCTGTAACATACAAGGGTAAAAACATTAGATTGGCAGTGGACCTATCCACAGAGACCTGGCAGGCCAGAAAGAACTGGCATGATAGATTCAGAGCACTAAACGAGAAAAACATGCAGCCAAGAATACTATATCCGGCTAGGCTGTCATTGAAAATAGAAGGAGAGATAAAGAGCTTCCAGGACAAACAAAAGCTGAGAGAATTTGCAAACACCAAACCAGCTCTATAGGAAATATTGAAAAGGGTCCTCTAAGCAAAGAGAGACCCTAAAAGGAGTAGATCAGAAAGAAACAGAGACAATATACAGTAACCGTCACCTTACGGGCAATACAATAGCACTAAATTCATATCTCTCAATAGTTACCCTGAATGTTAATGGGTTAATGCCCCAATCAAAAGACACAGGGTATCAGAATGGATAAAAAAACAAAACCCATCAATATGCTGCCTACAAGAAACTCATTTTAGACCCGAAGACACCTCCAGATTTAAAGTGAGGGGGTGGAAAACAATGTACCATGCTAATGGACATCAGAAGAAAGCTGGGGTGGCAATCTTTATATCAGATCAATTAGATTTTAAGCCAAATACTATAATAAGAGATGAGGAAGGACACTATGTCATACTCAAAGGGTCTGTCCAACAAGAAGACCTAACAATCTTAAATATCTATGCCCCTAACATGGGAGCAGCCAACTATATAAACCAATTAATAACAAAATCAAAGAAATACATTGACAGTAATACAATAATAGCAGGGGACTTTAACACTCCCCTCACTGAAATGGACAGATCATCTAAGCAAAAGATCAACAAGGAAATGAAGGCCTTAACTGACACACTGGACCAGATGGACATCACAGATCTATTCAGAACATTCCATCCCAAAGCAACAGAATATACATTCTTCTCTAGTGCACATGGAACATTCTCCAGAATAGACCACATCCTGGGTCATAAATCAGGTCTCAATCGGTACCAAAAGATCGAGATCATTCCCTGCATATTTTCAGACCACAATGCTCTGAAGCTAGAACTCAATCACAAGAGGAAATTTGGAAAGAACACAAATACATGGAGACTAAACGGCATGCTTCTAAAAAATGAATGGGTCAACTAGGAAATTAAAGAAGAATTGAAAAAAAATCATGGAAACAAATGATAATGAAAACACAACGGTTCGAAATATGTGGGACACAACAAAGGCAGTCCTGAGAGGAAAATATATAGCGGTGCAAGCCTTTCTCAAGAAACAAGAAAGATCTCAAATACAAAACCTAACCCTACACCTAAAGGAGTTGGAGAAAGAACAACAAAGAAAGCCTAATCCAGCAGGAGAAGAGAAATCATAAAGATCAGAGCAGAAATCAATGAAATAGAAACTAAAAAAAAAACAATAGAACAAATCAACAAAACTAGGAGCTGGTTCTTTGAAAGAATTAATAAGATTGACAAACCCCTGGCCAGAATTACCAAAAAGAAAAGAGAAAGGACCCAAATAAATAAAATCATGAATGAAAGAGGAGAGATTGCAACCAACACCAAAGAAATACAAACAATTATAAGAACATACTGCAAGCAACTCTACGCCATGATACTCTCAATAGATGCTGAAAAAGCATTGACAAAGTGCAGCATCCCTTCCTGATTAAAACTCTTCAAAGTGTAGGGATAGAAGGCACATACCTCAATATTATCAAAGCCATCTATGAAAAACCCACCGCAAATAACATTCTCAATGGAGAAAAACTGAAAGCTTTTCCGCTAAGGTCAGGAACACGGCAGGGATGTCCGTTATCACCACTGCTGTTCAACATAGTACTAGAAGTCCTAGCCTCAGCAATCAGAAAACAAAAAGAAATTAAAGGCATCCAAATTGGCAAAGAAGAAGTCAAACTATCACTCTTTGCAGATGATATGATACTATATGTGGAAAACCCAAAAGGCTCCACTCCAAAACTACTAGAACTTGTACAGGAATTCAGTAAAGTGTCAGGATATAAAGTCAATGCACAGAAATCAGTCACATTTCTTTACACTAACAACAAGACAGAAGAAAGAGAAATTGAGGAGTCAGTCCCATTTACAATCGTACCCAAAACCATAAGATACCTAGGAATAAATCTAACCAAAGAGGCAAAGAATCTATACTCAGAAAACTATAAAGTCCTCATGAAAGAAATTGAGGAAGACACAAAGAAATGGAAAAATATTCCATGCTCATGGATCGGAAGAACAAATATTGTGAAAATGTCTATTCTACCTAAAGCAATCTACACATTTGATGCAATCCCTATCAAAATCCCATCCATTTTTTTTTAAAGAAATAGAACAAATAATCCTAAAATTTATATGGAACCACAAAAGTCCTCGAATAGCCAAAGGAATACTGAAAAAGAAAGCCAAAGTCAGTGGCATCACAATTCCAGACTTCAAGCTCTATTACAAAGCTGTCATCATCAAGACAGTATGGTACTGGCACAAAAACAGACATATAGATCAATGGAACAGAATAGAGAGCCCAGAAATAGACCCTCAACTCTATGGTCAACTAATCTTCGACAAAGCAGGAAGGAATGTCCAATGGAAAAAAGGCAGCCTCTTCAACAAATGGTGCTGGGAAAATTGGACAGCCACATGCAGAAAAATGAAATTGGACTATTTCCTTACACCACACACAAAAATAGACTCAAAATGGATGAAGGACCTCAATGTGAGAAAGGAATCCATCAAAATCCTTGAGGAGAATGCAGGCAGCAACCTCTTTGACCTCAACCGCAGCAACTTCTTCTAGGAACATCGCCAAAGGCAACAGAAGCAAGGGCAAAAATGAACTATTGGGATTTCATCAAGATCAAAAGCTTTTGCACAGCAAAGGAAACAGTGAACAAAACCAAAAGACAACTGACAGAATGGGAGAAGATATTTGCAAACGACATATCAGATAAAGGGCTAGTATCCAAAATCTATAAAGAGCTTATCAAACTCAATACCCAAAGAACAAATAATCCAGTCAAGAAATGGACAGAGGACATGAACAGACATTTCTGTGAAGAAGACATCCAGATGGCCAACAGACACATGAAAAAATGCTCCCCATCACTCGGCATCAGGGAAATACAAATCAAAACCACAATGAGATACCACCTCACACCAGTCAGAATGGCTAAAATTAACAAGTCAGGAAATGACAGATGCTGACGAGGATGCGGAGAGAGGGGAACCCTCCTACACTGCTGGTGGGAATGCAAGCTGGTGCAACCACTCTGGAAAACAGTGTGGAGGTTCCTCAAAAAACTGAAAATAGAGCTACCCTATGACCCAGCAATTGCACTACTGGGTATATATCCTAAAGATACAAACGTGGTGCTCCGAAGGGGCATGTGCACCCGAATGTTTATAGCAGCAATGACCACAATAGCCAAACTGTGGAAAGAGCCTAGATGTCCATCAACAGATGAATGGATAAAGAAGAGGTGGTATATATACACAATGGAATACTATGCAGCCATCAAAAGACATGAAATCTTGCCATTTGCGACGACGTGGATGGAACTAGAGGGTATCATGCTTAGCGAAATAAGTCAATCAGAGAAAGACAACTATCATATGATCTCTTTGATATGAGGAAGCTGAGATTCAATGCGGGGGGGGGTTGGGGGAAGGTAGGAAAAGAAAAAATGAAAAGATGGGATTGGGGGGGAGACAAACCATAAAAGACTCAATCTCAAAAAACAGACTGAGGGTTGCTGGGGGGAGGGGGGATGGGAGAGGGTGGTGGGGAAATGGACATTGGAGAGGTTATGTGCTATGATGAGTGCTGTGAAATGTGTAAACCTGGCGATTCACAGACCTGTACCCCTGGGGATAAAAATACATTATATGCTAATTAAAAAAAAAAATCAGCCTCATTTTCTGATGCACTGAGCATTCATTGTAGAATCCCTCACATACAGAGCCAGAGATTGCTAGTATCATTGTAATAACTCGAGATAGATTTAGTGGTACTATCAAGCCAGAAGACTACGATTTCATGAGAATGTTTCCTGCCTTGTTATACATCCATATGGGCATTAGGAGAAATGAACTACCAAATAGTTTATTTAAAAATATGGCAGCTAATGTTTGCTGCATGCATATTGCATATCAGGCTCTGTGTTACTTTCTTTAAGTACATCATTTACTCCTCTGGAAAAGTCTAGTATCGGAATTTGTGTTTTTATTGGTGAGGAAGTGAGGCTCAGAGAGATGACTTGACTTGCTCATGGCCAACAGCAAACGCTTTCTAAGAGTCAGGTTTGAACTGAGACCTGAGTATTGATTGCTAGGCTATTATTTTAATCCTCCTCTGTATACTTGATGTTTCCATTTATCCTCAGAGCATTTTTTTTCAAATCATGTTGCTCAGAGAAGCACTAACAACTTTCAGAATTGAGAGAGAGGAAAAAAAAACAAAACAAAAGGGCATCCAGTGGGGGATAAATACATAATTTAATTATTTCTTTACTGCTTAGAGAGTAAACATCATTGGCCTCAAGTTCACTGATAAGTGGGTAGAATTCAATCTCCTAATTCTTGCATTGTAGGCGTTCAAGTATTAAGTACTCACATTCATAATGGTTATTGCAGAAATCACCCATTATCTCATTCAAGTGGTGCTCCAATCTCGAGCATAGTTCCTCCCTCACTTTCCTCATTCAATAGGCACTTTAATGGTTCTTACCTCTTTCAGTTTGTCTGTGAAAACTGGATGGAAGAGACTCAGAAAATGCACATGCACAGAAAACACAACTTTTATGTATTAATTTTTTATTTTAATCCTACCATTATATATACATAAAATCAAATAACATCACATCATTCATCATCAAAATTAGTAAATTCTGGCTCAATGTTTCTGATGAAGTTCTAGAACATAGGTGAGGTTCGGTGGGGTGAGATCTGGAGCCGGTGACCAAGAAAGAATTCTTGAGACATCTTTGGTGCCAAATGGTGGTTTATTAAAGCATAGGGACAGGACCCATGGGTAGAAAGAGCTGCTGCCCCGCTATCCTGAGGAGTGGCTGATTATATACACGGGAGTTGGTTAGGTGAGGAGAAAGGAGATGATCAGAAGGGCTATCTGGGTAAAGAAGACTCTCAGGATATTGAAGTCCTGGTTATTATCAAGCCAAGGCAGTCTTTCCCTTTAATGAGGCACTAGCATGAAGACAATTGGGAGTTTCCTGGTGGAATGTCACATTCCTCCTACCAAGCGTCCTTGTTAGTGAGATTTAGGTTTAGAAGAAATTTAACTTTATTTACACTTCCTTCTACCTCAGCCTCCTTCAGTTCTGTTTATGGAGGGGAGGGCGACGTTAGGGCTTGAGGAACTGAATTGTTCATCTCTGGAAATTGAGTTATTGATAAGATAGCTGCTTTGTTGTATATCTCTAGGACATTTGTAAACCAAGGGAGACTCCTGTCTTGCAGGATTGTGATCTCTGCAAGTCAACTATTTGTTTTTCTTTAGGGCAGCCTGGGGTGCCTGAGGAATGTCACATATATTACCGAGGGGAGCGGGTGAAGAGGGGGTGCAAGGTGCCAGCTTTTGCTTTGTCCTCAGCCAGCCTTCTGCTCCCTCATCATTTCCACTGCAGTTCCCACAGGAATTTGTTTCTATAATACTAATAGTATCCATATACAGCAAAACCAGAGTGGATATGGAGAGAAGATTTACGGACTACTCTCAAACCGTAAATAAATATATCAATAGATAAGTAATTGAATGAATAAAGAAACAAAATACATAATCAAAAAGAAACACTCAAACTATCCAATAACCCATTTGATTTTTGTATTATTTACTCAAACATGTGGAACAAGTGATGCACTGCGGGGAAGTCAGATTTTCTATTCTCTTAATGGAGGGAATAATATTATAAGCAAGTAAGTAAATGGACAAGATAATTTCAGCAAATATATGTTATGAAGAAAATAAAATGAATGAAACAGGGAGAAATATCATTTGGTATAAAAGTAGATAACAACACTGGAGTTGGTCCTTGTTCTACTCCTGGTCTGTATGCTTCCATCTGGGCTGGTGGAGGTTAGGATATACTAAATGGATAAAATCCTAATAGCAATAATAATAATAATAATTCACCTCCTATGTATACATTTCAAAAATGTCATCACCTTATATTTTGCTTGACCTCTGACCTCTTTCTCTCTTTCCCACCTGCCTGCTCTGACTAAACTGTGTAGACATACTTTTTACAAATTGTTTCCTTTGAAATAACTAGTCTTGGAAATGTTAATAGAATTCTATGATACAGTGATTCTGTGAAACCTTACCTGATAAATCTTTGTCCTAGAGTTTAACATCGTACAACCTCACATTATGGGTGTGAGAAATTCAGGGAAGGTGTCTGTTTATTTTTGTCTAAGTTAACATTCCCCAGACTCTTTGACTCAATCCCTGTCTTGATCCCTGTTAATACTGTCTTGAATTGGAAGACATCAACGCAAAGACATCATCGCTTATTTTGCATTTTACGAACTTCATTCTTTATAGGGAAAGAGAGTTGATGGCATGAAAATGTTCTAAAATATTTGTATTATTAAGAAGGAAAGCTTGGAAATATAAACTTATGAAGTGGAAGTAAATACTGCAGTTGCTATTACTACTTATGTTGAAATCTCACAGTGTTTTGATGCATAACTTTAAAAGTTGCAAAGAGAACAAGTATAGGAATAAATATGCCTTTGCCTTCCAAAGTGTTTAATACAATCTGTGACTATATATGGAAGGTTAAAGAAAAGAGCAGCTGAGCACTGCATAAGGCAAATGAATTAGCAAAGCCATTAATCTGTATTCAACTTACATTTTTCTCTTTTTTTGTGGAAATTTACTAGCTTCTCTGTGATCAGTCTACAATTTTCAGTCAGTACAGAAAGCTGGGGGAAAAAACATAGCAAATGCAAGGCATAATAACTTCAAGCTATTTTACCTACAGTGTTAGAAACAATAAGCAATTATGAATTGAAATTATAAAATGTAAGTATGTTTTCATTAGCAATTCCTTTTCAACACAAGGAAAAAAATCTGCCTAATAAAAACGCATTATCGTTTGAGGCAGTGGTGGTGTAAACACCTCCTAGCTCAGTACACAAATGCAGCATCTGTGTTCGACAAATGTGTTTGAGATTTTGAAGTGGTTTTCTAATTAATAGTTTTCTGTTTGTTATAATAGCAAGAGCTTAGTCTTTCAAAATGGTGATACAGTTTTGTAAACTAGAATAGTTTTAAGGTGGTAAAGTTTCTGTATCTTACACAATGCTTAACACACTCAGTGTGTTGTTGATTTTGGCAGATAGACTTTAATTGGAATTTAGGGAGAAAAATCTTCATCTTTATATACAAACAAAACAAAACAAAACAAAACAGAATAGAGCAGAATAAAAACACCTCATAGCTTTGTATGAGTTTTAGCTAAAATCTACATAGCAAGTCTTTTTTTTTTTTTTTTAAGATTTATTTATTTATTTATTTGACAGACAGAGATCACAAGTAGGCAGAGAGGCAGGCAAAGAGAAAGAGGGAAGGGAAACAGGCTCCCTGCTGAGCAGAGAGCCTGATGCGGGGTTCAATTCCAGGACCCTGAGATCATGACCTGAGCTGAGGGCAGAGGCTTTAACCCACTGAGCCACCCAGGCACCCCCATAGCAAGTCTTTAAGTTAATTTTTCTTGATCTCATATTTTTTAAATCTCCATGTTCTAAGAATGATACATAGAAATCAACAATACATAATTGCTTGTCCCCTAAGAATGATAACATTTTCATAATATGCCTAAGTAAACTTTTACCTGCAAATCAATGAAATGATCATCTATCAGTATTCTTTAGAATCTCTTCATTATAATGAGGTATTACAAAATTTTAAAAGCTTATTTAACTGTGAATTATATACCTAATCACATATGCCAGTAGGACAGTTCTATTTCATATTTCGGAAAGAAAATAATCTCAGCATCAGTGTTTAGAAAAATAAATATTGAAAATATTAACAGTCAATATATGTATATTTTGATTATATTTTCAATGTGAGACCTTACATAGAGTGCTAAATTCAAATTATGTTTTGTTCTTTTTCTCAGAATTTTTTTTACTTCTAGATAATATAAAAGTTACTTCCCCATTTTGAGAAACTTGTAGTGGAAAGAGATGAGTCTAAAGAGAATAAAATGCCTGGCTTACAGTTCCCTGTCAGCTTTTTAATACTTGTGTGATTTTGTCAAGTTTCTTATTTTCCTGTAATTTCTATGTCCTCATTTGCAACCTGAAGAGAATAATTCTTACTTCAAAGGGTATTTATGGGAAGAAGATAGGGTTCATACATAACATTGTAAGGTGCTTAATACATGAGGTGCTCCTTTCCCTTCAAAGGTATACTATGGTTTTGAAAACGAACCACTTACAATTTTTTTCACATCCTTTTTTGCATGTTAATAGCTGCTCTGATCTTATTACCTATTCTAGACAGTTCCTGCAACTATAAAATTACAAACCACTTAATCAATTCAGATAATCATCTGGATGATTTATCTATAGGATGTTAGCAAAAACTTAACTGAATTTGATTTGATTTTTTTTTGTTGTTGTTAGCTAAAGGACTAAAACTCTCCAGATGTGTTCCAACATTCCAACAGCACTGACTTGGCATTTATTTTATTTTTTTAAAAGATTTTGTTTATCCATTTGACAGAGAAATCACAAGTAGGCAGAGAGGCAGGCAGAAAGAGAGGGGGAAGCAGGCACCCTGCTGAGCAGAGAGCCCGATGCGGGACCCGATCCCAGGAGCCCGAGATCATGACCTGAGCCGAAGGCAGAGGCTTAGCCCACTGAGCCACCCAGGCGCCCCTGACTTGTCATTTAGATGAGATGAGACTCTAGGGCAGGATGCGTTTGTCTTTAGAGAAGGCTTGCGCTAGACAAGACTCCCCAGGATCACTCTGGCCAGGAGTCTTAAATGTCTTTCCATTCTTTTACTGTCAACTCAAATTCCACTTTTTTTTTTTTCAGTCCTACCTAGATGACAACAAAGAAGATGTCCTCAGTCTATCACCACCCCTCCCCAAACCCTTTGATGGAGGATTGGTGAGTATTAAGTTTGGAAAGGGAAGCAGTAACCAGAACATTAAGAATATAAAGCATCTTATTTGTTATATTAAACAACACAGACTTTATAATGAAGAACAACCATAGGAAGGGCTACAAGCAACAGAGTTACATAATCGACATCGCATTTCGGGAAGTCCACTTTTCACAAAGTAAGGAGAATGGTTTGATGAGGGTAATACTGGAGGCAGTAAGAGGTTGTCACACCAATCCAGGGATTAATACCAGTTGCCTGCACATAGTGGCACCATGTACAGGGGGAAAAAATGTGTCACCAGTTGAGGTAGTTCAGGCCAAGTAGGTAAGTAGTTGTCTATGTGGGATATTTGAAAAATCCGTGGCTTTTTAAAGAAAGACAAAGACTTGCAAAGAGTGGGCAATCCCTTGTTCCTTAACTGTGTTCTTCTGTGGGAATGAAGACTTCCCTGGTGGTGTAGCAATTAAGTAAAGGCCATGATGGTATAGCCCATACACTTAGGAGATAGATCTCAAAGATCCCAGGTTCCTAATATCAGCGTTGAAACTCCGTGCTGGCTGCCTGCTTTCTGACTTCTGGTTATGTAAGACCAACTAAACCCTCATTTGTTTAAGTCACAGCAATCAGGTTTTTGTTACTTGTCGGCGAAATCCTTTAATATAATCATCTAGGTATTATTCCTTGATATGAGGTAGACGGAAGAGGAGAAAGACCTAGCTTTACCCTTGTATGTCAGACCAGAAGGAGCCCAAATGCACTTTCCATGGATGGGTAATTTAGAAAGAAGTATAATCAATGGTTTTTCAGTGCTGAGTTGGTTCATGTCAGATCAAAGAGCTTAGTGTTAAAATACTTAGAAGTTTTGTGCATTAGTAGTTAAATGCAATCATTATTAAGACTCATATTGTCTTAAATTATATTAAGGCAATAAATACTCAAAATGCATTAGCTTCTAATGATTTTAGTATATTTTACTGCTCTCTCTTGAAGTTATGTACATCTGTTGTATCTACGCAGTAGATACATGTAATGTGCTTCTCTACACATCTTCCCAGGTCTGTTCAGTGATGTCATATTGCTCACTTGACACTGGCCAGGGAGGGAGTATTTGCACCGTGGAAATCAGAAGAAACTACAAACCAGGGCATGACTTAACTGTTTTTCTTATTATCTCAATTTGGGGTAGAAAATGTTAATAACAGATTAAACTAAAAATTATGTTGCATCTGTTAGCATTACACTGTGAGTAGCACAAAATATTGAGGAAATATTGCTTCAGAATTTGAACATTATTATCCAATTCAGCAAAGACATCACTCATGTCATTGGCAAATAGGTGAACTTCTGACACACATCTTAATTATTTCTTGGTTGTTTCACTTTCATCCTATTGATTAATTAAAACAAAAATATCAACCATCACCCACATCAGAACTACACGTAAAGAGCTGACTGTTAAACATTCACCCGCATGCTACTGTTGTCTTCCCACAGAAAAACTTTACAGACTGAAATTTGCTAAGTGTTGCAATCCACCTTGATTTTGCAATTTCCCTTTTGGCTAGACTGTGTTCAAAGAATGAAATGCCTTCAGAAAATTTACACTATATTCTGTAAGCAATAATATGGCCTTCATTTACATTTCTCAGTGTCGGATAGAAAGACTGACCTGAAGGTTTACTCTCCTTGGAAGAGGAAACTCATGTTTCTAGGATAGATTCTTTTCCTGCATATTGTTAGGTTCTGTGCATTTGTAGAGCCCATGACATATTTTTAATGTGTGGGCCTCAAATCAATAATTTAATCAACTTTGTTTACCAGATATCAATCTTATTTTCACACTTTGAAACACGTCTTGAACTCACCACTTTTTTGTCTGAGCCTACACCCTGTTTATAGCTTAAGTCTTTCAATATAGTATTCTATTTCTGCTGTACAATGTGAGGTTCTGAGAAAAGTTTACTGATTTTTTTAAATCTTGAGAGTAATAATATTTTTGGAATTGAAAAGGTAAAGGAAGAGGACAGTAGAAATAGGAAGACAGTGGCAGAAAGAATATCAAAGAGGAAATTATAGTAAGTATGCTTTAAGAAATAAACTCTAAAAGATTTTCTCTTATTTTATATTTCTAAAGTTAAATACAGTCACCAATGAATATCCTGTTAATAAAGTGAAGTTGCAGTATATTTTTCTTGTATTTAGAATAAATATGATGCATTGTACCTATCATGATCACCTTCTCAATTTTTCAACTTGGTATAGATTGATAGCAATATTAATTTTCTTTGTGTAGAACTTTTCCAACATTTCTGATTGTTGATATTCTTCTAATTCTTTGATGCTAGGCATTTTCTGACCTCCCAAATCAGCATCACTTATTTTTACTCTCTTTCATATAGCAGTTTCTGGTCTCAATTTCTTAGTAAATCTTGCCTTGTGTCATATTTCATTGTATGTCTATCTGTCTTACTCATCAAATAGGATATTTCTACAAGGCAAAAACCATGTTTTTCTTTGGTGCCATCTTTTCTTTTCTTTTTTCTTTCTTTCTTTTCTTTTCTTTTCTTTCTTTTTTTTTTTTTTTTTTTAGTGAGTTAACTGGCTTGGACAAAGCTTCTTCATCTTCACATAATTCACAACACTGAACTATGCACATGCATAAGAATAGCACTGACAACATATGGATAGAAGGAAGCAAAGTGCTTAATACAATTATCTGATAGAACAAACTTCTAGATTGTTGATACTGGTGTAGCTAACTCATCAACAGACATTTATTGGACCCTTACCATGTACCAAAGTCTTACAGGATGCTGGGGTTTTGTTGATTAAAAATATTGACCTGGTTCTTGCTCTAATTGATTTTGGAGTCAAACTGTAGAGACTGATAATGTTATTTTTTTTATTGTTGCTTCCAAAACAAATACAATACAAATGTATTATGTTACAGTTCTCTAGGTCAGAAGTCTGACATGAGTCCCAGTGGGCTAACACCAAGGTGTTAATGGGGCTATATTTCTTTCTGGAAGCAAGCAGTATTAGCAACCTCATATTGACAAAAACAAGGAAATATGCAAATATAAAGAGAAGGAATCAAGGGACCTACCTTGAGTAGATTTGTCTCAAAGGAACAGTACTTGAAAACTAAGAAGCAGTCAGCCATATAAGAAGGAAGGAAAAGAGGGTTCAAGGCAGAGGGAATAGCACTGATAAAAAGGTATAAGAAACTAATAGTCTAGGCTAGAAACTGAAGTAAGAAAGAGCTCAGGTAGTAGGAGGTACAGATTTCTATTAACATTTATTTTTTACTATGGTAGACCTGATATGAACTGAGCTGCACATGTGTAAAGCATGTAATGTGGTAAGTGTTAGCATATGAAAACCCTTGGGACCATATCTATCACCTCTCATGCACCTTTGTAATTTCTCTCTTCTACAAAACCCCTTTATTCCCAGGCAGTTCTTGATGTGCATCTGTCATAAGAAACTGGTTTTCATTTTCTAGAATCCTATCTAAATGGAGTCATACACACATACATAAAGAATTGGAAAAATGTTTCATGCTCATGGATTGGAAGAACAAATATTATGAAAATGTCTATGCTTCCTAGAGCTGATTAAATACCATCAACTTTTTTCAAAGAAATGGAACAAATAATCCTAAAATTTGGAACCAGAAAAGATGCTGAATAGACAGAGGTATGTTGAAAAAGAAAACCAAAGCTGGTAGCATCACGATTCTGGACTTCGAGCTCCATTACAAAGCTGTAATCATCAAGATAGCATGGTACTGGCACAAAAATGAACACATAGATCAATGGAACAGAATAGAGAGCCCAGAGATGGACTCTCAGCTCTATGGTCAACTAATCTCTGGCAAAGCAGGAAAGAATATCCAATGGAAAAAAGACAGTCTCTTCAACAAATGGTGCTGGGAAAATTGGACAGCCACATGCAAAAGAATGAAACTGGACCATTTCCTTACACCATACACAAAAATAGACTCAAAATGAATGAAAGACCTAAATGTGAGACAGGAATCCATCAAAATCCTAGAGGAGAACAGAGGCAGCAATCTTTTCGACCTCAGCCCCAGCAACTTCTTGCTAGACACATCTCAAAGGCAAGGGAAACAAAGGCAAAAATGAACTATTGGGACTTCATCAAGATCAAAAGCTTTTGCACAGCAAAGGAAACAGTCAACAAAACCAAAAGACAATTGACAGAATAGGAAAAGATACTTGCAAATAACATATCAGATTGAGGGCTAGTATCCAAAATCTATAAAGAAATTATCAAATTCTACACCCAAGGAGTAATCAATCCAATCAAGAAATGGGAAGAAGACATGAACAGACATTTCTCCAAAGAAGACATACAAATGGACAACAGACACATGAAAAAATGTTCCATATCACTTGGCATCAGGGAAATACAAATCCAAACTACAATGAGATACCACTTCACACTAGTCAGAATAGCTAAAATTAACAAAAGAGGGAACAACAAATGTTGGCAAGGATGTAGAGAAAGGGGAACCCTCTTACACTGTTGGTGGGAATGCAAACTGGTGCAGCCACTCTGGAAAACAGTATGGAGGTTCCTCAAAAAGTTGGAAATAGAGCTACCATATGACCCAGCAATTGCAATACTGAACATATACCCCAAAGATACAAATGTAGTGATCTGAAGGGGCAACTGCACCCCAGTGTTTATAGCAGCAATGTCCACAATAGCCAAACTTTGGAAGAAGCCCAGATGTCCATTGACAGATGAATAAATAAAGAAGATGTGGCATATATACACAGTGGAATACTACTTAGCCATCAAAGAAATGAAATCTTGTCATTTGCAATGATGTGGATGGAACTAGAGGGTATTATGCTGAGCGAAGTAAGTCAATCAGAAAAGACAATTTTCATATGATCTTACTGATATGTGGGATTTAAGAAACAAAACAGAGGATCATAGGGGAGGAGCGGAAAAAAATAAACAAGATGAAATCAGAGAGGGAGACAAACCATAAGAAACTCTTAATCATAGGAATCAAACTGAGGATTGCTGGAGGGGAGAGAAATGAGGGGATGGGGTAAATGGGTGATAGACATGAAGGAGGGCACATGATGTAATGAACACTGGGTACTATATAAGACTGATGAATCACTGACCTCTACCTTTGAAACCAATAATACATTATATGTTAATTGACTGACTTTAATTTTTAAAAATGGGGAAAAATTTTAAAATAAATAAATAAAATGGGAAAAAATATGAGTCCATTCCTAGTGAGACTAACACAAAAGTAATCTTTTCTATCACTTAATATAGAGTTGTGTTGAGAGAGTGATATTTTATTAAAGAAATGTGGTAGGTACGGTATAGTGGGAGAACGGAGGAGGAAAAGAATATGTGTTAGAGTATGTATTTTAAATCATCATACTTTTGGTGGTAGTTTTAAAATGTGTATTGCTGGGGCACCTGGGTGGCTCAGCGGGTTAAAGTCTCTGCCTTTGGCTCAGGTCATGATCCCAGGGTCCTGAGATCGAGCCCACATCGGGCTCTCTGCTCAGTGGGGATTCTGCTTCCTCCTCTCTGCCTACTTGTGATCTCCGTCTGTCACAGAAATAAATAAAATCTTGAAAAAAATAAATAAAATGTGCATTGTTGTCCACGGTATTCTTTGTTTTTCTATAACGATAAAGTTTGCAGTTAAGTTGTGATTCCTAAAGAATGAGAAAAATTTTAAAAAAATTAATGGAGTCAAATACTACATACTTTTTTGGGGGGGGGTCTGGCTTCTTTTATTCAACATACTTATTTTGAGATTCATTCATGTTACAATGTGAATCAATAGTTTGTTCTTTTTTATTGTTCAGTAGTCCTTCGATATGTGAGTATACATTGTTTATTCATTTAGTTGTTGCTGGAATGGGTTGGTTCCAGTTTGGGGCTATTACAAGTAAAGCCGCTCTGAGAAAGCAATGAAATGAGCAAGATACGAAAAACAAGTAGGAGTTAGATTTAGGTCGATGGAGTTTAAAACTTTTATGAAATATACTAGTGGACATGTCAATCAATTGACTAGATGTACTTGTCAAAAGGACAAGGGTAATATTACAAACAAATATTTGAGAATTATTGGCATTAAATGGCAGTTAAAATTGTAAGAATGACTGATGTCACTCAGGGAGAGTATAACAAGGGTGGCAAAGAAGTCCCCCAGTACATTTCCAAGAAACATTAGGATTTAAATAATTAACAGAAAAATAAAGACTTATGAAAAGAAAAGAAGTAACAAAGGAGATAAAAGAACCAGTAGTGTGTGCCATTACAACTATATGAAATTTAAAATATATTTCTCTAGGAAAAAAAAAAAACAATTTTGGATACTTATTTGAGTACCATTAAATTTGTACTTTAGTTTTAGAATGTTAATATTTTGTGACATTAGATTATGTCATCTAGGAGTTTTGCATTTCATCTTGTCTTCAGGTATTGCATTAAGTTTTTGAAATCTTTACTATTTTTAAATGGTCTTGTTATTTTTATTCCTAGTTATTGTATAAATATTCCCACCATCGTGTAAGGGAGAATTTTGTTTTTTTCCACTGCAAACTAATTTAGATTTTTTTTTGATAAATTTGCCTTGCTCCTACATCTCTTTCTCTCTCTCATCTTTTTAATAATAGAGAATTTCAGTTCAAAATACTGAAAAACATTATTACCAAATAACAAAGCACTGTCTTCTTTTTTGCTATTTAAAGTGATTATTTTAGGGGTGCCCGGGTGGCTCAGTCAATAAGCAACTGCCTTCTGCTCAGGTCATGATCCCAGGGTACTGGGATGAAGCTTCACACTGAGCCCCACATGAAGCCCCACATGGAGCCCTGCATCCAGTCCTGCATCCAGCCCCACATTCAACCCTGCATGGGGCTCCCTGCTCAGCGAGAAGTCTGCTTCTCCCTCTCCTACTCCCCCTGCTTGTGTTCCCTCTCTCATAGTGTCTCTTTCTGTCAAATACATAAATAAAATATTTTTAAAAAATTTAAAGTGATTATTTTATATTCTCCTCTCAAAATATTAGTTGACCAATGCAAAGATGACTGATAATGCTAATTACAGCTATTCCTGTCTTATGCATGCTGTTAATAAAGATAATGTTAGCATTGTACCATTAAACATGACTTATGCTGAGAAGCTTAGCTTATGAAACTTATTCACATTTACACTGGTTACCTCTGAGATAGACTGAATTATTGTTCCCAGTTAGTCACTGCCCTTCCTATAAAAGAACTGTATTTTCTTGCCTACTGTAATTTGACTTGCAGTGCCTCCTTGTGGAAGAAGCTCTAGCCCTGCTCCTGGGACAGCCGTCTTAATCATGTGGTTTGCTCTGGTAAATAGAGCATAAGCAGAAAGCGTAGCTTAGTATGTCCAAGTAGAACCTCAGGCCCTGCAAGATTTTTGCCAACATGCATTTTTCCCTCGGGCAGAGGAACAGTATACTCATGATTAGGGCTGCTTCTTCGTCCTGCCTGGTTAAAGGCAGAAGATACATGAAGCAAAGTTGAAAAGAGAAATCTAGAAGTTGAATCACTATGTTATACACTTGAAACTAATGTAACATTGTATATCAGGTATAAGCAAAATAAATAAATGAATCAGAAGGCTTTTGAGCAGAGTAGTGACAAAATAAAAATAATAAAAATAATAAAAAAGAAACAAAGGGAGTAAAGAGAGTAAAGAAAAGAAAGAGAATCCATAGTACAGTGGAATTTGAGAGAGAAATATTCTTTCATTGCCACTGAGATTTCCCAGTTCTAAGAAAATATGTTTCTTAATGAAAGTTGGCTGCTACAACTACTATTTCCATTTTGTTTAAATTTTCATGAAGAATAACTGGCAAATTTCATCAGTGCTTTTCTATGTTCATTAATTATATATTTTCATTCAGTTTACTGATTGAATAAATTATGTTGATAATAAGTTAAATTAACCTTCAGGTATGAAATGTGTTAGAATGCTCCTCTACTTTTCCTTGGCCTAATTATTTCGCTTTAAAATTTATAGAAAACTCCAGTGTAAATCTGTCAGAACCAAACCCTGAGGAGAGGATGCTAGATTCTTATCTCCTTCCAAATTCCTAAAAGAAAAAAAAAAAAATCTTGAAAACAATAAATAGAACACAGCAATGACAGGTGTCTTAGCTCAGGTTGCCAAAACAGAATATCATAAAGTGGTGGCTTAAACAACAGAATTTTATTTTCTCACAGTTCTGGAGAATTGAAATCTGAGATCAAGGTGGCAGCGTGGTTTAATTCAAGTAAGAATTCCTCCCCAGGTTGGTAGATGGTTGACTTCTACTATGTTCTCACTTTTTTAAAAAAAAAAGATTTTATTCATTTATTTGACAGACAGAGATTACAAATAGGCAGAGAGGCAGGCAGAGAGAGAGAGAGAGAGGAGGAAGCAGGCTCCCAGCTGAGCAGAGAGCCTGATGCGGGGCTCGATCGCAGGACCCAGGATCCCAGGCAGAGGCTTTAACCCACTGAGCCACCCAGATGCCCCTACTATGTTCTCACTTAATGGAGAGAGAGAGAGAGAGAGAGAGAACTCTTCCTCTTCTTATAAAGGCACTAAGTCATCATGAGGTCCCTACCTCATCACTTTATGTAACACTCCCAAAAGACCCCATCTCCAAATACTAATGATTATGATTAAGGTGGAAAGGAGGATAGTTGAAAAAATTTTATGAGTTCCAAGAATGTACTGTAAATGGAAACACTGAACAGAACCAGAAGAACTAGGAGAGAATCAAACAAGAAAATGAATTTCTGGAGTCTCTTCCTAAGCAAGGGCAGAGAATACAGGATCTCAGGCTAGAGAGACAGGGCTGTGTCATATTTGGCAATATTTGTGAGAATCAAGAAGATTCCACACTTCAAAGATAGCACTGAAAAAAGCACTACCTATTGTGCACTTCTCCTTTCTTAGTCTGAAAATGAGCCGGAATTCACAATGTTGCTCTCCTTAAGAGTGCGCAACCAAAAATTGTCAAACAATTGAGGAATCTCAACATGTGGAAAGTAAGAAAAAAAATCTCTGCAAAAGGTAAACCTGGTACCTAAAGACAAATTTAATGGCACAAACAGTATTGGATTTTACCCCAACAATGGTAATAGTAGCAGTAGTCATAACAGTAGTGGTAGCTAACATTTTTTCCCCCCTGTGTTGGACTTTTGAAAGCCCTTTACAGGTTTTAATTTTACAAGGATTATTTAATCATCTTAGAGAAGTAAGTAACATACCACATCCACGAAATCATCAGCAATGAGACAATAAGTAAAAATTCCCAAAAGGAAAATTTTAATTTTAATTTATCTATTTATTTTAAAGATTTTATTTATTTATTTGAAAGAGAGAGAGATAGCAAGAGAGACCCTGAGTGGGGGGAAGAAGAAGAGGGAGAAACAGGCCCCCACTGAGCAGGGAGCCCAAGGTGGAGCTGGATCCTAGGACCCTGGGATCATGGCTTGAACCTAAGGCAGACGCTTTAACCCACTGAGCCACCCAGGTGTTCCAGGAAAATTATAATTTTAAAATTAAAAATATGGAGGGCCCTTGGGTGGCTCGGTGGGTTAAGGCCTCTGCCTTCGGCTCAGGTCATGATCCCGGGGTCCTGGGATCGAGCCCCGCATCGGGCTCTCTGCTCCGCGGGGAACCTGCTTCCTCCTCTCTCCCTGCCTGCCTCTCTGCCTACTTGTGATCTCTGTCTCTGTCAAATAGATGAATAAAATCATTAAAAAAAATGGAAATACTCTGCATATATAAGCTGATTGGAGTGGACAAGATGAAGAACAAATGAGAGATCTAGGGCTTGCTGAGGATTTATGCCAGAATGCACTAAAGGGGAAAGGAAGTACAGAGTATCAAAGAAGGTTTAAGAAATATAGAGAATAGTTGCTTTTCTAGTTTAATGTGCTAAACAAACCTCATATTTACTATAACATTGTTGCTGGAAACTGGATCTCACTTGTGAATTTTTACATTTAAAAATTGCATTCATTTTACTGTCCCGGAAACTTTTGGCATGTATGCCTGTGTACAGTGTATGTTCGAGAACCATCTCAGTAAGAGTTCTAATTTCTTGATAAAGTGATCTTTCAACTGTTTAAGCAGTCCTCTGTCAAGGAGACCCCTTGGTTTCTATGTACCTATGAGTCATTCATCATCTGGGGTGGAGTTTTTATGGGAATTTGTTGCTGTTGTTCATTGTTTTCTTTGGTTTTTGCCTATCCCTGATTTTAAATGATTTCGTATTCCCTCAACCTCAGAACAAAATAAGGCCATGAAGGTTTCCTGTGCTCTGGCAAACCAGCAGGCAGTGGATGACACAGCCATCTCTATTTCTGTGACTCATGAATGAGTTATCAGAAAGGGCTTAGATAATTACACCATTATCCTTCCACTTAGGAATGGAAAAGAGCTTCTTTGCTCTCAGGTTTCTGGGAGTGCAAACAACTGTTTGTTTTCCAGTGTAGGGTCAGCAGCAACCTCTGACACGGGTCCTTTGACTCATCACCCAGAGGGATTGGCAAAGGGGGAAGAATTAAGGACAGTCACCCTGGACATACTCTGGGGGTCAGGAGGTATAATCCCTCTAAGGGTCTGCCCTCTGAGACCTCTTCAGGGATTTGCATTTTTTTATCTGAGACAGAGCAGAAGCAAGATCACTCCCGTGTGCTGCTGGCCCCTCGCTTGACCTAGACTTGCGCCTCTTGTCACCCAAAAGAACCCTCAGCCTCAAGTACAAGGATGCTTTCACGAGCTTGCCACTTCTAGGTGGTAGCTTTCCAGAGCGGGACTGAGAAAGGGGAGCGGAGATGTCATTTCAAAACCACTATCTTCCCAATCTTCCCCAAATTTTCTAGAAACTCTTTACGAGTGATTTATGATTTCCTCTATCATATAAAAAATATTGTACACACCCAATTTATCCTTTAAAAGGTTATCTTTCTTGGGGAGCCTGGGTTGCTCAGTTAGTTAAACATCTGCCCTTAGTTCAGGTCATGATCCCAGGCTCCTGGGATGGAGCCCTGTGTCAGGCTCCCTGCTCAGTGGGGAGCCTGCTTCTTCCTCTCCCACCTTACTTCCCCATCTCCCTCTCTCAAATAAATAAATAAAATCTTTTTCTAAAAAAGTTATCTTTCTCAATACTATCATTTTTTATTACAGTGTTTAGGAGGAGAGAATCCTTATGTAGATCCTCCCTGGAGTAATTGCCCCAGTCCAACTTGAGAGAAAATAGAAAATTCCTGACTATATTTTTAAATTAACTTCCTTAACCTGGCTTTAGTGGATAGAGAGCAGGGGCCTAAAATTCTTGAGAAGTGGAAGTGTGATAAATGAGTAAGAGCTAAATAAGTAATCTTAACTTAAAACTAAGAAAGCTCATTGAAGTTGTTTATTTCTTGGGTTTCTTACTATACAATGGCTTTTCGTTGTGTTAAAATACATAACATACTCATGGGGATAGAAAGCTAATAGGTTCTTGCAATTTGTTCATAAAAACAGTAAAAGGGATATAGGATTTGAAGCAAAGATCCTAAACTACAAGGTTAACCCCTACCGTACCCTTGAAGTTTTAATAATAGTTTTCACATATTCTTCACTAAGTACATTAATGAACTGGTTAAATTATATGACTTCGTGGTACAATTTCTGTATTTCAGGGTAGGTATTCTTTTTATTCATAGGCACCATTATTTTCCTATTCAGTAGTTACTTTATTTATTATTTTAGTTTCAGAAAATCAAATGCAATCTTTTAGTTTTTGAAATTTTTATTGCAAGTAGTTATTGTATATCAAGAAGATTAAAATAATATGAAGTTTAACTTGCTTCAAAAATTCACGCTTTCCAAAAACAACTCAAACTTTTATAATGTCTTTACCTCTTCACTTTTTACTCAGAATTATTTTCAAGCATATTTTTAAAAATTATACCAACAGTCACATTAGCGATAATCAGGTACAGTGCTTCTTATAATTTACCATGCATGAGGATCACCTAAGGATATTGATAATGTAGATTCTAATTCAGTAGGTCTGACATGGGCTCGAGATTCAGTGAGTCTAACCAGGTCCCAGGAGATTCTTATTCTACTAATTGTCATATCATATAATGAATAACAAGGATTGATTTAGTTCAGTGATTCTCAACCTTGAATATATACTCAGATTGCCAGGGGAATTTTTTAATTGGATCTTAGGTGCACAGAAATAAATTAAAAATAACTCTTGGTTCAAGGCATGATAATATCATCAATCCAATCTTGGCTCATTATTACTATTTTATTCCTGAACTCACCACTCAACTTAGGGCTAGAACACTATTTATTATCTATACTTATATATGTAATGCCTCCTGTATCCAAATTCCTTCAGTCCTCAAAGGGAACCACAATTTTGAATTTTGTGCAGATCACTCTTCTGCTACATTTTCTTTTTACACACACACACACACACACATACACACACACAAATATACACACACCCCTAAGCTTTAATTGTTTAATTTTCCTAGTTTAAATTTAAATAGGCAACCATATTAAATACCTCCAGGTTCTTGGATTTCTTTATTCAATTTTAGGCTTTAAATTTCACCCATGTTATCATGTGTGACACTAGCTTATTCCTTTGTAAGGCTGTATAATAATGACTATGTAAATATAATACAATTTGTTTGTTCCTTCCCTTGCTAACATGTAGATTGTGTCTGGACAGTTTCTGCTATTAAATTAGTGCTGCTATGGGTATTCTTTTTTTTTTTTTAAGATTTTATTTATTTATTTGACAGACAGATCACAAGTAGGCAGAGAGGCAGGCAGAGAAAAGGGAGGAAGCAGGCTCCCTGCTGAGCAGAGAGCCCGATGCAGGGCTCGATCCCAGGAGGCTGGGATCATGACCAGAGCCAAAGGCAGCGGCTTTAACCCACTGAGCCACCCAGGCGCCCTGCTATGGGTATTCTTGAAAACATCAATGTACACATTACTTAGGAGTTGAATGGGTATATCTTAGAATGTATGCATGTTCAACTTTAAAAGGTAATACCAAATTATTTTCCAAAGTGGATGATAAACTTATACTAAAAACAAAAATTATAACAGAGTTGGGGCGCCTGGGTGGCTCAGATGTTTAAGCGTCTGCCTTCCACTTAGATCATGATCTCCAGGTCTAAGTCATGATCTTTAGGTCTGGGGATTGAGCCCCATGTCTCCCAGCTCAGCAGGGAGTCTGCTTCTCTTTCTCCCTCTACCTAGGCCCCTTTCTCTGCTTATACTCTCTCTTTCAAACAAATAAATAAATCTTTTTTTTTTTAAAGTATAACAGAGTTGTACAGACTATCCAACACTCATTTTTTATATTATTTAATTCATCCTAATTAATCCCATTGAGCAATTTAAAAGTTGAATCATTATGATCTTAATTTGCATTTCCCTAACTTAGGGTGAGATTAAATATCTCATTTTTTTTTCTTTAAAGAAATGTTAATTTTATATCTGCTCTTTTTTTGCACTTATAAAGTTTTACCTCATACATTTGTGACATTTATGCTTTGTAAATGATAGATGTAGCAAATACTTCTTTTTTATAGATTGGCTTTGTAGTCGCTTTAAGATATCTTTTGGAAAAAAATGTTCTTAACTTTAATGTAGTCAAACACATCAATAATTTTTGTTAGCACTTTTTCATCTTATTTAAGAAGTTATTTTCTTATTTAAATTTTAATATCAATTTGTCAAGTTTCCCCCAAATGCTGTTGACATCTTTATTCAAATAACATTCAGTCTATAAATTGTTTGGAGGACAATTGATAATAATGATTGATTCAGTCAGATTCAACTAGGTTTTGCCAAAGAAATAAGAATATTTACACCACAGTTTTATTTCTTTGCTATAGACTCAGATAGGTCTTCAGGGCTATTGACTTTTGCCAGGGATTCAGAATTCCAGGCTACATTGATCTTCTGTCATTTCAACCTCAAGGTGAGATTTCAGGACTTGTCAGAATAGGAAAAAATAACTGAATCAAATGAGAACAGAAAACTGAAAACCACTGCTTAAGCATTTGTTCCCCAAAATGATACATGTCACTACTTGTCTTTCACAATATCTGGTCACATGAATCTATCCACCTTTAAGGGGAAAGAAAAAATAGCATTCTGTATTTCCAGTAGTTGGTAGACAAAGGAAATATTAATGAGCACTAATACTATCCAATAGCATGATATTAAGATACAAATAAATGTAGTTATGACCATTAACTTCGTTTCCTTGAATGTCATTCAGTAAGTTAAATCAGAAATTCTGCAGGTTTGGGCTAGGCATCGATAATCTTATAAAGCTCCCCATTGAAATGTGTCGTGAGAATTAAGAAACACTAGAGGAGATATGTAAGTAGGAGCTCCGTGAACCCTCATCTCAGCAAAACAACCATAAATGATGAAAATTAATACAAGGACAACAAAAATACAACATTTAAAGTCTCTGAAAATTACCCTAAGGGCATACAGCAAATAAAGACACATTAATTCAAGAAAAATACTGAATCTCATTAACAAGAAGTTGTTATGATATTTGAGCCCCAACATGTTTCCTCTTCTCTGGCTCACTGTAATGTAATTTCCACTCTGAGCAGAAGTTGACAATCCCCTCTCTTCCCTGTTACTAGTCAGAAGCCATAGTATCTCCCCAGGGAGGACATAACTGCCATCATTTATCATCCTCCTCTTGTTTTAGAAGCTAAATTTTCGGCAAGTAAGAGCAAGAGTTTGGGGACTCCCTACCTCCATTCTGCGTGACTGGTAAAGTGGAGGCTCTAGTTTAGTCCACTGGGAATACTTGGACCCCAAGTGCCCTTTCTCCAGCTTGCTTATAGGGTATAGTTTCTCCACCATGAAAAGTAAGCCAAGAAAACCAGACACTACTGCTCCTGCCCAGGTCCCTGTTTTGTAAAGCAAGAGTATCAGTCAGCAAGAAAAGGCCACTGTCTCTGCCCCCAACTCCGGAATAGTAGAGATTTCTCAGAAGACAGAGGCTGACCTTACAGACGAAGAGATTCAAAGCTTTCCCCAGAGAATGGATTTTATTTGCAACAAAGCATTGGAAATTGAAGTCTAAAGCTTTCTCAGAAACAGGGGCAATGTTGGCAGGAAAACCATTAAGAGGAAGCTGGTAGCTTCACAAGGAGTTAAACCCAGCTAATGATCGGTAGAACCAAGGAAAAAAACAACTAAGAACCCACTTAGAGTTTGAAAAAACAAAAACAAACAAACAAACAAAAACAATACCTAAAAACAGATTTCAAAAACCATCCCAGCAAAGTAGCCCAGATTTAATGGGATCAGAATATGGAATCATTTATGTCTCCAGGGCACTGTAGAAACCAGTAGAGCAATCAGCAGGCAGTGAGTGGAGGCTAACAGCTGGGAATAATACTAACAGAGGTAGACATCTTAACGGGGAGAACAGGGAAATGGAATCAAAGGGAGCCCTGCTGAAAGGGCCATTGTCCCAGGATGACTGTGTGCCCACGCAAGGCTGCACCGTCTGGGGAGCAACCTCAGAGACAGCACAGTGTGCCAGGAACAGACTTTACTAAACGAATCCAGCAAAGCCACGAATCAAATCAGCAAGCAAACAAAAATAAGCCCAGAGGATGGAGTATCTGCATCCAGAGTTGCTATAGCATGTTATGAAAAATAGCCAGGGTGACCAAATCCCAGGGGGGAAAAGCAGGCAAGAGAAAACACTGTTTCATCGAATAGAGATCAGAGAGGAATTCTTGTGTGCAGATGATGATGGAGCCATAAGTTCTAAGACCCTTGGCCATTTAGCTGCTTTAATGGGGATGGTTGCCCTCCAGAGTCATCCAGAAGTGTAGAGACCTTTACACACACAGAAAATAAATCCTTGTTGCCTTTGGTATTTTGTGCTTATTTAATATGGCATAACAGCCTATCATAATTAATGCAACGCTGATTAAAACAGAACAAGGAAAAAACCAAAAATATTTGATAACGAAAGTAGAAAATGCCTTACTTTCTTTTATATGATTAATGTGAATGCATAGAAATTATGACTGTGATCATCTGGGGGATTTAAATGTATACAGTAAAGTATTTAAGTTATTGTTCTGTTTAATAGTATTACAGTTGGGATTGTTTTCCTTATTTCATTATTTTTCTGTGCCTGAGAGACATTTCCCAAGGAGATATGGTTTGTCATTACTGACCCATCTATCATCTGTAGGATCATCATAAGCAGCACCTGTGACTTCATTTAGTATACATTTACTGTTTATTTATTTGTTACTGCATTCATTAATTTGATTAATTTGTTCATTTACTCATTCACTCATTCAACAAATCTTGATTGATCATCATCCATATGTCAGATGCCATGTAAGTCCTGAGAGAGTCCTATAGCAACAATTAACTAGCATTGATTGAATCCCTCCTCTGTATTTGATATAATTTGAATGTAATTATCACACATTATAAAATCAACGGAATTATTGTTTTGATTTTTGGGGGGGGGAGTAAGGGTTCTAAGGCTCAAGAATTCAAGTGACTTGCATAAATCCACACAGCCAACAAAGGTCAGAAGTAATATTCAAAGCATGTCTGAACCTAAATTCCATACCCTTTTTTTATGCTTATAGTGTCAGACGACCCAGATTGCAGAGGACAATGGTCCAGGAATGTACCTGTTGTTTTAGTATAATTAGTAGTAGCATTTCCTTTGATCAATACTGGCCTGGTTTGGAAGATAAAACACATGGTCACCTGGCATGTTACACCTGGCATGTTACATCACTGTCTTTAGTCACAGGGTAAAAAAAAAAAGAGAGCTTAAATGAGTATAGAGCTATTCTAAATCGTTATTAAGTGTCAAAATGAATAGCAAGCTCAAGAGAGCATCCTACCTCATCTTTGTACTTTGTAGCAAACCCTATTAACCAAAAAAATCAATATGGGAAATTTTAAAAAATTTCCTGTGCAGAAAGTCATTGACAATCAAATAAGATCCACAAAATCAAAAGCTGAGCAATTTTGCTATTGAAAATACACACAGTCCATAGTGTTAAATTATTTATGATTTTCCCCATCTTATGTATACACTGAATTATGCAGGAGTTCCCAGATGCTGAGGTCATCTGGATAAGTAGAATGTACAGAATATTGACTGCACAGAGGAATATTCCTGCTAAATAAACACAATCAGTCCCTGGGCATGGTACTCGTGAATTTATGGCCTAATAAATGGATCAAGAATGCAACGAAGTGGAATTTATTCATTGAATACAAACATCACCCAGGGAGTCAGTTTGTTCGATTAGACATCAATTCCATGGTCCTACAAGATTAATTGGTGATTTATAGAAAAAGACAGACATTTACATAGTTATGTCACTGAGAAACCGGAAATTACTTCATTTGGAAGTTGATCCAATAGTTAGTCTTTCCCCTTGGAAGATAGACAATGCAGGTTGTATTCCAGCAAAAGAAGTATCCTGTTCTAGGAACCCATATTGTAATAACTTCTAATCCCTTTCCTTTAAACAACACAAAATACAAATAAAAAATATAAAACATAAAAATAATAAGATCATCATCATGTTATCCCCAGACATTGATATCAGGAGGTAATACACTGAACACTGGTAAACTAACTATGATTTCCTACTTCGTAATTAAAATAATAACATAATAGAAAATGTGATAAAAGGGAAAAACCTTTTCAGATAATTTTTTAAATCTATATTTGATACTTACGCCAATTCCCTTTATACCTAGCCTAAAGACATATATGAAAGAAAATTATATAAATTTATTTTTTAGAATTTGTGATTACCTTTCTTAAGACTAATCACAATCTAAAAAATGCTCACAATTCTTCTAGATAAATGAATAGATAAACAAATGAAAGTCTGAATTCTCTAGTGTAAAAGCACAGACCAATCTGGGTTTTAATCTTCGATCTTCTTTTTTATTTTTTTAAAGATTTTATTTATTTATTTGACAGAGAGTGAGAGAGAGAGAGAAAGAGAAAGAGAGAGACTGAGTACAAGCAGGCGGAGCATCAGGGAAAGGGAGAAGGAGGCTCCCACTGAGCAGAGTCCAACTTGGGGCTCATGACCTGCTCAAGACAGATGCTTAACCAGCTGAGCCGCCCAGGTGCCCCTTAATCTTTGATCTTCTAAATAGTAGCTAAATCACCAGGGGAAATTTTTTAAAAACTTAACCTGCCAATTTTCTCATTTATAGAATGAGAATAATATTTTCCTTTCAGAACTGTTGGTATTCAAGTAAAATACTTAGTACAATTCCTGGAACACAGTAAAAGCTAAATAAAGGTTTTGTTTTATTATTAATAAATTAGTTTTTTGAGTAATGTTCGTGTCCAAGAAATGATATTAGACATTATAGGAAACTAATCAAGAAAGCATACATATATCATTTGGGTGTCAATTTGTCAGATAGTTGATATAATGTTAATTTAAGTCTTATAATTTCAAGGACTATCATAGCTGCCCAAATTAAGTTTCAGAGAAAATTCTCCAGATTGTAATTATTAAGTATGGGAAGCATAATGTGAGCCTAAAGTAAGTTTGAAGTACTGGTCTTTTCCAGTTTACCTTCTGCTGCCAATAGGGGAGACAAAGATTTAGAAGATATTCAATATGTCCTCAACAGACTTTGATTTTACCTAAGCCTAGGGACTATATACACAAAATATTATACTTACAACAAATGTAACCTGCTTCATAAAATAGATGAAAATAAAATGCTATAAGGAATTAGAGCCAAAAATATTATAATGTTTGGTTGGAAGGGTGTTATTTATTAAAACACTATTTTTCAATTGCCTTTTATGTACAAGGGAACCCTTTCGGATTTTAGAAATACATCAATAGGCCAAAATACTCATATGTACCTGAATTCTACTGTACATAAGCATACTAATAAAAAAGATAATTTCAACTTATGATAACTCTTATAGAGAACAAGGGGCTATGATAGAAAGCGACTGTGTAAAATGACAGGGAGTCAGTAGCTTACTTTATAAATAGTGATGGTCAAGAAACTTACTCTTAACTATAGAAAATGAACTGAGGGTTACCAGAGGGGAGTTGGGTGGGGTGGGGGGAAATGGGTGAAACAGGTGATGGGGATTAAGGAGTACACTGCAATGAGTTACCAGTGATGTACAGAACTGTTGAATCACTATATTCTACCCTTGAAACTAGTATGTCACTGTGTGTTAACTAACTGTACTTAAAACTTAGAAATGAAAAGGGTGGTTGGAGAAGATCTCTCTGGAAGTATATTATAGCAAAGACAATAATGCCTACAACTGGGGGAAGAGAATTCTAAGCAGAGGGAAAAGCAGTTCAAAAACCCTCATGAAAAAAGAAAAGCTATTTCAAAATAGAAAGAGACTGAGCTTAATCTGACTGTAGCAAACATAGCTGAGGGAAGAGAGACGGCATGCTGAGCCATTTTCCCAAGAACTTCCCAGCCATTCTAAGTTGAGGTATGAATCTATGAAATGGAAGGATATTAAGGTGGAGAAAACCACGAGGTAGTTTGATGTTTAAAAAGTCAGGCTGATTGTTGTATGAAGAATGGACTGGGTGTGTGTGTCAGAATATATTCCCCGAGTGAACGCTGTTCATGTTGAGAAGGGAAACATGGTGGGGACTTGGACGTCAACAGTACTGGAGATGGAGAGGGTTGGTGGGTCTGAGATGGTTGATGACATATTTTGGAGGTAAAATACAGGACTTGCTGACGGACACATGGGAAGAGTCAAAGGGAGGGATGCTCAAACATGGTGCTTGGGGTTTACCTCGAGCAATTAAGTAGAGACCTCTGTCAGCTTCATGAGAGACTTGGCATTTATTTTGAATTTAGAAAAAGGAATACGGTCAAATGAGATGTCACTTTTGCAGCAGAAAGGACGAGATGAATTGAAGGCATCTGAGCAGAAGGTAAGAGGGTATAGCTGAAAATTAAGCAAGGCATTTTTCTGTTAGTCATTATAAAATGCCTTCTGAGGGGGGGTAAATGGTAAATTTATTCACTTTTCTGGTACTAAAGGTTAGTTCCCAGGGAGTTTTGTTTTCTGTTTTTTTGTTTTGTTTTGTTTTGTTTTTTCATGAGAGTCCCTCACCTTCAAAACAACCACAATCATCTATTTGCTCCATTGCTCAGATGTTTGTTCATTAACACTAATATGTTAATGGTTAATATTATTAACTCATAGGATGCCAATTACCCTACAAAGCACATTAACACAACAAGGAAACAGGCTTATACAATAAATAGCCCAAGGTACATGCTAGAACTGATATTTTGATCTTACAA
Organism: Martes martes; assembly: GCF_963455335.1. Lineage (NCBI taxonomy): Eukaryota > Metazoa > Chordata > Mammalia > Carnivora > Mustelidae > Martes > Martes martes. The sequence goes on from NC_137898.1 coordinate 38,996,298, forward strand.
TTCTACTCTTTCCTTACTGTATCTAATAAGAACAAAACACTGTGTAGCCTACTATTTGGGATGCACTCTGGTAGCAGGATTAAGAAAGTTACTGCATCCTAGAGAAGAGACTACTGAAAAAGATTCTAGTTATGATAACTAAGTGAAATGACAGGTAGGATAATTAGCTTGGTTGTGCGGATTATTTCACAAGGTATGTGTATATTAAAACTTCATGTTTTTCACCTTTAATATATACAGTTTTTCTTCATCAGTTACACCTCAGTAAAGCTGTATAAGAAAAAAAAACTTAAAAAAAAAAAAAAGAAGCTATGTATAGGTCTAGGAAAAAAATGAGGTGATGAACATACCAAGAAGGAGAGAAGGCTAAAGAAAATGGATATATGCCAGCGGACAAGATACAGGACTTGTACCCAGGCATGATTTGAGATTCAGCGCTAATTAACATCACGTAATAGGATCATGACCCAGAGTTTACTTAACCTCAGAAGGTGGTATCTAATCTCTAAGCCAAATGAATGATCCTGGCTGGTGCACTATCTTAACCTTTATTTTAGTCTGAAGATTTGTATGCATATACCCTCTGCCTCTGTACAGGCTTTTCAGAGAAAAAAGAAACTTGTCTGTTAACAATGAAAAATAAGTGTATTACCATGAAGTCCTTTGAGTTTCAGGTTGAGCACCCCTCCAATGAGCTGGAGCTTTCCCGAAACTCTATTAATGGGGGAAGCAAGGGACTGGAACACTCAGCTGAGTGGATTAGCCGTGTAGTGGAGCACAAGAGATCTCCCACGCTCTAGGTAATTAATGCAATCATTTTTCTAAGTGTCATTAAGGTTGGGGGGAACCCTGAAAATTGGTTATTTTGATGCAGGATGAACTGCTGCTTACATAGGCACAAATCCAATTACAAAGAACACTTTTCATTAGAATTTCACCAGGAAGGAAGACAGACAAAAGAACCCCACAAAATAAAAGCAAATACTTCTTCCTGGAAATTGATCCATTTCATAATCATAACCAACACCAACACAAAAAAATAGACTGATTTTTCAAAATATGTTCGTATTAGATTGATATCTTGGGAGTTGTGAAGCCTGATTCCTGGTTCTTTTTCCTTTCTGTGCCTCAATCTTCTCCACCCCCTCCCTCTCCTTCTTCTCCACCCCCTCCCCCTCCCTCTTCTCCACCCCCTCCCCCTTCTCCCCTTCTCCACCTCCTCCTCCTCGTTCTTCTTCTTCTCCTCCTCCTCCTCCTAATGGTATAATTGAAAGAGTGAGAATCAGCTCTGCTAGAAAGCAGACTGTAATGTTTCTAAGAAGATATTAACAACATTTTCATCTGAAGAGGTCCAAGGCCAGCAGACAGCAACATCTCTAAGAGGATCCAACCGAAACGACAACTCTTTCTCAGTGACTGCACTGTGCTTATGTTCTTTCTTCTTCCTGAGCAACAACTACTGAGCCAGCCCTGCTTCTTGAAAGTATTCAAGACAGAGCTGGTCTCTGCTGTCCTACACCCTCTTTAGAATTATTAAGCCCCAATTCACACTAGGAAAACCCAGTTTCTTCTACTGAAATACAATAATTCCTCTGAAATATCTTATTCTCCCTTGATACAGTAAATTAATTGCGCCTCTCTGTCCCTGTCTCTGTTTCTCTGTCTCTTTCCTTCCCTCTCCCTTCCTTTCTTTCCTGCTTTCCTTTTTTTTTTTTTTTCCCCTAGACATATTCCTGGATACCACTGATCAACAGGCTTTAAAATAATCTGTTCTAGCAATTTTATTTATATGAGCAGAAATAAACAAAAATTAATAAATAAATAAGAATTTTGCTACCAACATGTTTTGGAAGATTATACATGGTAATGAGACTTTACTTTCCTATTCTGAGCAGAATAGCTTTAAGGAGAGAATGATCAGTAAACAGTGATTATTACTTAATAACTATGCTTTAAAATTATATTTGCCCCATAAGACACCATATTTACCTATATTCTTCTTTTGGTCTAACTGTTCCACCTTTTTTTTTTTTCTCTTCCAATCCTTTCGCTCAATTATAGATTCAAAGGGGAATGAGATATTTTTAAAAGACACAGGTGTGTGTCCACATTAAAAAATCATGGTGGCATTAACCTGGTTTAATTATGGTGGCAAATAATCTATATCATACACAGTTAGCTTAATAAATAATTATATAATATAATAAGACTGATTTGATGTTTGTCTTATAACAAATCTGTAAGAAAAATCTATAGCAAAACAGAGTGGCAAAGTGCTCTTACAGAATATTTCAAATACGCTTATCATTGTATAACTGAAGTAAATGTAAATGTAGAGAGGTATGATCTGGTATTTTAATGTTATTAATAATGTTCCTTTATCTGCTACGACTTTCTTTCTTGATATCTATCTATCTGTCCTCTCCCCGCTTTCACCTCCCGCAAATGCTGTTCCTCCAGAATTTTCAACTGACCCTTCCGGTTCCTGGTAAACAACGCCTTTGTCTGAGTCTCCTAATGATGAACGTTCCTCTCCTTCCTTCGTGTGTGCGAAGACCTGACTTTCTCTTTAGGGCACAAGTTCCTGTCAAGCTTTCTGCTGAGGAAACAGCCTTGCTTCAGGGATCCCCACTGGAGGTTTTGATTCTTCGAACCTCACATAAAACAGAATCTGTGAGGCTCCCAGCCGCCACTTCTTAAACAACACTGTTGTGTTTTTTTAGTTTTCAGTACAAAGAGCAGAGCCGGGTTGTGAATGCAGGTCTGCTTTACTCTGGAGATCAGCTTTTTAACCACTATATACGGTCCTGAGGCAGGCCCAGTGTCACGGGGATATGACCAGAGCAAAGGCATAGGCCCTCTGCTCCCAAGGGCCCAGCACTTGGCGTAATGTTCTGTTGAAGCAAACTTGACATTATTGATCGTTTCTGAACAAGGGTCTCACATTTTCATTTCACACCAGGCCCCACAATGTACCTCAGGTGATGCTATAGTTAATACCAAACTGACTGTGGTGCCTCACATTTTCATGTAGCCCATTTCTACATGCTGGTTCTCAGTCTTTTAAAACCCACCCTACAGGGGTGCCTGGGTGGCTCAGTCATTAAGCGTCTGCCTTCAGCTCAGGTCATGATCCCAGGGTCCTGGGATGGATCTAGCTCCGCATCAGGCTCCCTGCTCAGCAGGAAGCCTGCTTCTCCCTGTACCACTCCCTCTGCTTGTGTTCCCTCTCCCACTGTCTCTCTCTCTGTCAAATAAATAAATAAAAATCTTTAAAGAGAAAAAAAAAAATCACCCTACCTTACCTGCTCCCATGTGTCCTGTGTGGAATGCACGGGTACTCCAAGGATCCTGGTCTCTGGGAAGTTCTCTTTACTGTGCTCCTACACAGGTCAGATCACCAACCATCCTGTCTATAATTTATAGTGGAATATACTGTTCTGATCACCACCTCAGCTATAATTCCCTCTAAAATACAGACCATATCGTATTGATCATTGCACCCAGAATGTGTAGCACATTGACTAACGAAGACGCACTCAGTTCATTTTATAAAAACAGAGGTAGACTGTTTTAGAGCTTTGAGTTTTCTTGAGTTCTGGATTGTAACTTGCCTTAGGGATTCCAGAGCTTCCTAAATTAATGACAGTCTTTGAAGATTGAGTAAAAATGATTATACAGATATCTTGGTCTAGGCTTTGTGATGTCAAATGATGTTGCTGTTTAATGAATTTCTGTTGTTTGCAAAGTTCTCAAAGACATTGAAAGCAAATTTTAATGACATTTTTTTATGTATTATTTAAATTCCAGTAGAAGTCAGAAATGTGTGAGTTTATAAGCAAGGAAAAGGATTCCAAGTAGGGAGAAAAATATGAGAACTAGTAAAGGATGGGTTTTGTTAGATGAATATGAATGGTCTAGTTTGGCTGGGGACATCCTGTGTTGGGGAGAGCATATAAAGATTCCTAGTTACCTGGTAACATTAAGCCCTATAATTCTTCCCTCACAACTGACAGATGAACTCCCTTCTGGTGTGTGTAGAAAGCGGTCAACACACTCTTAATCGAAAAAGGGGTTGGATTTATTTATTTATTGTTTTTTTGTCTATTTTTATTAATTGAAGAATAATTGACATAGAACATTGTATTAATTTCATGTATATAACATAATTTTTTGATATTTATATACATTACAAAATGGTCACCACCATAAGTCCAGTTACCCTCTGTCCTCATACAAATTTATTATAGTATTATTGAATACATTTCCTATGTTGTACATTAGTATGTATTATTATTATTATGCCTTATTTATTTCACAATTGGAAGATTGTATCTCTTAATCCTTTTCAGGTATTTCACCTGTCTCTCATCCCCCTTGACAACCATCAGTTTGCTCTCTGTATCTGTTTGTTTTGTTTGTTCACTTGTTTGGGGGTGTTTTGTTTTGGTTTGGTTTGGTTTGGGATTTTTGTTGTTGTTGTTGTTTTAAATTTCACATATAAGTGGACTCATACAGTATTTGTCTTTCTTTGACTTATTTCACTTAGCATGATCCCTCTAGGTCCATCTATGCTGTTGCTAATGGCAAGATTTTTGTTCCTTTTTATGCCTGAGTAATATTCTTGTATATATAAAGAGGTATGTGTATATATCTTCTTTATCCATTCATCTATCTATGGACACATGAACTGCTTCCATATCTTGACTTTTATAGATAATGCTGCAATAAATACAGGGGTGCATATGTCTCTTCAATTTAGAGTTTTCATTTTTTTCAGAGGGCCCTAGAAGTGGAAGTGCTGGATCATATGGAAGTTTTATTTTTAATTTTTTTTTGAGAAACCTCAATACTGCTTTCCATAGTGACTGTACCAATTTTCACTCCCACCAACAGTACAAGAGTGTTCCCTTTTCTCTGTATCCTGGCCAATACTTGTTGTTTCTTATCTTTTCGATACCAGCCATTCTGACAGGTGTAAGGTGATATCCCATTGTGGTTTCGATTTGCATTTCCCTGATGATTAGTGGTGTCAGGCATCTTTTCACGTGCCTGTTGGTCATCAGTATGTCTTCTTTGAAAAAAATGTTTATTCAAGCCTTCTGTCCATTTTAATTTTTTTAAATATTTATTTATTAGAGAGAGAGGGAGGAGAGGTGGAAGGAGAGAGAGAAAATCTCAAACAGACTCCATGCTGAGTGCAGATCCTGACATGGTGTTTAATCCCATGACCCTGAGCTCATGACTGGAGCTGAAACCAAGAGTCGGACGCCCAATTAACTGAACCACTCAAGCACCCCTCTGTCCGTTTTTAAATCAGATTGCTAGTTTTTTTTTTTTTTTTTATTGATTGTAAGAGTTCTTTATATATTCTGGTTGTTAACCCAAAAAGGACATTAACTCTGGATAGCCCAGCTTGCTGAACTTCGCTCCTCTGTCAGGGGTTTAGTTGGATTGAGAATGTTCCTATGTGTTGCATCTACCTCAGATTCCATTTTGTTTGAGATCAGATAACTATTCCATATGATGACATGTTATTTATTCACCAATAATATCATATTGTTCACAGTTATTTATTTATTCCCCTATGCTGTCTTTTTAATACTTTTTTTTAATATGGGAGAAGAAAAATCATACCAAAGGTAAACAACAATATATGTCCAGTGAAGATGTTTATCAATTGCATGAGATAATACTTTATCTTTCATGGTGTGTTGTGAAGGAACTAAAAAAAAATAAAAGGTGAGGAAGTGATTTGGGTTTGAGAATACTGTTTATTTTACTTAGCACATAGTTTGTAGCCCATATGGTCTTTAACTTTTCAACACATCTGCTTAACCACTTCTTCATGATTCCATTAGATTTCAATTTCTCAAAGATATATATCACAGGAAAAAATAAGTATTTTAATTTGGGGTGCTTGGACCTTAATTAGTTTTCATTTGTTATTTTGTTTGTTTGTTTGTTTGACTGAAGTTTGTGTCTGGAAAATTGATGAAAATGTAAGAAAAAAAAACCCTCTTATTTATTTCCCTCCTTCCTTTCTGTAAATATTTAGTATTTATATGTTGCTAATCTGGACACTAGAGAAACAGAAACAGACTTAAATATAGTTTCCCTCATAGTCTAATAATTTAAAATAAATTATCATAATTTAAAGTGAAAATTACAATGGAAGAGTCACCTTCTAAAAGAAGGGAAATTTTCATTTTAGATAAAGATATTAGTTTGTAAACATTACATAAAAATTATCTCAAAGATAAGCGGCTCAAGACAATAAACATTATCTAACCCAGTTTCTGAAGGTCAGGAATCCAGGAAGAGCTTAGTTGTATAGATTTAGCTCAGTGTCTTTAGGCCAGGACTACAATCACCTCAACACTTGGCTGGGTTTCTTCTAAGCTTACTTATACGGTTCTTGGCAGACCTCAGTTCTTTACTTCAGTAACCTGCCTTGTGAACATCATCATAGAGCTATTCTAAACATGCCAGATTCCTTTACTCAGTAGAAGCATTGAGAAACAGAGACAGAGAGAGAGAGAGAGACCAGGAGAGAGAGAAAGAGACTAAGAGAGAAGCTTCAGGCCCTTCTATAACTTAATAGCAGAAGTTATATACCATCACTTCTGCCATATGTTACTGGTTACACGGAACAACTTTAGTATAGTATGGGATGTGAAATCACAAGGATGTGAGTGCCAAAGGCAGGGATCATTTGGAACCATTTTGGAGTCTGGCTAGCACAGACTGTCCTCTGGTCCATAATGATACACGTTTCTTTCACATTTAATACATACTCCCTTGCCATGCCCCAAAACTTGTTATTAAGTGATGCCTAAAACAAGGTGCAGATGAGAGCCTTGGGATATAGCTCATCAAGTATGAGCACTTGAGTGTATGTCCCTTAAGCTTGTGGAACTAAAAAAGTTATCCCCCACTGATACACTCAACATGTAATCATAGGACAGGCATAAAATAATTACTATGGACATTGCTGTTAGAAGGGGGAGAAAATGGGAGATATCAAGTACTCATTGGTCCATAGCAATTCTGAAATCACTTTTGGCAAATATTGGACATTTCTTGAGTAGGTCTCAAGTCCCAGGAAATTTTCTTGATGGCTCTTGGTGCTACCTTCTAGGTTCTTAATTCCACCCTAAACCATCCTTCTGTTTTTATGAAAGGTAATACGTTCTTACATCTGAATAAATTTCTCAGTTTGATTTCTGCCAGAAGTATTTTGGGAGTCTAAAGGCCTCTTTTCTATTTTTTACTCTTTCTTTTCCTTTCCAGTCCAAGCTGGCAGTGTTTCTGAATATATTATTCTTTTAAAAGCTTTGTGGGTTGTCTGTAAATAGTATCAAGGTCCACTCCATATGGAAAAAGCCAAACCCATACATCATTTCAAGATGAGCTCTTCTTCACCTTTGGCTTCTGCTGAGAAGGTTGAGTGACAAAGTCCTGTGACTTTGTGAGAAGTTCTGTTTGCTAGGCAGAAACGAGGAAGCACACCCTTATTCTCTCTAGAAGACTTTTTGTCTAAAGCACTACTTTAGATCTTTCTGAGGCCTTAAGAAATGATTATATAGTCACATTGGTATGACCTGCCATATCAGTAAGGTTTTCCAGTAGTCTGAAGCATAGGCAATTCATTTTTAGCTCATAGTTTTGTAGCCCTTTATGAACTTATACTTATTTCCTAGACAGGGAAATGAACTTCATGTTTTACAAATAAAAGAGCACTGTTGTTGGAAAATATCCATATAAAATCAAGGCATTTTATTATACTAAAAAAAAAAAAAGAAAGAAAGAAAGAAAGAAAGAAAGAAAGGCAACACAATTTTCTTCCCAATGACTTGGATTTTTTTTTTTCTTCAGAACTTGAAATTCAATTTTGCATTTTCCATCTGAAATCATATGCAAAATGATTAATAGTAGAAGGATATTCAAAACGATTAAAGTACTTTTCTAAAGGCTTGGTGATAAAAACTTTATAGATGCTGGGCTCAGAGAACTTCCCTTCTAGATAGACAAGGATGTATTTATGAAAATGGAACATAGATATATGCAAAAGGAAAGTCAGTATACAAAACAGCTGACTGTAAGAAATATAGTGTCTCAACTGATTTAACCTTTTGGTACTCATTTGCTATTTCCTTGTTTGCATCATTTGGCTTCAGCCCCACATAGAGCCATAATCAGTCTATCTCCTCCAGATTTTGTCATTTTTCACTCATTATTTAACTAATTATCCAACTGTTACCATATGCTCAAATCCACTCTGACTTCTTAAAACCAATGTTAGTACCTACTCCATGCTTATACATCATTTTGAACTGCATGTCATGCCTGATTTTGGTTGTAGCCTTTTATCTTAGTGCTAAGAGTTTTCATTAATGTTACTTCACAGATTAGATAAAATAAAACAGGGTACTATAGGACCAACTGCCCATTCTACTCACTTTATTGTTTGGTAACATTTTCATGATCTGTAATATCTTTCACTACTTACAACTCTACCACCTACCTCAGAATCAGCCTGGAGCCTTGTGCTTCCCAGAAGGAGTTCTGTTCTGCCCAGCTGCTCTCCAAATTAATCTGTCCACGACAAGGCTGCTTTGCTCAAGTTTTTCAGCGGAGTGAAAGAGTAGAGAGCTTTGTGACAGATTTTTAAAAACAGGTAGTTTTACATATACTTTAAGAGTCAACTGTATTTTTTTGTCCTCCACAAAGGCTCTGAAGCCACACTGGTCTCCTTACTGTTCCTCAAACATGCCAACCATCCTACATTCCAGGGTCCTCATACTTTGTACTCCTTTTTGGAAAGCTCTGTCCTCAGGCGTTCTCATGTTCTTATCCCTTCCTTTTTATTTAGATTTCCACACAAAAGTCACTTCCTCAGACACTGCCCTCATCATCCTATTTAAAGTACTATACAATGAAATTCTTTCTTCCAACCTGCTGTATTATCTATTTATTTAATGCCTATATCCTCCATTAGAATATAATCTTCAAAAAGAGAGAGAAATTTATTTTATTTCCATCTGCATCCTCAGTGCTAAGAAGAGTGATTAGGAGGCAGTGGGTACTTAAGCAAATTACATATTGTTCTCAATACTTCACTCCGCTCTGTGTGTAGGTTTTGCCACATGATTTTGCAGTGTCTCCTTCTAGAGGTAGAATAGACTTTCCTTCCCTACTGAGGTTGAGTGTGTTCGTGACTGGTGTTTTGCCAGTGAAATGTAGTTGGAAGTGGCAGTGTGCCAAATTGAAATCTTATTAAGGCATCCCATGTTTCTCCCCTTTTATCTTGAATATGAATTTTTACCATTGCTGTAAGAAAAATATGCTCTCGATATTTTGCTAGTTCAGAAAGGATGAGAGATGTGTGAAGAACACCAAGGTGCAACTTGCAATTTGTAGACAAGATCCAAAGAACTCGGATAAGTTAACCCCCAGATGATCACAGATGCACCAAAAAAAAAAAAAAAAAAAGAAAAAAAATTGTTACTGTTTTACGTAATTGAGTTTGGGGGCAGTTTCTATCAAACATTGTTTCTATCAAACATTGTTTCTATCAAACATTTATTAACTGAATAAAACAGTAATCGGTAAATATTCTAATGCCAGTAAGTCAAATTTTCAAAATAGTTGGAAGGCTTAATAATCTCTCCTCTGTCTTATTAGCATTTTCTTTTACATAGCTCAAATAACTCTATAAATAAACAACTTGCAGAGCTTTAAGCAAACAATTATAAATAAATGAGTATCTTTAAGGAAGACAATATAGATGATTCTATTGTATTTATGGGATAGAAAGACCTTTCTTGGCAGAGTGCTTTTAAAGCAGTGACATTTTATGCAAAGGAGGCCATATGTAATACAGTGTTGTGCTTACCAGATAGAGGTGAAAAAAGGTCTTCAAAATGAGAAATCATATCAACATGGTGGTTCTCAAATTATAATGCACAACGGAATAACCTGGAGTGCTGGTTAAGAACACAGACCGCTTGGACCAAATCCCTGATTTCTGATTCTGTAGGTCTGAGGTGCTTCTCTAATAAAAACACACTTCTCTAAAAAGTTTCAGGTTGAGGTGTTTGCAAGACAGCTGGCAATAGAAATCATACTTTGACAACTGCTGATCTCTGAGGTCTGTTCATTGAAAGATAAACAGAAAAACCTAAAAATCTTTTTGCTGCATTTAGAAGTGAAACTCATGAGAGCCCTACTTTTTTAAGGTTTTTATAAATATACTCATATCATTTCTTTATATTTTTTCCTTCTTCAATCATGAACTGCTCGATTAACTGGATCACTCAGCCAGTAATATTTTTCAACAAGCCACTTCTCGCAATGTAAAATTCTGATAGTAAGCTGTTGTATTTGTACAAAATTAATACACAAGATCTGTTCAAACAGGAAAAATTAAGCAGTAAATATTCAAGTTAAAAATTACACAGTAAAAATAGAAATATGGTATAAAGTCCAAGCCTGATGGAAGAAATATTTCATTCATGAGGACTTTAAACTTACATTCTAGAAAAAAGACTCCCATATCATTTGATTATATGCTAAGGTAGGAAGGAAGGAACAGATGCCCTTGCAAGATGTATGACTAGTACACAGGATTAAAGACTACTATGTACTATATTAGAAATCAGATTGACATTGGGACATCACACCTATTTCAAACCACAATTTTTGGGACACGTGGGTGGCTCAGCCGATTAAGCGCCTGCCTTTGGCTCAGGGCACGATCCCAGGGTTCTGGGATCAAGGCCCACATCAGGCTCCTTGCCCAGCAGGGTGCCTGCTTCTGCTCTGTCTGCCATTCTCCCTGCTTGTGCTCACTCTCTCGGTCTCTCCCTCTCTCTCCGACAAACGAATAAATACAACTAAAAAAAACAAAAAACACAATTTTTTAGGATCAAATCAGAACATTTTAATTTCTTCAAAGGAGTGAAGCTAGTCTGGGAACTGAGTCAAAACTGTTTGATAAATGACACATTAAAAAATAAAGGAGTTCACTCTGAAAACTTCTGCTCACCCAGAGAAAGGGTTTCAGGGACAGTGAGGGATTGGATTCTACCGCTAGTCATGCCATCACTTAACAACCTTTGAGGCAACACATTTTCTTTGGTAAAAGTTACAGGCAAAAGCTGGTTCTGAGAATTTTTATGATCCACTGCCAACTTTGCTGGCATGATGTTGTCAAAATCAAATTGTTTTATGAAGTGGCATTTGGTAACATTTGAGGTACTCACCTGAAGTTTTTAATTTCAGAGCTAAGTCATGGTGTTCACATTTGGGGGAAATGGTTACTAGCTGAATTCCAGCCTAACATAAAATCAAGCCTGTGCCTTGGATTCTATAAAGGTGAAATGAATCTCATCTCTGTGGCTATTAAGATCCTGATCTGCTGTTCAAAGAGGAAGGCAAACATACATAGTAATATAGTTGCAAACAGAACAAAAACCAAAGGCATGTTCAAAGTGGGAAGATCAGTTATAGGGGTCCTAAGAGGGAGAGAGGGCTTTCAGCAAAAGAAGGCCAAGTAACAAGTAGCATTTTCTTAGTGAGTCTATTACTGTTAAAGGTATATTCCTGGTTAGGGTTCCCCTAGTACCCTACAACACACACACACACACACACACACACACACATGCACACACGCATACACGCACACACATGAATTTCTTTGTACCTGGGCATGGGGACATTCAAAATAGTAATGAGAAGATTCCCTGTCGAGTAAAATATTAGAGCAAAGTCAGGAATGTATAGATACTATAAACCCTGATTTCTGAATTGGCTACTTTCTTCTACTAATACTTTGTTTCTTTAAGCAGATTAATTCAAATAGCTGTTCTATCTAGTTTAATAAACTTTCTCCCTTACCTCATTGTATGTTGATTATACTAAACTCTCAGAGATCAGTTTTATTCCCCTTATATACAGAATCTTATTTCTGTTCCACCAGGAGTGTTCTTTCCCTCCAAAGGACAGAATAAAGCATCAAGTCCAATTCCACAGACATCCTAGTACAAATGAGATTAAACGAAATAATGGCTTCATTATTTTTGCCTTGAGGGAATTCCTATCAATCTCTCCAATAGATACTTGTATTAGAGCAAAGAAAGTTGAGTACATTTTTATTATTTTCTGTTCTCTAATACATTTAAAATAAATTTATAGTGAGAATGAAAATAACTCAGACCCTCAGGAAACTCTACTAAAATAAGTAAGCCACAGTGACTGGATTGCATTACCAGTGTGACTATTTATAAAAACATAAAAACCACTTCAATTTCAAAGGCAGTTTTTTAAGAAAATAAACCAAGTACTTGTCTTCCTGCTTTGTCTCTGCATTTTTAACTCCAGTGAAGCATGAGAACATTTATTTCTCTTCTTTATCACTTCACAAATAATTTCTTTTTAAAAATACATTTAAAATTTTATAAAATTTGTGCCTCGGGGTTCCTGATCAAGGCTGAAACACTCAGAGTAAAACTCCAGATTAAATCAGCTCATAAACTACGTAATAATGATTTACTTTATAGCTGCTATGTGTTAAATACAACCCTAAACCCGGGATTTCATAAGAGAGCTTACAAATTAGTGAAAGGCAAACACGAATATAATGACATTAGAAAGGCATTATAATGTAAGACATAGTATTTCAGGGGGAGGGAGAAACTAAGATGAGACAAGAAAATGTTGTAGAAGAGAAAATATTCATGGGAACTGAAGCTTTGATAACAAAGGGATGAAAGCAGGGAAGGAGGTTTCCTGGCCAACCATCCAACATATGTGACGGCACAGACAATAATGACATACCCATAACATAATCGTTTACTCATTTGTTTTAAACACTTTCAAACAGCAAAAATTCTATTTGAAACACAGTCTATAGATGTCCATTGATCATTCACTTCCTGTAAGAGGATCTAAGGAATTCACAGGAGGAATAGGAGATTTGCAACTAGTTCTTCAAGTTTTTCCTCAACCGAGTTGAATGCCAAATGTCAGAGAGGATGACCACTGCTGATCCTTTGTCTCCCCGGGTCATCCTGCTGCACGTAACGGGTGGTAGGACACATACATTCTCAGGAGCGTACCGCAGGCTTCTTAAATTACTTATTCTGATAGATGTTTAAATCCTTACTCCCAAGGTAGTTTCAGGATAACAAAGTAGGAGACAAGATATATGCCTTTATGTTTTTTTGAGATTATCTAATCACTTTAGGTCTTTTTAGACCCTAAGTTTCTAGACAAGCAGGTAAGCCCTACTAAGCCTCAGATTCTTCATCTATAAAGTGAAATTACCCTAGTTTGTCAGTCTAGGACAGGGCTGAATTTAAGACATTTCATTACTTTTTTTTTTAATTAAGAAATAGAAAACAGCATGTTTATATTATGTCTTATTTTTTCACAAATTATGTTGCTTTATATGCAGGTAGAAAAAATTCTTTTAGCCTGGAATCTTATCAATATCACTCCTAGATTTATAAAACAAAACAAAACAAAAAACCTGGAAAATATAAGCTATATAAATCAGTTAATTATTTCTAAAAACCTCTTGGTGTTTAGAGCCTAATTTTTCTGAATTGTCGTGTTCATAGACATAGGTGTCCTTATCTATTCTCCCAATGTCATCCTTTCTGCCATTGAGGTCACGGGAATTGCAGCATTTTTAAAAAGTAATTCATTTTTTACAAAGGCATGGGATCTTCAGTTGCCTTGAGATTATGTAAAGCTAGCCTATTTTTGACTCTACTTTTAGGTCTGTTAATAATACATTATCTAATCCTCAGGGTCGTTGTGAAAGTGATTTAAAGAGTTCTGAAATTAGTCAACCAGTGTTTCCCAAAGTGTGTTACATAGAATACTGATCAGTTATTAAAGGATTAAGGATTAAATAGATTTGAAAAAGGCATCAGGCTATATCCTTTGACATTGTAGATTAAACGTTGCCATGTTATAGGCTTTCCTAAGACCTGAGATAAAAATTAAACTTCTTTTAAACTAAAATTTCTCAAATTTACTTGTCCAAAACCCCTTGTTTTGTGTTGTGATGTGTGCGTTGCCCTCTAATGTTTAGGTGAACGCTAGTAAAGTCAGGGCCTTAGGAAATCTGGAAATGTCGGAGGTGAAGGTCAAGGCCTATGGAATTCGTTCCTCTTAGACTTTCACGATCTGAACTTCAAAAGTTCATGTCTGAACTTTTTTTTTTTTTTTTTTAAATCTGGTGCTTCGTTTTCTCGTGGCCTCGGAGAATACAGAATTATGAGCATGAGCACAGTCTATCGAGAGCAGAGACGAAAGAGCAGTACCAGTGTGTTTCTAACATGACTCTTGCTGTCCAGGCAGCCTCTGAGACCAGGAGTCCCAGGGGCCAGCGAAAGAAGACAGATCTAACCAAAACTACCAACCAGTGAAATCCGTAAAATCGATTCATGGAACATCCATGGAACAAAATTAAATTCTACTATTTGAGGCTGTTTCTCCGGGACAAACATGCTCCATGTTCAAAGGCTGTTAAATGATCTGTTAAGCTATTTATTATTGGGGCCAGGTAGTATAATCTATGTAAACATACGGGTTTTGACATCTGCTAATACTGGTTTCGAGTCCTGGACCTTTCTCTATTTGCCACTGAACAAAGTAGTTGATCTTTTTGAGCTTTAGTTTCTTATCTATGTAATGGAGTCAACTATAATACCCCAATTTAAAGATTTTTTTTCTTTTAATTTGACAGAGAAAGAGATCACAAGTAGGCAGAGAGGCAGGCAGAGAGAGAGGGGGAAGCAGGCTGCCTGCTGAGCAGAGAGCCTGATGCGGGGCTTGATCCCAGGACCCTGAGATCATGACCTGAGCCGAAGGCAGAGTCTTAACCCACTGAGCCACCCAGGCGCCCCTAAAGACAAAAATTAAATTATTAAATCCACATAAAATGATTAGATCCATCTTGGTGCATCTTTGGTTTTTCACAGTGATAGTCATTGTTATTTCCTGTAAGCTTTTTTTTTTTTTTGAGCCCAGTTGGTTAATATGCAGTGTTAAATTAGTGTCCTATGTACAATAGGGTGATTCAACAATACCGCAGGCTCTTAACTTGGCTATGTGATGTGTTTTTGTGGAAAGCATCTGTTACTACTCAGTCATTCAACAAGTGTTCAGGTAGAGTCTTCCTGTTGGGAATTTGTTTTGCAAATTAAAAGTTGTATGGCTCTTGATTTTTTTTAGCTTAGATGGTACCCTTGCTATTTCTTGGTCTGTGTTCAAATATGTTTTCCTCCTGTATACCTTCTTTATTTTTTAATTTATATATTGTGAAGACTTAGCAATGCACAGAAGGTGATGGAAATCTGATCTCCTTTTCTTAAAATGTCAGGGGAAGAATGGTGAACTACAGGTTTCCTTTGGAAGAGAAGATATGGAGTGGTAGCAGTTCACCTGGAACTCATTACCAGAAGTGTTAAGTAGCATGTGTTTAGATTTAAAATATAACCAGTGTAAATGTTAAAAACCAAGCATCGTGGTGCTTACAATGTTCAAAACCAAACACAACACTTGTATGAACACATTCCTGAAATTATTATAGCATGAAGCGGATTCTTTATAGATATTGTTACTAACTTGAAATGAGTAGAACATTGTATCAGTCTGCTTGAGCTGCTATGACAAAAATATCACAGACTGGTTAGCTGAAACAAGAACAATTTCTTTCTTATAGTTCAGGAGGCTGGGAAATCCAAGCTCAAGGTACTAGACAATTTCCTCTCTGGTGAGAGCTCTCTCTGGTTTGTAAATGGTTGCCTTCCATCTGTGTCCTCATATGGCAAGAGAGAAACCTCTTCAGTCTCTTCAGACATCGGTCTGTAAACCTCTGATGTCTCTTCCACTCTAGCAACACATCAGCCCCACTGGATGAGGACCTCCGCTTTGTGACCTCATTTAACCTTAGGTACTGCCTATAGACCCTCTCTCCAAATACAGTCATACTGGGAATCAGGGATTCAACATATGAATTTGGGGGGGGGGGCATGGGGGAGACACAATCCAGTCCACTGCAAATTGATAGGGATGATTGGTATTCCTTTACTTTTGCACTATTTTTTAAAATTATTTTTATTAGTGAAAGTACTTAAAATTCTGGTAGCCAGAATAATTATCCTCTGAAGAATAATAATTCCCCTAATAGAATCCACAGGTTCTAATCCTTAGATTAGAGGGTTAGAACCTGCGGATACATTACATGGAAAAAGGCGGTTTGGAGATGTGATTAAGGTTACTGACACATTTAAAATGGAGATACTGTGGATTATCCAAATAGCATCAATCTAATTCTTTGAATTCCTGAAAGCAGAAATTTCTCCACAGCAGTCATTCAGAGGAAGATGCGACTGTGGAATAATAGCCAGAGAGATGCAACGTTGAGAGTTTTAAAGAGAAGAAATGTGGCCTGAACCAAGGAATCCAGGAGGCCTTTATTTGCAACCTCCTCCAAGACTCCTACATCCAGAAAGTCTCTTACAGAGGAGTCATGCTGCCAGTGTCATCTACAAAGAGCATATGTTTATCCTTTAAGGGCCTAGTTTATTTTCTTGTGCTGCCTCAGCAACTTTGGCCTTTCAAGATCTTACAAATTACTTTTTTTCCATATCCAGTATCATAGAAGACAAATACTAAGAATGAAAAATAATATTTTGTCTCCTGGAAAAAAGGATAAAGAGAACATTGGTTATCACTTGAAATATTGTGTTTAACAGATAAAAAGTTGATGTAATTCTTCAAATTGTGGAATAACTTTGACTTTATTCCTATACCAGACAATGGGGAATCTATGATAAGACCTTAAGTCTGATTGTTACTACTCTCAATGCAATGCCTAAAACACACACACACACACACACACACACACACACACACACACACACACACAGATATATACACACATGCACCCCAAAAAGCAACAATAACAAAAACCAAAATCAACATAAAAAAATTTGGTGTGCCTGGTATGTGACCCCTGGTCTCAGGGTTGTAAGTTTGAGCCCCATGTTGGATGTAGAGATTACTTTAAAATCTTTAAAAAATATTTAAAAATTGAAGCTAAGAGAATAGTTTTATTTTGGATCAAGAAATTGTAGAAGTTCAGTTATATAATGAATTCAGGTAAAAACAATTTTAGCATTTTGGTAAAGGTTGCTTTCCAAAATAAAGAAGTTAAATGTTAAATAAATTTTCCTTGCTTAATTCTGACAAGAAGCCTTCATTTCAGTGCAATATATCTTGTGGTGAAAGGTTATCAAATGCATGATGTGATTTATAATTACTTTTCTGTAAACCAAGACTGATTTATTACCAAATGCCAGGGTATTAGTGAGGACATGTGTAAAAGAAATAAGCACATTAAGACCTCTAAAATTGAGGTTGCTTATGTAAGAACCTTACTTTCTTGAGGCTCTGTGCATCATGAAAGGGTGGACACAAAGTCTTCCAATACATAGCAATATATGGTTAAAAAAACAAAAACAAAAAACAAAAAACAAAAAAAAAAAAACGTTGGTTGACAATCTTCACCTTACTAAAAACAAAAACCAGAAACCCTCTCCATGTTTTTGCTCACCTCATTTGGTAATGATTCCATATCTGTTTCTGCAGTTATGGAAATCACTTAGACATAAAAATCACTTCATACAAAATTATATAAAAAAATTATTTTACTAGTCAAATTTAACCATGCACACTCTAACTTCTCCTTAAACTGCTTAAGATAATCCCAATAAAGTGCATAGGATAAAAATGGTATCCTTGATATAGGGAATAACATAGTTTCATAAAACAATATTAATAGTATTTAATAAGAACATTTTCATCATGAAAGGTACACAGGGAAAGAAGATTTTAAGCAAGATAGGGAAAGAAGAACTGTGGGTAGAGCTTCCAAGAGCTGGAATCAAATAGACAAGTGTTTCATCATGTTACATTTACACATAATTAGAGTAGATTAGAAAACAAACAGTAATGTGAGGATGATTCTACCATTTGCTCCTCTGCTTGCGAGCTGCCGAGTCTCATTGAATTTGCCTGGTCATTTTTGTTCAGGAAGGATGATCAGGGACCTCTGCAATTACATAATGCTGAGCCAGACTTCCGTGAGGTCTTATGCTCTCTAACTTTTCTGCCCTCTTCTCTTAGCATAAATAAAGGTGAAAGAGAGAGAACATAATACAAATTTGAAAAGAAAGAAAACACAACTTTAGCTTTTTTCCCCTCTTTTTTGCCCCCTTAAATGATACTGTAGCAAAGTTTTCTCTATGAAAGGACAAACTTGGAAATCTTGAATTAAGGTTTGAAATTAAAATAGAACCCATCTAAACTCACAATATTCCAAAAACAAAAGGAATAGTTTACCATCTTAAAAAATACATTGTGACTGTGTAGATTATGCAAAGAAAAAAACTAAAGTCAATGCAATCTATTTTAGTAACCCAAGTTTCACACCAAAATGTGCAATAAAAAGCAAGCATGTAAGATTTAAACAGTATATTGGCTCACCAAAAAAAGGTCTTAAAATATAGTAGACAAAAACTATTACAGATAGAAAAAAAGAATTGTAAACTTAAGAAGTTTGAGTTGGAAGAACGTTAGTGATCTACTTCAGAGGCTTTGGTAGGTGAAAGATTGGTGTCTAACAATCACTGGTTATTATTCTATGACAGGCATTGTTCTAAGCCTAGTAACGATAGTGTTGCCTTTACACTTCTTATAACTATGAAGTAGGTTCTATAATAATGTCCATTTTGAAGATGATAAAAATGAGATACACATTGATTAAGTAAAAAATTAAATATCAATCAAAATTTTAATCCAGTTAATCTGAATTCAGACAATTTTTATTTAACTATTCAGAAGGCTGAAACTACTAAGTGACTTGCCCAAATCCAAAAAAAAAAAAAAAAAACACAACAACTTCAGCAATAATATGGAAACTTTTTAATCCCCAAACGAATAAGGAAATTCTTTTTAAAGAATTCAAAGAAACAAGTTATTTAAACAATCACTAACACCATAATCCCTGAATCCTATATTTCTCTCTATATTTTATATGCCAAGTGTTTTCAGTAATCACTATCAGAAAGCAATTCCAGAGGACGTCTGAGTGGCTCAATCGGTTAAGCATCTGCCTTTTTTGCTCAGGTCATGATCCCAGGGTTCTGGTATTGAGCAGCCCCAGTTGAGTCTGAGCAGGGAGCCTGCTTCTCCCTCTGTCTCCATCTGCTGCTCCCCCTGCTCATGTGCTCTCTCTTTCTCTGACAAATAAATACATAAATCTGAAAGGAAGAAAGGAAGAAAGGAATAAATAAATAAATAAATAAATAAATAAATTCCAGGCATTTTTACTGCTGAAAGGTTTATGTCATTTTAATATTATTAATTCAGTAGAAACACACTGTCTAGTGAAAGTAATCAATACTGCATAATATTAACCTGAGAATAGAAGAAAAAAAAAACACAAAATTCACATTAGGTTATACCCACAATCCTTTGCTAAATTTCTGTTTAAAAATAAACTATTCTATTAGCTAGCGTTTTATGACCCAGAACATTCTTCATTAACCAACATTTATTTTTTCCCATGGAGTGGGAAGAATACCTAATTAATGAAAACTGATGCTTTCAATGATAGACTTATGTTAACGTAGTATCTTGTCCATTACTATTACTTTTATTTTTTTGTAAAATTTTCTAAATTTACTTATTTGACAGAGAGAGAGAGATAGCAAGAGAAGGAACACAAGCATGAGGAGTGGGAGAGGGAGAAACAGGCTTCCCGCAGAGGTGGGATACCATCGGGGGACTGGATCCAAGGATCCTGGGATCATGACCTGAGCCAAAAGCAGACACTTAATGAGTGAGCCACCTAGGTGCTCCTGTCTTATTCATTATTAAATCAAGAGTTAATATGATTCTTCCATGTGTCAGGTACTTGGCATATAATAACTGCATTTCCTTCCTCTACAGTGTTGCTGTACTGTGTCTGTAATATAATTTCAAAGACCACCTATTGCTTAGTGATATAACTAGTTTTTGAAGTGAAGTCTCTGACTCTAAAACCCTTCCTATTTCCACCACATGAAATGGCCTCAATTAGACCGAGAGTAAAATCACAGTAGTATCATCCTGATAAATTATCCTCTAAAAATGTTGAAGCTAAATATTTAATTTTCCCAAAGGCTTGAAAAAGAGAGTTCCATTTATAACATGACAAAACTGATAATTCCCTTTGGAGATTATTTATTTTTGTGATCAGGTCCAATAATAGGGTTTACCATATATGTACCAAACATGCCTTTCGAGCTTTATAAGTAAAACTGACATTTTTTTAATGTTATATTTGTTATCAATTTATAACCATCGCTTTTCAGAAATGATTTGTAGTACTTTCTATAGATATTTGCTTTCCATTTTTATTGCAGTATGTTGGCATACACTAAAATGCAGGGATCTTGGGGTGCCTGGGTGGCTCAGTGGGTTAAGCCTCTGTCTTCGGCTCAGGTTATGATCTCGGGGTCCTGGGATTGAGCCCCACATTGGGCTCTCTCCTCAGCAGGGAGCCTGCTTCCCCCCTCTCTCTCTACCTATATGTGATTTCTCTCTGTCAAATAAATAAATAAATAATATAATAAAATAAAACAAAATAGAGTGAAATAAAATGCAGGGATCTTAACTATGCCAGTCTATGAGCTTGACAAATGTATGATATACCCATATAACAACTGCTAAATCAGAACAACAGCAAAATGTTTACATTTTGTTACATTTGTTACAATTTGTTACATTTACAAATGTAAATGTTTACATTTCTCTCTTATTCTTTTCCATTTAATTCTCCTGCTAAAATAGATAAGCACTCTTTTGATTTCTATCACCATAGATTAATTTTTCCTATTCTAGAAACTTCATATAAATGAAACTATACTTGGCTTCATTGACTCACCATAATAATTTTAAGATACAACCTGCTGTTGTGTACTTTATTCATTTTTATTATTGAATATTGTTCCACCAAATATATATCCTAATTGATTATTCATTTAACTATTGGTGGACATTTGGGTTCCTTCCAACTTGGAACTATTATAACTAAAGCTGCTATGGACATTCCAGTATAAGTCTCTTTATGGTTATACACTCTTTCACACACACACACATATATATTCATTTCTCTTGAATAAAACAAGCAGAAGTATTTAAACTATCTGTTTCTTCAATTTTTGTATGCAGATACTCCTACTTGGTCCTTATTTTTTAAATATGCATAATATCTTTTAATTTACATTTTAAAAATTACTGATAAAATTGCATGTGTATTGTCCATCTGCTACTTATTTTCTATGTATTCAGTGCATCCTTTGATCAGTTTTTCTTCTTTTCTTGACCTCTTTTGATTTAATTTGGTCCCATCTCTTCTATTGTTTTGTTCTCTATAATGCTATGCTCATGGAATAAAGACATTTTCAGCTAAGTGAACTTTGACAATTTGTCACCAGCAGACATGTACTATAAAGACTGATAAAGGAAGCTCTTTGGGCCAAAGGAAAATAGCACCAGATGCAATCTTAAATCTACAGGAAGAAATAAAGAGCAATAGGAATGCTAAATATACTGGTAGTTACAAAAGGTCACTTTTCTTTATTTTCTTACATTCCTTGCAAGAAAATTAACTACAGTTTAAAAAGTGATAATATATTAAGGGACTTTTTAATATATGTAGAATTAAAATATATGACAACAATAATGCAAAACCCTTTGCATTATTGTTGTCATATATAGGACACTGTCCTGTTGTCAGTTCCTTATATTTTAATGTAAACTGGCATAATATTAAATCAAGGTTGATTTTAGAACATTTAAGACACATACTATAATTTCAGAAACAGATACACACACACACACACACACACACACACACACACACCATTATAGATAAAAAGGCAATAGAAGAGATTGAAAGACATAATTTTACTTTTTGTATTGTTTCTCTGGTTTGGTGTTTACAAATGTAACTGCAGCTGTCCTGCTAACTATATGTTTGAGGAGTTTGGTCATCAACATTGATTTTATATCTTACTGGGGGTATAATACATGATAAAGTGCTTGACTCTGTTCCTCTTTACTGACACAGCACACCATTTTATAGCTGCTTCGTAAGTTTGGGCGAATCAAGATTCTCAAGTACCCCATTTCTCTGAAGGATTTCCTTTGGCTCTTAAAAGCACCCTTGGCTAAGCAGATACATAGCCCGTGGCCAGGGAATATCTGATGAGTAAAAAACCAGCTTTCATCCTCTACCTAAAGGAGATGTGTGCCAAAGGGTTCATGTTTAAAAAAAAAATAAAACACCACAGAGACCACATCCTGACTTGGGAGGTAATGTAACAAGCATGCCTTAAATAACCAAGTCTGAATGCACATTGACACTGGAGGTGTGACTGTTTCATGACTGCAGCTATAATAATAAGACAATTATGTTTTAAGATGCCTCACTTTAAGAAATACTGGATTATAAAAACAATTATTTCTATATGGGCAAAACATCTGAATAGGAATACCAAAAATTTCCCACAGAAATGTTTGTAGTAAATTGGGATTTTTAAATAAAAACTTTAAATGAGTAATGGTAAGTTGGAGTATCATTCAGCAAATACACATTCACTAGCTTAACATTTCACTCAATGTTAAAGACTTCCTCTTCTTCTCTATGTCAGATAGCCCTTCTTTCTACCTTAAGCATCCTACCAACTTCCTTCATTTGTTGCCTTTGTTATGATCAACGAACATAAAGCCAAAGAAACAGAGCAGCTGAAGAGCTATATCCCTGTGCCTGCTATACAAGTTTATATACACTTGTAACTAAGTATTCCATGATGTATAATCTATGATTGTCTACTTAATAAAGGAAATTATTTCTTAATGTATATTGATAAAATTATAACATCAAATGTAACTGGTAAGTTAAACAACATCATGATCTCATGGGTTTTCATGCACATCAATCTTAAAATAATCTCATGTAAAGAAGAACACATTAGTTAAAATTAGAATTAAAGAAACCATCTTTGAATAGACCTAATACTTATAAATGTAATCTACACAAGGCAAACTGCAATTTGGGGAAAAAAATTAAAAAATAAACCATAATAAAAACTTACAAACATTTAAATGTATTGCTAAAAGCAAATACAAAAGAAATATGTTTTCTGCATAAATATTAAGAATTTATGCAAGGAATCTTCTCGGTGGCTCAGTTGATTAAGTGATCAAGTGTTTGCCTTCGGCTCAGGTCTTGATCTCAGGGTTCTGGGATGAAGTCCCACACAGGGCTTACAGTTCAGCGGGGAGTCTGCTTCTCCTCCCCACTTATAATCTCTTTCTTTCTCAAATAAATAAATAAAATTTTTAAAAAAGAAGAATTTATGCAAGCCAAAAGTCAAATATAGTTAGATCAAGATAATATTAGAAAATGCTTACAGTAAATAAATATTACAGAGTAAAACTATAAATTTACAAATAGTTTAGGCAAATCATTTCAAATACATTAAAACCAAACTATATAAATATGAAAGGATATGAAACAGAAACTTTGGGAAACCTCCCAACAAACACGTTTGCAACCATTATTTTTTTTTAAATGTGTTGTAATCGTTTGCAACCATCATTTTTAACATTAAAAAGTGATATGAATGAAAATAATATGTCTTTTTATATATACCTACCTGATTTTATATATACAGTGATGTGACTCAACTTGCTCTTTTGTCTTTAAAAATATTGATTAGTCTCAGTATTTACTGTGAGATGAATGGCTGGAAAAGGGCATGACTGGGATCAGTATCGTCAGCTCGATGCAGAACTTTCACTGGCTTAGTGTAGGGTGTAAAGCAGAGACTGAAACCAGTGACTAGCTCCAGGTTCATTCAGTAGAACTTTGTGTAATGGGAATAAGAATGAGGGAGGGGTTCAAACATGACTCTCAGCTTTTTGGCTGTTGCCACCTATTGAGAGAGAAAACACTGAGAAAGAACCAGCTTCTGTAATTTGTATTTTTATATTTTCCCCGTGGTTCTATAAGGAATGTATATACTTATTAACTAGTAAATATTAAAGGCAAAAATGAAATATTAAAGACAAATGTTCCTATCTTTTAATTTTCCTCTTACTCTCCACATATGTATATATTTGGTTCCTACTGAAAACATACCTATTTGTTTGACAATATAGTTAGGATATTTCATTTTGGGTAAAATATTTTTAAACTACCCATTAATTTAGCCATAACACATGGAGCCATAACATTTTAAAATCCAATTTTGAGTTTCTGATGAAAGTTAAATTTAATCAATTCTAAAAGTCTATTAAATATAAAGTCTATTCTGATTCATACTCTTCATAAATGATGCCACTTTTATGAATCACATATAATTACAGTGATGATAATAAAAATAGCAAATGATACTTTCTACATTAGCATATTAATTATAACGAAGCACAGTTATATTTTCAAATACAATTTCAAAGTATGAGTTCACATTAGTACTAGTTTTTATTTCACTTCTGTATATCTCTGTTTATCCAGCCAAAATTATGTTCTGTTGTTTACAAAATTATGTGTTTTCAGATTTGGTGTGATAAGGTGACTGTGTACAAAGAGTTTTCTATTAGAAAAGAGCATATCAGGGGCATCACAAGGAAAGGGTCAGCAGAAAAATGAGCACTCTGTGCTCTTAGTCCCTCTCCCTGTCCCTTCCCCCATTTGCATGCTCTCTCTTTCTCTCTCTCTCTCTAAAATAAGTATATAAAATCTTTTGTAAAAAAGAGCATATCAGGGGCACCTGGATGGCTCAGTCAGTTAAGCATCTGCTTTCCGCTCAAGTCATGATCCCAGGGTCCTGGGATCAAGCTATCAGAACACTAGCTATCAGAGTTCTAGCAAAGAGAGAAGTTATTTTACCATTTAGGGCCTCTGTTTCTACATTTTTTCCAGATTATGTATTCTCAGTGGGGTTATATTGCCCCCATGAGAGTAAAAATTGTTTTTGGAGAGAAAAAAACAAAACAAAACAAACTCTTGCTCTTTTTATGTATAAAACAGAGATGTACATCTAGTATATAAGCTGATATACTATGTGTGATGTTAAAATTTCATTGGTGGACAGTTAGAAAACAATATGTCTAAAATAGCTTCTTAGGAGGAATGTAATAAAAGATTGAGAAACACTGTTCCAAGATGATCTGTAATAGCTCTTCTATCTCTTGCTCATTTTGTTTGTGAGTCTCTGGAACAGTCATTAAAAATTTTTATAGCTGCATAAAAGTCTTATTCATTTGTTTCATTTTTCAAGACCAGCTTCATGTATAGGAAGAGAATAAAAATTATTTTTATGATAATTTATCTTCTAGAGACTCTCTTGAGTGTTTTTTACTTGGAGGTTCCAAACTCAGTATAACTTCCCTTTAGTTTATATTTTTAATCTGTCTACATCTGAATTTGATGAATTTAACTGAGAGTTGTTGCCATTCTAAAGGGATTAAAAATAAACTGAACCAAGAGCAGATTATCATGAGGGATAGAGGAGAAGATGGTGAACAAGAACCACAAGAAATAGAACAATGGTAAGAGAATTTGCTCTTATAAATGTGCCTCTTTTATGGATGTTGGGGTTATTGTGCTATATCCTGACTGATATTTATCTTTTCCTGCAAAGTCTACACAGGAATTGCAAGTTGTGAAGAAGGAATCATATCCTGTCCTAACCAAAGGGCTAAGGTAGTTCTTAGGCAGAGCAGAGAACTATAAATCACTCAGTAAGTAGACAGCAGAGAGAGGGTTCAGCTGGTCTCTTTCCTGGTCTAGATCAGTGGCCTACAAAGTGGAGAATGAGGAGAAAATTTTTAATATTTTTTATTTATAAACATTTTGTAATTTTAAAAAATGTCTATATCAGTCATGGTTCTTCAGAGAAGCAGAACCAATAGGTTCCCTCTCTATCTATATCATCTATCTATCTAGATAGAAAAAATAAGGAATTTACTCATGTAATTATGGAGGCTAAGTCCCAGGAACTGCAGTCAACACACTGGAGACCCAGGAAAGCAGATGATGTGGTTCTAATCTGAGTCTGAGTCTGAAGGCAGAAGATGACGGATGCCCCAGCTCTAATATAGTCAGAGAAAGAGAATTCTCCCTATTTGTTCAGACTTTTGTTCTATTCAAGCCTTCATCTAATTGGATGATGTGCACCCACACTGAGGAAGGCAATCTGCTCGAGTCAGTCTAAGTCAAATGTCAACCTCATCCAGAAATTCCCTCAAAGACACTCTTAGAACAATGCTTAACCAAACATCAGAGCATCCTCTGACTCGGTTGGTAGGTGGACACATAAAATTAACCATCACAGTTTCTGTGGCATTATTAAAATATTATACTATTGGAAGTTTCATATTTTAACTCTCATGGCTTTCCTATTTTTCACCCTAATAATCTATGGTTTAAAGATGTGGAATCAACAGTCTCCCCCCCCCCCCATTCTAAGAGGAAGAATACTTTGTGTCTGTAACCCTTTTTTTCATGAGAAGCATATGAATTGGTAATTTTAAGGTGAAATTGTCATTAAAAATAAAGTTGAGGGGCACCTGGGTGGCGCAGTGGGTTAAAGCCCCCCTTTGGCTCGGGTCATGATTCCAGGGTCCTGGGATCGAGCCCCACATCGGGCTCCATGCTCAGCAGGGAGCCTGCTTCCCCCCCCCTCTCTGCCTGCCTCTCTGCCTACTCATCATCTCTGTCTGTCAAATAAATTAAAAAAAAAATACAGTTGAATATCTTCTCAATAAGTCACTCCTGCTTTATATTTATTTAATACAACTATTTTATTAGGGGACAAGGTTGTGGTTAGCAACTTTGTCCTAAATCAGCAAAGAAGAGTGTTGTTATCGGACAGATGTTGGATGGCATATGTGATACAAATCCAAAGTGTCCATATAATCCTTAGAGAGGTACTTCCCCCCATGAGCCATGGGTTATGATGGATCTTAGAAACCACCATCTGCTCCAACAGTGTTGCTGCTGAGTTTGAGTGATGGATAACACTGTGAGGATAGGGGTACTTTGGCAGATAAAAACCATCTCTTGTGTTTGCATAGAATTCCACAGTGGTACCTAATGATCATGTTGACTTTACTCTTTGAGTCTGACTTAAATTTAAAAGAATTTGGTTTAAATACATATTTTTTAACTTACACATGACAATGTTGAGCAGTGGTTTCTTTTTTAAAAATAATATATATTTAATGTAAAGCAATGCAGTCACTGTCAGCCACTGAAACAATATAGATCTTTTTGTTTGCATTCTATAGCTCACTTCTATGAAGTAACCTCTGTTAATGGTTATTCTTCCTGATTTTTTCCTCCTATATACACAAACGTAATACACCACACACTTTTTAAAGAATGTCTCATACTACAGATTGTTCTGTTTTCATTTTGTTATAAAACACATTTCCATATTTACAGATATAAATCCGCCCTACATTTTATAATTGGTGTTTCATTATTTGAGAAATTAAATTGTGTTCTTTGTGTGACCTATGACCTAAAATGAGGCTTCTCATCTCCTCTTTAATGGAGAAGTCCTGCTTTTTTTAGCTGCTTTATATGCTAGGGTGCCACACCATATGAAATTCACATAAAGAAAGTATTCTATTGCCAAAAGCAGTTTATAAAGCTAAGGTCACTAAAATAACATTATTCATCAGATCATTGATTTTTTTTAAAATACTCTGATTTTAGACATTTCACCTGTTTGCATTTGAATACATACCTTCCCATTTAATTTTTTACAAGAAATGAATTTCTCAATAACAGAAGATAAAGTCATATTGAGACCTCTTTTTTTCTTTTTTCTTTCATGTGGAATCCTGGCTTATTTCTTCATCTCCTAGAAATTTCTGTTCAATGTCTCCTTTTCAACCATGCTATTGTAATCACCAGACTAAAAAAGGTAGCTCGCCCCTAATATTCTAGAACCCCCATCCTTTTCTTTTCCCCTTTTTTCTCTTTTTGCCACAGTAGTCATAATTATATAATTTATTACCTTATGCATAACATCATTGCCTGTCTAGTCTCATTAAAATTCAACGACATAAGAAAAAAAAATGTGTGTCTCTTACTACTGATATATATACCGCAACAGTAAGAGTACCTGATAGATAATGTTCATTCTATTATATCCGTGTTGAATAGATATTTATTCACCAATGTATTATTCAATATATAATTGGGCAAATGAACAAATTAAAAAGTGAGCTTGAAGGTTTCTTTCTTAGTCCTGGATGTGGCTTGAAGCAAGATTAAAATATATTTTAGTGGATGTGGGGATGAAAAATTCACCCTGGCTTTGGGGTTGTTTCACTGTTTTAATTAAGTTCAAAACCTTTGGGATGTGGACTTCTTGGGAGTTTTCAAAGGGAGCTGTACAAGCAGTTAATATTAGCAGCCGGCTTCTTCAAGCTCAGAGCAGGATTCCTTTAGGACACTGCTTATCTTCCCCTCTGGGGGCCAGTGATAACCCTGGTTAACCGTAGCATGGGGCTCAAAACCAATATAGGAAATGACAAAACATAAGGAATCAAGGGGGGTAAAATTCTTCCTGTCTCCCTGCATTTCTACCTTGACTCCTAAAATAGGGATTTCCACCATCTTGGAAATATTGGGGAAGAGACTAACTTTTGTCTGCTTATTGACTCTTCTTACTTGATTGGCAACGTTTAGAAAATTATCCTTAGAAATGTGTTCTACCGTTTCTTTGAGTCTCTGATTGGGATCTGTCCTTTCTTTAGGCTGAGCCTATCCTCCACTTGTCCATGAAGTGAGGCCACTCTATGACATCTTTTACTTCCAGAGAGGCTGCAGATTCTTTGGGTGTTCTGTCTGTCAGTGGGAGGATGATTGCAATTTGGTAGAGATACTGCAAAATGCACATTGTGTAATCAAGTCCAAGCTGGGTTCTCGAGCTCAATTTTAGTAACAAATACTTTGATTTCTCTCTACTTGTCTGGGTGTTTTTAAATTGGAATCCCTCAGAATACCAGAAGAACTCTTTCTAAGGAAAAAAAAATAACACTTTCATACATATAATAAAAACTGTCATATATGTTTACCATGTGAACCATAATGAAAAAATTTTAAGGTCTATAATATTTCTGGATTTCCATAATGAACAAGTTTCAGTAGGGGGGCAAGTCATTACTAACTGAATTTTAAGAGGAGGAAAGGACACATTGGAATTTTTGGACAAAATTTGTATTATTGTTAGATTTTAAAGCAAAGATTAGAACACACGTCTTCTAGGAAAAATATGAAATACGGGGTAATTGCAAGCCATTAAAATGCATTTAGTACTTTGAACTGAAGGCAATGATAGCAGTAGTACCTGAATTCTGAACACCTGTAGCCCATTCCACAGACAGTAGCTAA
Source organism: Martes martes (assembly GCF_963455335.1). Taxonomy (NCBI): domain Eukaryota; kingdom Metazoa; phylum Chordata; class Mammalia; order Carnivora; family Mustelidae; genus Martes; species Martes martes. The sequence continues at coordinate 39,025,843 of NC_137898.1, forward strand.
CTAGACTTCTGACACTCTTGCCATGACGCAGCTCTCTTGCTGTGGCGATCTCAAGGTTCTGTGTGTCTACATACCGAATCCATTCATGTAAATGACTGACTTAAAGAAAGGGCAATTTTGATTATTGTATTAGTAAGTAATATGAAGAAGATGAAATAGAAAAGTATGAACTATTCACCTGTTCCGCTGTCTGAGCAGCAAGGACATTTTTACAGTCCTAATGAAGTTTAGCTCTGGTTGTTTTGTTTTGTTATTGTTCTGGTTTTTTGTTTGTTTTGTCTTGTCATGCTTGTTCAATGTTACTTGTGTTCTTTTAACTTAATAGAAATTTGGAACTGCTTGATTGAAACACCTATCCATTGTGGTTAAAGTGCTCCTATATTTTCTTTTTTAACTGTGTTGTCTTTTGTTCATGGTCTACTGTACAGATCAATATTCAGAAAGGTCAAGACGGTGTCTTTTTTTTTTAGGTCAGGCAATGCAGAAAGCTGACATAATACTAGAAATGTTGTTGATCACATATCTCTAATATTAGAAGCCTCAGTGATGCTCTTGATCTTTGTTAATTGATACCAATTATACAAACAGAACACTTGTTAATTATTGGTCTGAAACTGGCTAAAACTGCACAGCAATATCACGTTTACTATATTAATTAGTTGAACAGGGCAACCGTTTGAGAAGAATAGCTATTTTTTACTTTGCTTAGGAACTTTTGTCTTCATGGCTCAATGGTTATGAAAGAGTAGTTGTCAAGGCAACTGTGCAGAGCATCTGCTAAGTAAGTAGTGTAGTTTCAAATATGAGAAATCTAATTGACTTGTATCTACCTACACCATGGATAAAAGGGGCTGCTGACTGCAGCATTCTGGTTGTTATTGGGTAATTAGTACAGTATGCATGTGAACAAACCATGGGAAAATGCATTCTCACTTCTGTACCTGTATAACTTTTTCTTGGAAATACTCTATTCAATGATATCAAGTTACATCCAAAGCTCTTCTTTCTCGAGCAAAACACTATGTAATCAAAAAAATTAAAAAAAAAAAAAAAGCCAGCTTAAATGACATCTACCCAGGGGTCCTTATGCCTTTTTGGCACTTGTGTAAAATTTTTTAACATTGGTATTGTAATTTTTAGTGGATTGCTTTATATGAAGATTAATGATGTTTATTTTCCCCAGGAGGCTAAATGTTCCTTGAGACCTATTTCTCATGCACAGCACAATGCTGGCACAGAGCATGTGTCAGTCGGTAATTTGATACAAAACAGCAATGTTGCTCATATGGAGTCTCCAAATGTTGCATTCAAAAACACAGATAGATATTCAATTACCCTACTCTTATTCTAAATGTAAGAAAGACTTAAAGAGCAATAACTGTGCTATCTTGCTCAATGAGTTCATTGGTAGGGGCTGATTAGGTCGTACTGAAATTTTAAAATTCCCAAGAATAGATAGCAGTAAAAATAGAAGATATTGGTTAAATAAATCAATGATGGAGTGTTAGATTAGAAGTGAGATGGTTCTTAAGAGAGTGGTTTACAAATGTGGGCGAAAAGAGTACATAATGTTATTAAATTATTAGGAAGAAAATGGCTTTCTCATATTTTGAACTGTTTTTATTTGGTGCCATTTATAATTTAAGACTGTATTATAATGATATATGAAACATTACATCAGTTAAAATGCACACACTTTTGATATTACGCTCCAATGACCATAAGCTCATGTTAGAACCTGAGCATAGATACTCATACGTTAAAGATAGTACCGAATTATTATTTCTGTAAAATTCAGTTGGGATGAGATGAGATTGGTCAAACATTTCCAGGTGTTAATTATTTATTTTATTTTATTCTTTCTACAATTTATTTTATTTAGAATTATCAAAAACTTTTTATAGATGATGTTCTATAAAACTATCATTTCACATCATATGGTCATAATTATTTTGCAGACAAAATATTTCTTGATCTTTTAAAAATAAGGATATTAAAAAAATCTCAATTCTTAATGCATACTGTTAACATTTGCTTACAAATGTAAAAAGAGTAATTTTGCTTATTTTAAGGTAAAGTCTTAAAAGCCATATACATAATTATTTGGAGAACCATATTTTCTCTTTGAAACTTTTAAATTCCTAACTGTTCAACTCTTAGGATTACTTACAACTATTTTAAGTAGAATAAATTATTCAAATATTCATATTTCATATTTGGTTAATTTTCATACATTAAAGTAACTGGAACATAGCCTTTTCAAATTATCTCAATTATTACTAAATTGATTATTGCTCTTCTGTATGCTGTTGATCAACATATACTGCTAATCGCATGGTACTTAAATGCAAGAGATCCAGGATTTTGTTTGTCAAAACCTAATAAGTACTTATTCTAACATGGATTTATCAGTTGATAAAAGATATTATTTTAACATGAAATTTTAGACTTAAATGTGCATTTCTTTCTTAAAAACTTAATGTTGTGATTATATTTTCTCTGTGTCAATCATATCACCCAATGTACTTTACTTACTCTATTTAATCTGGATATATAAGAGTATTACCAGTGATGAACTGAGTTTTCTCCATCAGAAAATAATTCATGTGTCTGGAAAAAAAAAAGGAAAGAGAAGAATTCATGTGCCAAAAATTGATTTTTCTTCAAAAATATGAACTGCCTCTTGCCTATTTTTGTCATTCATAAATGAATAAAATATCAAGGGAGATGTAATGACAAGATCCTGTTATACCTTTGGCTATTTTCTGATGGTGAGAATGTTAACCTTTGAAGGCTGCTTATACTGAATGCTGTCCCACAATTTAGAATGGAGGTATTGTCAGCTTAGGACAGACACGAAAATGTCTAGTACATTTAGCTTATATATTCAGGGAATCCATGGGTACAATTATCTGAAGATCATAATGTGTATTCACTTCTATAAAGTAGGTGATGTATATTTCCTGTCATCTCCTTTAAGAAATACAGAGAATTGTTCTGCCTTTTATGAGCAGCAGGACATCAGGATATTAGCTTAGGTGTCATTGTTCATTTCAACAGCAACTTAGCTAACTGGTCCTGTTCATCTCATTGTCAACTTGAATGTGACTGATTGAAGTCAGTCTCTACTACTTGTTAACTGAGTATACTGACATGATGTAAAAAGGCTGAAGAAAAAAAATCACAGGGAAATTCTTGGATCACTCATAGCTGTCTGCACTGACAGACTGAAGAACTAGATCACACTAGCGATTCTATTTTAGTGAATCATACATAGATGATACTTTTATATGTTTACTATATTTACCCATTTTAAACTCAGAAAAGGGAAGAAATGATCGTTTCTTCCATTTTTCTATATCCTTGAGAAGTTCTGGCATTTGTTGTTGTTCTGTTTCTCAGCTTCTGTCTGGGTGACTTTGGAGAGTGGGTGTGCACCCAAATTCACAGTTCCTTCTTTGTTTGAATGTTCTAGTTTGAATAAAATGATTACATGTACTGGGTCAAAGGTCTTGCCTGTGTCCTATTTTGGCTATTTCAAACTGAGAAACGTGCAACTATATTTTATATATCTATATCTATATCTATATCTATATCTATCTATATCTATATCTATATCTCCACAATGACTTTTTTTTTAAATTTAAATATATCACATTCGTTAAAATTATGGGCCCTACCTCCAGCATGCTTCGGTTCTAATCCGGCTTTATCATTTATTAGCTGTGATTACATGGATTCAGAGAAAACATGTGACAAATTACCACACTGTTTCCAAAACTATCAATAATAGGGTCAGGATGGAATTTCCTCCAGGAAATGGTATGTTAAAAACAAAAATACCTAATATCATACATGATAATAAGAAACAGTGTTTCCCTCTAGCCAGGTTGAGAATGATATTTTCTAGCTGGGTATTTGAATGTCTAATTTAAACTTTAATACTATAAAAAGAGGGAGAATGAATCCAGACAAGTAATAGTTTGTGCCACAATATTATGGGGTAACTGACTAGAAGGAGTCCAAACGCTGGTATGGTCGAGAAACATGCAGGAAATTCAAGTTATTGATAATGATCAAGTTATTAGATTAAAACATGGGTTATGGAAGTTTGGTAGAATATAAACTAAAAGTAAAATGTAATAAAAATTTACAGAAGAGACAGAAGTATAAATTAAGCAACGATCAAGAAGAAATATGTCACATAAAATAAACATATTTGGAGCTTATTGAAATCTTTAAATTAATCTAAAGGTTTTAAAATGTTAAGTTAAAACAGTAATATGCTCTTTCTTATATTTAATATTTTCAACAATTGAGAGACTGATACTACCTAGTAAAAAATGCCATGAAGGGGCAAGGATAAGCTGATGACTTCCATGATGAAAGAGTTCTGAAATCAATAGGAACCCTATTAAGATGGGACTGACCTGTGGGTTTCTATGAAGTTATAAGTCACTCCTATTACACTTGGGTTGTACCTCTCATGAATCGTTTCTAAATCTGTGGTTCAGTCTCATCACAATTTGCCATCTGGTCTCAGCTGTTATTGAGGGCAATTAAAGCAAAGGTCAGTGACCACACTTGAGACAAAGCAGTAGACTGGAGAATGTTTGGGTACTTCAGGAGGTAATTGCATTGAAAAATATAGGGGCCTGTGGAGAGATTGGGGTGTGCTCATTTGGAGCTGAAGACCCCATATACAGGACCAGTTTGAGACAGATGACAGAATTTTCCCATTAATCTAATGCATACTTAACAGGTATTATAGGAACAAATAAGTAAATTGAAAGCAAGACTCCCCACAATAAAACATGATAAAAAAGCTGAATTATTATACTTGAATTTTTATTATATTTGATTATTCTACTTGAATTATATAATATATATAATATTATATTATTATTTCCTATGTTAATATAAACCATGCCTTATATTAAAATGACTAAAGGGATGATTCAACTTACAATGGTAGATTTTACAATTATAACCCAAACACACACACACACACACACACACACACACACACACACACACCATGAAGTTCAGCAACTGAAGCACAAAAAAGAAGTTGAAAATATCTTTCCAGATTAATTTCCTATTTTGTGTGAAGAGAAATGACAAAAAAGCAAGTCTCAGATGCCATGGAATCTGAAAGGATTTTCAGTGAATAGGGGATGACACTGCTCTTTGCATCTGAGCTGGTTGGTTTGTTTTACCACCACCATGTGTCTGTGACTCAAGGATCTAAAATGCCCTGCAGTGGTTCCAGAAGGAGCCAGGAGTTTACTAACCACTGGATGCTTGTCGGAAACTGCTGAGATGCACAGAACTGTGAAAGCAATGAGCTGTCACATCCTGAATACGTGTTCTGACCAGATACACTCAAGTGGTTTCCTTGCTTGAAATTTTCTGACAAATCAAAGGCTTGGATTTTTCTATCTGCAGCTGCAGCGAGCTTTTGGAGAATAACTTGAAAATAACTTGTTTGTCCTCCTGGGTACCTTTTACTCTTGCAAATAGTGTTGGTAAGAAACCGCAACCAGAGAAAGTTCAATAGCACTTAATATTTAGAAATATGTGAAAAATAGACACAGAAATGGAAAAAAGATTTCAGTGGTGTTAACTTAGAAAGGAGACTAACGTGTTTATGGTGGGCCAGAACAGGAATGATGTAAGGTAAACTACCTACGATGTGCCCTTGGTTCATTTATCTTGTAAGAAAGCTTATTAACTGAGGATTGTACTGAAGCGGAAACTTTAGAGCCTTGCTTTCTGGTTCTCTGCTTAGCACATGCCACACACTACTTCCAAATCATCTAGCTTTATGGTTTAATTGCATGGCACCTGCCATCATTACAATCCATTTAACTGCCACTATAATTAATTTGCCTTTAATGAAGGTAAGTAAAAATAGGTATCTCTTCTAATTTTTTGCTACCTTCTGTCTCTCCAAGATTCTCATCATGTTTAAACTCCCCCATATATTCAACAGGATAACTACTATGAAAACTGATCTCCGGCTGCTTACTCATCAAATATTTATTGAGCATCTATTTTGGAATAGATCAGAAAAATAGTCCATAGTTTTTTTTTATTTTTTTATTTTTTGAGAAGCAGCATAGATATTAAGCTGATAGAATATAGATGATGAATACATGATTGGCAAGCCTCCAGTCCTCATCCTTACACCTAGGGCAGAAATCTCTAACATAAACAAACCCTCGCCCCTTCCCTAATGCATGGCCACCCTGTCAGTCACTTACTAGTCTCTAGCCAAACCAATGGGAGGGAAGAAGACAATTTCTGTCCTTTCATAGTCATTGGATTATTGTGGTCTGATTAAAAAAAGGGTAGCATTTCTATATATTACAGAGATAGTAGTTCTAATTTTTTATAGAGTCTCTAAAATATCCTGGAAGCCAGAAAATGAAGCTAGTCTAACAAATCCCTTGATCTTATCTTACTTTGGGGACTATATTTTGGGCTATTACGACAGAAATTGCCAGTGTAACACAGCTGACACCTATTACTTTTTTTTTAATGTTATATAGTAGGAAGGTAGTATTTGTATACACATCTGTGTATATTGTCTGTATATATTATGTATGTATGCATATATATGCACATGTGTGTATTTGTGTATTAACAATTTTCAAAGCTCTTCTCTGCCTGTAAGTATAAATTCACTCTCTCCTCATGGAGGACTCCAGTCATATGGTACTTCCTCAGAGAGGATTCACTTCTCTTTCTTTCTTTCTTTCTTTCTTTTTTTTTAAATTTTATTTATTTATTTGTCAGAGAGAGAAAGAGAGCATAAGCTGGGGAAGCAGAAGACAGAGGGAGAAGCATGTTCCCCGCTGAAAAAGGAGCCCAGTGTGGGACTTGACCCCAGGACCTAGGATCATGACCTGAGCTGAAGGCAGACGCCTAATCAACTGAGCCACCCAGACATCATGGATTCACTTCTCCATCCATTTGCCCTGCTTTATTTTTCTTCATTTTTCTTAAACACTTCATAGTGTTTCTCATTATTATGTATTCCTTCATTTATTTTATTTCCTGTTTTTTTTTTTTCACCTGAAAATGGGTTCTCCATGAAGGGGAGAATTTTTCTCTGTCATTTTTACCATTATCTCTCTAGAACCTAGACTCATACCTGACACAGATTTGATACTCAATGAGCGTGTATTATATAAAGTATATTGTGGGCAGCAAAGCAGAATCTCTACTTTCTTGATAGTAAAGCAAATTCAAAGGTTGACTTGTTTAAGGTACACCGCAAGGAAATAATACAATCTCTTTATCATTGTTCCTTCTTTCCTGGCACCTCTAAAACTGTGTTGTTTGGTACTTGTTGCTTGCAAATGCTGTTGGTAAGAAACCTCAAACAGAGAAAGTTCTAAAGAACTTAATATTTAGAAATACTGTTAAAAATAGACACAGAAATTTTTAAAAGAAGGTTTCAATGGTGTTACCTTAAAAAGGAGACTGATATTTTTATGATCAGCCAGAATATGATAAACGATAAAGATAAACTGCCTATGGTGTATGCTTGATTCATTTACTTTATAAAAAAGCTTATTAACTCAGGACTGTAGTAAAGCAGAAATTTTGGAGTCTTGGTTTTCTGCCTCTCTGCTAGCTATGCCATGCATTACTTCCAAATCACTTGACTTTATGGTTTAATTGCATAGCACCTGCCATCACTACAATCCATTTAATTGCCCCTGTAATTAATTTCCCTTTAATGAAGATAAGTAAAAATAGATATTTCTTCTAATTTTCTACTACCTTCTTCTGTCTCTCTAAGATTCTCACACTTTTTTTTTTTCTCCTTTATGATAACTATGGATCTCACTTAAAGTCAAGTTCCCAGATGTTAAAACTAGGTTGGATGTCTTCTGTGCAATCACAAATTGATAGAGGAATGTCAGGACATATATTTAGAATTTATGTGGAATGGCAAGTACCTCTTTCTATAAGTAGCATTTGTAAAAATGCTATGCTTCTTTCCGATCAACTAAAATGTATTTTAAAATAAGTGGATAATGTCTTCAGCTGAATTTTAAGATTTCTAGCATGATCATAACTTTCAAGGGTTCAGTTAGAAGTGGGTAGCTAATGAGAGTTTTCTCAGATGATATTTCAAAGCAGTGACCCTGAGACAAGCTTAAGCAGGAAAGGGAAATAGTTAACACGCTTAGGTAGAAATAGATATGGATTTAAGTTAGAAAAGCATCAACAGTCAAGGAGAGAAAGCATAGAGTCAGGTTATAGGACTCTAAGTCTTGTCTCTAGAGAGACAAAAAAAAAAAAAAAAGCTGGGTCATTCTTAGAAAAATGAGAACTGCTAAAACCAAATATGTCTTGGCTGCAATATATAATAATATATCTCTTCTACTGACTCAAAAACTTTTGATAGAACCTTCTGCCTAGCTCACAAACTTGGAATGGAAAAGAGACGGATGTTTAAGAATCCCAACACAAAGCAAGTATCAAAACAACTCTATCAGAAGTAAGAAATGGGAGGAAAATATACATCCCTTCAAAATTTCCAGATAGACGGGAACATTGTTCAGTTCCCTATTATGTAAGGGAAAAAGCCTTGATGAGAATTGTATTAAAAAATAAAAAATTAGGTGAGCCAAATCTTTCTAAGGTAGAGGAAATGGGGGCATCCAGTAAATAACTCTTTTGGACTCAGGATAGAATCTTCTCCTTAAATTAGTTTCTCCCTGTCCTTATCTGACTCATTCTAAATTATTGGAATTCTGAATCTGTGAGCAGTTTTCATACCTGGCCACTTTCATGAGTGCTTTGCATTTAATCTAGCAGACAACAGGGCACCAAGAAAACCTTTGAGATATAGGGATTCACATGTAAAATATTGTCACCTTCAGGTTGCTAGAGACTCCAGGGCAAAACAGGAAAATGTCTTTCTGAATATTTGAAATGTAGAAAAACATATGAATTAATAAGTGAGACATTTGAGAGATTGATTCTATATTTTTTTCACTTTCCAGTGGAGTAAAAAGACACAGGCCATTATACTTTTCACAAAGATAAAAAACGTAATTTTTTGTTGAGTGGAGCGACATAATTACAAAGAGAGTCTGCCATTCCTTTAGTATGGAGAGTCGGTTTTCCTGGACAGTTTTCTTCATGCCAAAGAATTTCTGGTGGAGTAAGGGCAGTGGTGAAGGAAAACGGTCCATTGTCCCATCAGATGGTGGTAGAAAAGGCAATTGTTGTTCATCTTTTAGTGGTGATTTTTTGTAAACAGAGAGAGAGAGATAAAGGGGGAAGGGAGGGAGAAAGGAGAAAGAAATTTAGAAATAAATTCCTACTTTGCGGGAATTGGTGTTCAAGGAAATTAGTGATATTTCAAAGATATATATTATATTAAGATTTATTAATTGACTATATTTATATTTCTATATTTTATATACTTACAGAGTATACAGAGAAACCTTTCCACTTGGGAGCACAATAATTGATTCACACATGAGCTTACCATTGGTTCAACTTGTAACTTCAGTTCCTCATTCTAGGTCAGAGTTTTTAATTAGTGGCAGATTTCCTAGAGTAAAGCTGATTAACCGATTTCTTAGCCTAACAGGGACTTAAATCCTATCACCTTTAGTTCTTGTGTCTGGCAAACTGCTATTGAGAAGCCTCTTCCTAGTACCAACCACACATTGCTCCTCCTGGGCTGTGTTTCATCTGCTCAAGCTGGAAAACACACTTCAGGGCACAATCCCACAATCCCTTATTTGGTCTCTGTTTTATCTCCTAAGGACAATGACAGCCCCACCCCCCTTCTCTGATTTATTCTACCTCTTTTGTCCTTGATAGTGCATATTTCCATCCCAATTTCAGATTCTTTCTAATGTACCTTCTTAAAAATATTTTTTTTCTGATAGGAATCTAAAAGTTTTTATGTTTGTGATGAAATGTTCAGATGAATACTCTAAATTACATCCACAGGGGGAAAAGCAATCAACTAGAAAATTAATAGTTACTTCTCATCCTTCTATTTGGGGGAAAAAAAAAAAAGTTGAGTGTCTATTTCCCAATTCAGCTCACTCACCTTTCTGAAATGGTGTGCCACGCTGTTCTCTAAACACACACACATTCACACATGCATATATTTTATAGTAGTACTGGGACTCTATAAATAATAAATATCCACATAACATATTTTATGCCATACTATCCCAAACATATCCAATAATTTGGTTAAACATCCAAACAGCTATGCATTAATACATAAAAATGGAAACATCATTTTATTAAAGAAATTATATATGAATCTGGAGGTAATAGGTAGATAATAACATTTATCCAACCACATAGGAGTTCCCAAAGACAGCCCTAACATGACAAGGTGACATATGTAATTGAACTGTATAAACCCTTTTGAAAATAAACGCTATGCCCAATGTTGCAGTTCTCTTTCTCAAAAAGAGTCTGAGAAACTCATACAAAAGGCAGAAGTTGTAGACATTTTAAGAAAAAGAAGAGACAAAGGTAAAAATTGTTCTATCAAAACATCTAAACCGGTTTCTTGGGACTAACAGCTCTAAATCATGAGGTAGGCGAGCCTTTTAATAACAACTGTAGGAGTAGGAACCAAGGCAGTAATTTTAACTTAAAATGCCAGCAATATATAATGCTAATGCCAATTAACACAGCAGTGGTCGTGGAAACCTTTCACTTCAAATTACAGCACCACCGCTGCAAAACTAGGGAGCATGACTTTCTAAAGGCTGCTTTCACCTGCTCACAGCCCTTAGCTCCTTAACCCCTGCCTATCTGCTTCCAGCTTCACCTCTCTTGACAAGTGGCCATCATTTCTCTCACATGGTTACTTGAAATATGACTATTATTGATTTTATAAAAAGTTTCTTAAGCTTCACAATTTGATTTTGGTAATACCAAATAAACCTCCAGGATCCTTTTCAAATTTGGAAATATTCTCCCAGGATCTGGTTATCTGCATTTCAAACCTTATCTTTGACACGGTATTCCCTTATTTCCAGCACTAAGCACAGTGGAATATGTTCACTCTACATATTCACGACCTTTGATGCCATACCTTCATATCAGTTTGCCAGCTAAGTGCCAGGTGAAGGTTGGGAAACCTCCCAGAAGCCATTTCTGCACCAAGATGATGAATAAGAACTCATCTATGAAGAGATAGGACTACAGGCCCAGAATTATATCTTACTAAATGGAAACTAAATATCTCTCTCATGTAATTGTCCCTCAGCTGGATTCCAACATGACCCACTGCTGTTCCAAGACCACTTGGCATGAGCGGAATATAACATAGGAGAAGTGGGAGTGGGGAGAGACAGTGAAATGAATGGATTTTCTTATTTTTCTTTGCAAATTTTCAAAAATATAATGCCCTATGAACACACGATGTGTGCTTCTGAAGACTGGTGCTTTTGAAGATAATGCTTCATTTTTTCTACTGTGAGTACTGTGCCTTTTAGATTTTAATTGGCATTAAAACTTTATAGTCAATAGAGACTTTGACAGACATCTCCTAGACCTATACCTGCCACCTCCTGCATTCTAAATCCAGACCAAAGCTTCAGCATGAGCTCTATGAGAGCAATCATGGTCCTGTCCTTAACTGTACCCCATGCCCATAGCTATTTGGTATTACAGTCAGAACACCAGAGATTTATGAACTAATGAATGAACTGCACCTATCCTAATTTTATTTCAAAGTATCTGGACATTTGAAATTTACTTACGCTTCTGTATTAAACTCTTCTAAAATCATGCCATGATTCTTCGCCTAATAAATACTGGATTTCCTAGAGGTACATTCTTAGGATGCCTTTCCATTCTCACCTCAATGATGGGGAATCTGCAAAGCAAATCTTAGCTTTAAGCAAGGGTGAATCTTAACACTGGAAATATGTATCTAGAGTGGGTCTATGAACTCTGTTGCGAGGAATAATGCCAAAAAAAGAGGGTTATCAAGAAGAGGGAAAAGTGCCTAAAAGCCAATCATTTTTCCTTTCTTGGTCACTTCTAGGTCTTTGAAGATGGGGAATTACATTTCTTAATGTCTTTAAAAATCTGGAAGGTGGATTCTTATCTACTTTTAACACTGAAAAATAATAAAGCTAGAAAATGTTAAAGAATTTGTTCAAGTTCTCATGAGGAAATAATGAAGCTGAGAATTTTATTGAGAACTCTGGTTCCTAAACCTGTGATTATGCTTCCCGTCATAAATGAAATTTCCGGATAGTATAACAGGCAAATCCATTATGTCCTCAAGTCTATATTAAATATATTCTCTCTTGGTCTACTGACAAAATGACTTATAACTAGTTTCACTCCTTCTAACCATGATCTCTCTCTCTTTTTTTTAAAGCCATCTTCTTACTTGGGAAGCCCCCAAATATTAATATTGGAGAAGATGCATTCAGTAGAAAGATATGTCTATGTTACTTTAAACCTTACAGACATTTAAATAACAGGCTGAGAAAAATAGAACATTTCTCTTTCAGGTAATACGTGGAAGGTGAAAAATGAAGATAGAATTTGAGTAGAGAGTTGAAAGGAAGGCTGAAAGTCACTTATGAGGGAAGATATGAGACTTAGTACAAGCAAGCAGGAAAACATAGGGCACTGATGAAAAGAGGTCTAATGAATGTTGGTAGTCTTCACAAATTGGTGGAGGAGATGATCCTAAAAATAATAACAAATGTAACATACTGAGATAAAATTACTAATGATTCTCATTTTTTTCCTTAGGCTACTGTGAATAAAAGCTAAAGGAGGAAGAGATAAAAAAAAGTATACATCCCCCAAGAAGAAGTAAATGATGAACATAAAATAAAGATCATGATAGCATCAGTGACCAGAGACAGGTAAAGCCAAAGAATACCCAGGACAGAGCAGAGCTGCCACTCAGATGGTAGATCCAATGCCTGCTGAATACACACTCATGGGACTTTCACTCCTGGAAGGAAAGAGCCAGGGCCATCACTCCCTGTAGTGTTATGAAGAAATGGAGGCCCAGGGTCTTCTCTTTTCATTGTATTATGTGGCTTTTTAATTGTGTTTCAATTAAGCTTGTGTCTGATTTAATTATAAATAAATTACAGAACATGTAAACACACATACACACACACCATTTTTAGGCGCTAAGAGAGGAGCATTTCACTGATTGAAAATTGACCTTACCCGGTAGTGACTAGGACTCTTCAGGCAAAATTCAATGAGGGCAAGAGCAGGGTATAAACTGCATAAACTCTACCATCTTGCATTTCTTCCATTTTCTCCAAGCTACAGGACTCATTGAAGGGTGAATTCTGTAACCCTTTCAGAAACAGCCCGAAAGACCCCAAGGAAGGGCACGTGAGGATGAATGAGGCCAACGAGACTATCATGCGGGACTGGATTCGCAAAATACTCTCCTACATCATGATATCAGTGCCACGTCGTTTACGTGCATTTTATTGAAAGCTGCTACAAATGCTTTTAGGGTAAAAATTATGGGCTAATATACATGCCTGCTTGAGAGTCAGACGCTCCACAGGACAGCTTCACTCTCACTTACAGTGTTTTGTAACACTGTATCAAACAGGGTTACTGCCCCATGACCCTGAGTTCCTAGTATCAAGAATAGCAATAGAACACAGAACAAAGAACATTGAACATCAAACACTGGCAGATTATAAGTGATATAAAAAGATATGAGGCAACCTTCTGTAAGCTTGTTGTTATTTGCAAGTTCTTCTTCTCACTGTCCACTGTCCATGCTAAGCCTCCCAACTTGTATTATGCCATAAATCTTCCACTCCTCATCTCTAGCAGAAACAGATTTAGCACCAATTTTCCTACTACATAAACAGAATTTATAGAGGGAAACTTAGGGTATTTGTTTTCTTTTGGTCCTTTTTTAATAGTTGTTTTGGATCAGTGAGCAGATAGATCATAGCTGCCTACCTGGCCAAATAGTACTCTATGTTTTCACACCAGTCTTAAAGGCCTTTAGGGGAATCTATTTCCATTTGTTGTGAAGCTATTTAAATAAAGGCCCTTGTCATCACCCTTGACAACCCTGTCACAGCAACAGTAAAATATATTGTATTTAATCACTAGGAAATAATAGATAAAAGCCTAGGGAATCATAACTGAAATTCATTGTTAGCAAGAGTCTATAACCAGACATATCTAGGGCTTTTTGTTCCCACACAAAATGCTCAGTCCAGTCTTAAATTCAGAAAATATCTAAAGATAAATCCTATTATTTTGACTTTTTAAATTAAGGTCAAATATACAGATCTTATTTTACTCTGTTTATCATTCAACGCAAATTTACTAAGATCTAACATGTTCAGACATCATGCAAGGATTAGAAATGTAGGGATGAATAAGACAGACTTTCATTTAAATGGATAGTGGGAGAGGCAGAAAGGAATGTAAACAGGAATTTGCCAGAAATAATTCAGGCCAGAATGCAGTACTAGGTGAAACCCACCAAAAAAAAAAAAAAAAAAAAAAAGTAGCAAATTAATTCTGCTTGGGAGGGAGAAACAAGGAAGTGTGTTCAAATAAGAATGATAATTCTTGTAGAGTGAGGGAAACTGTCCCATGGAGAGCTCCAGGAGGGAAAGGTGAGGGGACATTTCAGTCAGAGAATAACAACAGCAGAGGTGTGGAGGTGGGAGGGGCAAAAGAATATTTAGAGAATGATGGGAATTTGGTATCATTGAGTAAGAAGATGCTCAAAAGGGACATGGCAGGTAAAAGACTGATAATGTGAACGGGGGCCATCTTCTAAAAAGACGTGTATACCAATCCAAGGATTTGGCTAACGATGACTCATGCGAATATTTCAGCAGATTTGGCAGACATGTATAGATTTCGCTGACCCAGCATTGCCCCCCACCCCGTCCTCCTAGTTTGCCTTTTTGTTCTTCCAATAACTGCACTACAGTTATCCTTTGGAGATCCAACCCTTCCCCATTTCAAGTCAACCTGAGTCAAGTGAAGAAGGTATCTCTGGGTGTTTGCTCCGGTGGTGGGCATGTGAACTATGCCTGCCGGCCAGAATATTCCACCCTCATGGCAACAGGGATTGGTGGAGGGACAAGTAAAAGTGACTCAGGTTTGTTCAGGGAGGATTTGCTAGAGAGATCAGGAGACAGAGTTTTAAGTGAGAGAAGACTAAGCAATGACTGAATGCAGTCATACCTAAATCCAGAAATAAACCTGAAATTTGTCGTTCAAGTTGAACTTCTTTTCCATGCAACTAAAAATAAAAAAAAAAGGCCTGATAAAAAATCACATATGTACATATTTTTACACATATATTTTACATAAATCATTATCACTCCGACACCAGAGGGTAGATTGCAATAAAAGAGAGTGGACTAAGGGATGTCAGCTAAGCATGTTAGTACTTGGGAAGATGATGAGGGCCCAAATTAAGGGAGTGTCCCTAGGACTGGAGGATGGAGGCTTAATCTGTTGTATTTTTTGTCTCTTGGATTCCTAGCTCCCAGCTCAGGTCCTAGATAGTAGTCAAAATTTATTAAATAACTGACCAGGGTATGAATTCAAGATGACGAAGGCTATGAGAGGTATGGGTAATGGTGAAGGAAAATGAGGGATTTAAGGATCTAGTGAGGACAACAGGATAGATAATAGTGTCATTATTTAAACTAGGGGATGAGAAAGAGAACAGGGGAAGGGTGAAGTAGGGACAAATACAGTTGTGCATATTTTTAGCCAATGTTATTTTTTGGCTTTTATTATTATTATTTGCCATATGCTTAGAAATTTAAAAGAGCAGAACTGTACCTACAACTGATAAAGTTGGCTTTTAGATATATCCCAAAGGCAATCTTATCCATGTAATGTTCCCCAGTATTCCAGTCTAAAATTATATCAATTTATCACAAATCCTCTAATGTTTTGTGATTATTTATTTTAACACACTACTCGTATGTTAATTTTTTTGCATATGGAAGAATCTTATTTCCTTGTTCAACCATAGTTCCTTACGTTCAAGAGCAACTCCTAAGAAAATGCATGGCAATTAAAAATTCTCTCTGAATATTTGTTTCAAAAATCACATTGAAAGACTGTTGAAATTATGAGGATCTTACTAGGTATCCTTTCCAGAAAGGAGTTAATGAAACCCATAGATCTCACTTCTGTTTTAGGAGTGAGCTTTAGCTTTAAATTACATCTAGAACCACCCTACTTATTATTATAAAATGTGCTTCCCTAGCATCTCAATCTCTCTCATCCTGCTTTATGTTTTTCCTAAGGCACCTTCTAGTATAATTTAATTTTAAGCTTTATATCATTTCTATTATCTTTATCACCCTATTGGATTGTAAAATTTATGCAGCTGGTATCTTTATTTTACTCATTGGGTATGCCAAGTAACTGGAATATAGACTGCTACATAGTAAACACTCAATAACATTTATGGAATTAATGAATCAACTGGTGCCATTTATTTACTTTATTGGTAGCTGCACTTACCTAGGGCTGCCACCTCGCCTTCCTCCAGTGGGTCCTACCCATGTTGTAGTTCACGTGAAGATCATCCATTGGAATTGTACAGGGCACAACTCTCACGGTTCTTAGGAGGTGCTCTGCACTGCCACTCAGTTCTAAGCTCCATGAGAATAAGAATGTGTACCTGTTTTGTTCTCTATCAAGTCCTCAAATATTAGAACTGTTTTTGAAACATAATAGATACCTGTTATTGTTTAGTAAATAAATTAATAATTGAGTGTAAAATTCATTGTAAAATAGTAGAAGGATGAAAATTCTCTGAAGTTTAGATGTTGTAAATATGAGACTAACTGCCGTCAGTAGAATGAAATAGATACTAGAAAAGTCTCCTGTTTTCAGTCAAGTAATTGTGAAACTCAGTACAGCACAAAATGGAAGTTTATGATTCCGTTGTAAAAGTGAAAACTGTGAACCTCTAGACATAAATTTAGTATTATTTTCCCTCATTTATTAAAAATATACTTAATTACCACTAGCAGCCATAGGTGAAAGAAGAAAGGGAAGTAAATATGGAATTTATAAAATGCCTATTGCTGAGCACAGATGAAGATAACAACAACAACAACAAAAAATCCCAAAACAGACAAAATAGCGTGAGGTCCTATGATAAACAGTCACAGGATAAAAAATGAAATAGATATTCATCTTATACTGGCTCTTCAATACATTCTAGTATTTCCCAAAGAAGGTTGTGGGTAAGAATGACATGCTGGGATTTCCTCTCTCAAAAGCATAGAACAAATACAGAGAAATCTCCATTATGTCAATGAAAATCTTCTGGAAAGGGGAAAAAATATACTGTACAGTACAAACTGTGATGCACACACACTTGCAGGTTCTCTCTCTCTCTCTCTCTAACAAACTATTTAAACTAATGCCTGGACTTTGAATAAGAAGACTTCAGTTTGCTGTTTATGCTGATTCTTGAGGAGGTTGCACACTTAGAAGATTGCATTCAGCAAAGAAGAATAGCAGAGGCTGCAAATTTCTTTCTGAAACTAGTGAGATGGTAGGAATCAATTGTGGTTTTCAGCTTTTTACTCTACACAACTGATGGGTCATGGCTGATGCAGCTCCGTATCATACTTAACCAAATACCACATTTGTTTTCAAGTCATAAAATTGTTCAGAGCCTGGACGGGAGCCAAGCATCCAGCTTCCTTTCAAGCTGTTGTTAGTCCGTGATCTTTCTATAGTAAATGGCACTGTAAATGTCAAGCATCTCTCTTACAGAAAAATTGCTAAAATCCCTGCAGTAAACAGAATGGCTCCCGAAAGACAGCTATGCCTTAATCATTGGAACTTGTGAACACATAATATTATATGGTGAAAGGAACTTTGCTGATATACTTAAGTTTATGAACCTCAAACAAGAGAAATTATTTACCTGGACTAGCCTGATGAGGCTAATGTAATCCTGTAAGACTTTAAAAACACAACTTTTTCCTACTAAAATTGGAGAGTTGCAGCAGAAGACATAAATCAGAGAGATTAGAAGTATGAGAAGGACTCATTGGATATGTCCTTATTAATCTCAACATGAAGGGAGAAACATAACAAGGAATACAAGCAGCTTGCAGAGCTACGGAAGTCTCCTGGCAGATAGCCAGCAAGAGAACAGGAACCTCACTTAGGCCTACAGTTCAGGAAATGAGTGTTGTTAACAGCATGAATGAGTTTGGAACTGGTTTTTTCTCTTTACAAGCCTCCAGTTAATAGCCCAGGCCAACCAACTTCTAGATTTGTCCTTGTGAGAACTAGAGAAAAGTAACCAGCTGAGCTACTCATGGAATTCTGAGCTGCAAAACTATAATATAATTAAAATAATATGTTGTTTTAAGCTGTTAAATTTGTAACAATTTATTATGGCAGTAATAATAAATTATAATAAATAGAAAGCAAAACATTAAATATCACCAAAGACCTAAGCCCTCTGATATCAATAACCATATAAAATGTAAATGGCCTAAATACACAAATAAAAAGAAAGAGGTTGGCCGACTTGATTGAAAACACAAACCAATTATATATTTCTATAAGAAATTCATTTCAAATATAATGATATATGCAGGTTGGAAATAATAAGATAAAAAAATATCATGCAGCCATTAATCAAAATAAGGCAGCAAGGCTCTATCAATTACAGTAAACTAGAATTTAGAGAAAAGTACTAAAGAAAAAGAGAGACATTATTTAATAATGAAAGGTTTACTCTGCCAGTAAGGCATAGCAATATTAAATGTGTAAGCATCAACTATAGAACTGTAAAATATGTGAAACAATACCTGATAGATGTGAAGGGAGAAATACATAAAAACACACATAGATTTGGATGCTTCAATACCTCTCTTTTAACAATTGATAGAACAATTAGAAAACCATCAAAGATACAAAGGACAAAGCATTGTCAACAAACAGGATCTAATTGACACTTATAGAACTTACATTCAACAGTAGCAGAATGTATATTCTTTTCTAGGGCACATAGGCCATATGCCAAGATAGATGATATCCTGGACCATAAAACAAATAACTTTTAAAATTTCTTTTGAAGATTGAAATCATACATAGTGTGTCCTCTAAGCTGAATGAACTCAACCTGGAAGTCAATATAACTGGAAAATCTCCAAACACTTAGAAATTAGTGTTACTATTACTTCTAAATAATCCATAGGAGAAGGAAGTATTCTCAAGAGGAATCAACAAATTAAGTTAACTAAAGAAAATTAAAAAATGCAACATATCAAAATTTTTGGACATAGATAAAACTGTCCTGAGAGGGAAATTCATAGCCCTAAATGCATAGTATAGAAAAGAGGAAAAGTCTCTAATCAATATTCTATAATTTCTTCTCAGGAACCTAGGTTAAGAAGAGCAAGATAAACCAAAAGCAAGCAGGGAAGGAAATAAAAAAGGTAGAAGTAGAAATCAATCAAATTGAAAACAGAAAATCAATTGAGAAAATCACTGAAAAAAAGAGATACTGAAATGATTAATAAAATTGACAAATCTCTCCTGACAAAGAGAAAGAGAGAAAAGACACAAATAACCAATAAGGAATGAAAAAGAGGTTATCACCGGAGAGCCTGCAAACATCAAAAGATAATAAATTTGTAAACAAATAACTCTACCTGCCTACATTTAACAATGGATAAAATGGACCATTCCTTGAGAAACACAAAGTACCACTACCACTCACACAGTATGAAATAGATCATTTAATAGCCCTGTAACTATTAAGGCAATTGAATTTATAAGTACAAGAAATCTTTAAGCACAGATGGTTCCATTGGAGAATTCTTCCAAACATCTAGAGAAAAATTAGCACAAATTCTATCCAATCGCTTCCAGAAAATCTAAGAGATGGCAACAATTAC
The DNA here is from genome assembly GCF_963455335.1 of Martes martes. Taxonomy (NCBI): domain Eukaryota; kingdom Metazoa; phylum Chordata; class Mammalia; order Carnivora; family Mustelidae; genus Martes; species Martes martes. Next base: position 39,045,789 of record NC_137898.1, read on the forward strand.
TACTTCATTTTATGAAGCTGGTATTACCCTGATAGCTAAACCATATAAAAAGAGTACAAAGAAAGAAACTACACACCAATATTAACCATAAATATGGACAAAAAACTACTTTAAAAATATTAATAAGCAGAATTCAATGAATATTAAGATTATACATGATGATCCAGTGAGATTTACTCCAAAGATTCAAGGGTGTTTCAATATTCAAAAGTAAACCTGTGTAATCCATCCTACAAATAAGCTAAAGAAGATATTCACAGAGTCATTATTAATCAATGCACAGAGACCTTTTGACAAAATCCAATATCCCTTCATCAATAAAATTCTTTATTGATTTATATAAAGAATTTTTTTTATTTATATAAAGAATTTATAAAATTCTTTATTGATGAAGGGATATTGGATTTTGTCAAAAGGTCTCTCTGCATTGATTAATAATGACTCTGTGAATATCTTCTTTAGCTTATTTGTAGGAGTGGAACTTCTTCAACTTGATAAAGACAATCTATATTTTTTAAAAAATCAACAGTTAATATCATACTTAGGGATTAGACTGGATACTTTACCCCTAAGAACAGAAATCAGGTCATGATGCTGGTTCTCATTGTTCTTATTCAATACAGTGCTGGAAATTCTAGCCAATATAATGAGGTAAGAAAAGGATAGAAGAGGCCTATCTATTAGAAAGAAAGAAAGAAAAAAAGTCCCCATTTTCAGATGACATTATTGCCATGGAACCTAAAATAAAAGGAAATTCAAGTAGAATTTTTAATATACTAGAAATGAATAAGTGGACATAGACAATAAAAATGTGATATCATTTACAGTCAGTAAATGAAATTAGTATAAATCAGAAAAAACCTGTATAAGGCATATGCTGAAAATACAAAATGCTGATGAAAGCAATCAAATTATATTTAAATTAATAGAAAGATATATCATGTTCATGAATTGGAAGGCTCAACATAGTAAAGATGTCAATTATTCTAAAATTGGTGTATGGGTTTAATACCAATACTATCAAAATCTCAACAAATTTTTTTATAGATATAGGCAAGCTTATTTTAAAATTTATATTGACATACACAGACCCTAGAATAGTTAAAACTATTTTGAAAACAAAGAATCTGTTTATTTGATTTCAAGTCTTATTATGTAGCTACTCCAATCAAGACTGTGGTATTAGCAGAGGACAGACATACAGAAGGATAGAATAAACAGAAAACCAAGAAATAGACACAAGTGTATATGCTCAAGTGATTTTTGACAAAGTTACAAAAAGAATGCAGTAGAAGAAGGACAGTCTGTTTATCAAATGGAAGGCTGCTAGAGCATTTGGTTATTCGTAGGCAAAAGAAAAAGAAAGAAAGCATCTAAGCCTTATACCTTATAAAATAATTAACCCATTTTGGATCACTTTTATGAAGTAAAAAACTAAACAAAACAAAACAAAAACAAAAACAAAACTAAGAAAGAATCTTTAGGGTTAGGAAGAAAGTTCTTACTCTTGACACTCAAACACCACCAGTGAGAAGGAAGGGAAAATTGTACAACCACTCTACAAACAGTTTGACAGTTTCTTTAAAAACTCAATACATACTATTCGACCCAGCAACTGCACTGCTGGGCATTTATCACGGAGAAACAATATCCTATGTTTTTTTTTTTTTTTTTTAAAGATTTTATTTATTTATTTGACAGACAGAGATCACAAGTAGGCAGAGAGGCAGGCAGAGAAAGGAGGGGAAGCAGGCTCCCCGCTGAGCAGAGAGCCTGATGTGGGGCTCGATCCCAGGACCCTGGGATCATGACCCGAGCTGAAGGCAGCGGCTTTAACCCACTGAGCCACCCAGGCACCCAATAACCTATGTTTATACAAAAATCTATTAAATGAATATGCATGGTAGCTTTACTAGTCATAGTCTAAAACTGTAAACAATCTGAACGTCTTTCCATGAGGGAACAATGAACAAAATGTGGGACGTGGCATATTACTCAGCAACAAAAAGGGATGAACTACTGACACTAGTGACGATCAGGATAAAGCTACACTGAATTATGCTGAGTGGAAAAAAAGCGAATCCAAAAGATTACCTACTGTATGATTCCACTTATCTAATATTGTTAAAATGACAAATTATAGAAACAAAGAATGGATTAATGGTGACCATGGGCCAAGAAAGAATTGGAGAGAGGAGGGAAATCAGAGCAGCTGTAAAAGATCAACATGAGAAAGGAGTATAGTCATGAAGATATTCTGATTCTTGATTGCCTCAGTGTCGGTAACCTAGGTGTGTTTAGAGCTGTGCTTGGCCCGTGTATGCTAAATAAAGAAACAAACAAACAAATAAATACCCATTAGTGCACTTAGTGAATGTCCTACCATGTGGGAATCTGTGAGGTGCCATATGATGAGTGGGTAAGATGTGTGTTTATCCTGTTTTCTCAGGTTCTGACACCCGAGTTCTACAATTACTCTTCTATGAGCCACGGCCATGTTAGTTCTCCTAGAGTTGCATTCTCCTGAAAAGGGGCCTTTGTTGGTTTTTCCCCTTCCTTTGGCAGCACTCCTTCCACACCTTCCTCAACAGCCATTCCTGCCCCCACCCCCACCCCCCGCCAAAGGTAGGCTCTCATTCTGCTTCGACTTTTGCCGAGGGCCTTTCTCCAATGGGCTCACGCGTGTCTTTCCCTCGCGGCAGAATTTCCCACCATACCACTGACCTTTCACAAGCCACCTTGTTACCACCCTGTACTTCTTCCCAACACGCGTATGTAGTGTCTTCTCCACTCTGGATCTCAGTCATGAAACTGGTGAAGAGGTCACTCTTGGCTTGTTTTACAAAAATTCTTCTTGATTCTCAGGAGCCAGCATTCCCCGTACCTCTTTACATAGGGCAGTGAATGCAGAACTGAGGTATTTCCAGCAAAGGAAACAAGGATGTCGCATTTCCTTTGCTATGGTTGGTTGGTTTGTTTGTTTTCTGCTCTGCCTCTTTAAAACAAGTGGATATTAAGGTTCATTTGTGTCTGTTTAGAATGACTAGATTTAACAAGAGCATTGCTAATTCTTTGAGAGAAAGAATAATAAAAAGAATGGTATTTGAATTCCTGTGCTCTCTTGTTCAGTTTGTATGTTTGTCTTTCTTTACCATCTAAATCAAATAACAATTTTGAAGGCAGCCTATCAGAAGACCAAATGAAATTGTGGTGGCATATGTTCTCTTTTTATATTAACAAAAGGTTTAAATTTGGTTGGATTCTAAAAAGATTCAACTTGTGGGGAGTCAAAGGCAGGAAGAGAAACTGCCTGGGGAGATAGCAGAGGAACCCAGGGCTCATAAAAGTAATAACATGGGATGGAGATGTCAGAGACTCTCAAGGGGAAGGTAAGAGAAGGTAGGGTGGTATTAGTTTTGAGTGGACATATTTAATATTAGATCTATCATTTTATATCCAGGAAACACAAATTTGATATCCATTGCTAAAATAATACAACTGGACATCTAGGAAACAGAGTGATAGCTGTTGTCCTAATAACACAAACTCAAGAATGGATATTTCTGAAAAATTTTCACAAATGGAAAATGCAGAGTTAAAAAAGTTGAAAACAGTGCTTTAAAATTGTGCGTCTTTAATTCATCAAATAAATACCAGCATAACTCATTTAATTAACAGCTGTCATAATTGATTACCTTTATCTGCTCTTAATTCCTTAGAATAATAGGACACGTTACAATGGCACCATTTTAAATACCAGAACATTGCATAGCAATAACTTTGTGACGTATGTGGCAAGATGTAACCAAGATCTGCCTGGAAGAGAAAGGAAATGTAGGATGGAAAACGTTGAGCCTTTAAAGCTCTTGGACATGTTTAGTATGGTGAATCATGCTCAAAAATGTTAACTGATACAACTATCTGCTCTTTTGGGGCGCCTGGGTGGCTCAGTGGATTAAAGCTTCTGCCTTCAGCTCAGGTCATGATCTCAGGGTCCTGGGATCGAGCCCCGCATCGGGCTCTCTGCTCAGCAAGGAGCCTGCTTCCTCCTCTCTCTCTGCCTGCCTCTCTGCCTACTTGCTATCTCTGTCTGTCAAATAAATAAAATCTTAAAAAAAAAAAAGTATTTGTTCTTTTTTCTCCTTTGCATCCATCTTTTCTTTCTTTCTTTCTTTCTTTTTTTTTTTTTTTAAGAAATTTTATTTATTTATTTGACAGAGAGAGCACAAGAAATCATAGCAGCAGGCAGAGGGAGAGGGAGAAGCAGGCCCAGGGAGCCGAATGCGGGGCTAGATCCCAGGACCCTGGGATCCTGACCTGAGTGAAGGCAGCCGCTTAACCAACTAAGCCACCCAGGCACCGTGCATTCTTCATTTCTATGCCAGTAACACGGACATCATATTGCACCTGAGTTTTATCTTAGCCTGTGTGCATGACATTGCTCTTTAAGGAACAACTCTGGATCGGAAACTATAGGTTAAGAACGATGCGTGCTCCATTTACTACTAGATAAGGCTAGGAAAGTTGTTTAGCTTCTTTTTTTAGTTTTCCCATTTTTTGATAGACAATTTTTAGAACACTTTTAGTTTTACAGAAAAATTAAACAAATCGGCTGTGATTCTCTGTATTTGCCTGTCTGTTTAGTTTTAGAGGCAGCAGGTTACCTTGTGACCTCAACTTGATATTGGATCTAGAAGAGTTGTTTTCCAGTTTGTTCAGCATTTTTCTTGCTATGAGGATGGGAGCAATGATGTCCTAGCTTCTTACATGTCACAGAGGAAACTGAAAATCTCCCATTTGTTTTTAACCTCTTGGGACTCTGGGCCACTATTTACAGACTTGCTATTCCCTACGTATCATTCCCACCACTGGAGTCATGTCAGGGGTCAGCCATAATGCCTATCAGTTTGAGTTGAACCAAAGATCTGTAGGATTCACCACAACTGATACTAAAGACCCCACCCTGTCAGTCTCTTCAGGAAGGCAAGGGCATTAATCTCTGTGTCGGTGTGTCTCGACCAATCAATTTAAGTAATAAATTCACTAAGCCCGAAAGAGTCAATTCATAGTATAGATGCAGCCCCTGAACCCTTCTTACCCTAGTACTCTGAGGAATAGATATCAAGTAATTAGCTTTGGGTAGATTGAACAGGTTTCCCACCTCTATACAAGACCAAAAAAAGAACCAGAGTATGTTAAAATAAGGGTTCATCCCCAAAAGTGTTGCAAACTAGGTCAGATGACAAATTGAACACAAGAGCACAATACAAAGCATTTGTTTTATTTAGGATAATACTAGACTCTGGAACAAATAAAACTCTGAATCATCACAGCTTAATCCAACAGAAGTTTACTTTCTGTTCACATAAAGTTCAAATTGTGCATTTCTCTCCCAGCATGTTAGAAATCCAGGTTTCTTCCCTCGTGAAGGTCCATCTTTCAAAGTTGCCATGCTCTCTAACAAGGGAGAAGGGAAAAGTGCTTAGAAGATCACCCTTGGGAAGGGTTTGGAGACAGATGTTTGGGTGTGAAAATTAGCTCTATTCCTCAAAACATGTATGGATTTGATTTGGTGATTAAAGTTTTCTGAATCTACTTTGTCTTTAAAATTTGTGCACTAATACCTAACTCAAAGCTTAGAGTTGAAATTACAGAATATGCTTAAACTCCCTAACTGGATTTGACACTCAACAGGTATTCAATGAACAGACACTCAACTGGTATTCAATGAACACTGACATTTCCTCTCTCTCTCTCTCTTTTTAATACAGTTTTTTACTAGATTGTGTGGATTGTCCATATAAATACATGGGTAAACAAATGTACACACATACATATGCATAGGTAACTTTCTGTACATATTATAATTCAGAGTTTTTATGTGGTTACTTAATAGCTTTCCAAAGCACTTTCAGAATGCTTTGATAACAAAAGGGTGAAGAAGATAATAGACGATGACATCGGAGCAGGTATAGGAGGTAAAAGCATGAAATTGTCATTTTTAAGTACAAAAATATGTTTTTACAATTTTATATATTCAAACTAGTAAATCACATTGCAGTCTGGGAGAGTTATAAGGGAGAAAAAGAACCTATACTGACTTCTGGAGGATGGACATGATCTAGATACCCAGCAGGCAGGAAGGAAAAGCCTTTAGAGGGGCAAAAATACATGCTCTGTTCACAACAAAAACATTTGGAATTGAATATTCCAATTGCAGCTTGCCTGTTACTCAAGAAAGAGGCAAAAATTCTACCCTCATTGCTCATCTAACATATTCAAATTCCATAAAATAAAAAGACCTGGTACTTATCGGTAGCTGCTTTAATTACTTTTATTCATTCTGGTTCACTTGTGAGCAGCTCTCTGGATACTTGATAGGACAGTATAAAGTCACTGAGCTCTTGTTCTTCACGAATAATCTTTTTATTCCCTGGACAGTCATTTTATAAAGGAGGACTCATAACAGTACAGTAATTAATCCCAATCAAGTTGTCCACCACAATTTTCAGGGTGTAAGGTGTGCTCAAGCATCAGTGTAAGGCTATTCACCGTGCCCCCTATGTCTCCAATCAAATTATGCATAGAGAACTATTTGAAGCATAACTTAACTCCTATCACGCAAACAATGACAAGTCTCAGATCTAGGTCTGATGTTTATAGCTAATGAGGAAATCTGTCAGACAAGGGAGAGTTTCCATGCTGAGAATGTGCTGTGATAGGTTGGGTATAACATAGATTTTGTAGTAAGAACTTTCAGTGTGAAAACAGACCTCTCTTCCATCAATTTGGACACTTTAGTGTTATACCCCTTTACGCTTTGGTTTCCTTTTAGGTAAAGTACAGATATGTAGATACTTAATATAAAGTGAGATGAGTTTATAGTGATCCTTAAGATACTGCTGATAAATATTCTTTAAGAGTGATACATTTGGTCTGGTAAATAGATATTAAGTGGCTACTATGTAACAGGCACTATGTCTCAACCTGGAGACATACAGAAGGGTCAGTCATGGTCTCTGCACTCCGAATCTTACAGTCTGGACATGAATTCAGTAATAGATCATTTCAATTTAATAGGGGAAGGGCCACTGTAGTAATTAACACTCCACTGTACAACTAGCAGGTGGTAGGTCTGGGGAATGCCTTCTATTCCATTTAACTTTAGAGCTCCAGTCTTAACTGCTGCTCTGCTCTGCAGAGACAGAGAAGCCACCAGCATGCTGGGACATTAGGAAATGTAAAACTCACTTAACCTTTTTTTTTTTTTTAAGATTTTATTTATTTATTTGACAGACAGAGATCACAAATAGGCAGAGAGGCAGGCAGGGAAGGGGGGAGCAGGTTCCCCGCTGAGCAGAGAGCCCAATGTGGGGCTTGATCCCAGGACTCTGAAATCATGACCTGAGCCAAAGGCAGAGTCTTATAACCCACTGAGCCACCCAGGCGCCCCTCACTTAACCTTTCTATTAGGAAGATTATAGAATATATATACTGGAAAAAATGAATCTCTCATATAAATAAAGGACAGGGTAAAGTTATAGGCAGGGGAAAGAGAACAGAGAAAAGCAAGGAAGCTAGAAATAGGAAGGCATGTTCTTGAAATCGCAATGAGGTTTCCAATGCTAGAAAGTATTAATGTCCTGTTGCTGCTGTAACAAATTTAGTATCTCAAAACAACACCAATTTACAATCTCACAGTTCTGTAAGTCAGAGTCTAGATGTCACTTGATTCAACAGGACCCGCTGCTTAGAATTCTAGTTCAGAATCCTGAAATCAAGGTGTCAGCTTCATGGCTTCATGAAGCCATAGACTGTGGCTATAAATCTGCATCCAAAGTCAGCCAGGTTGTTGATTGAATTCATTTCTGCCTATTATAGGACTAAGGCCCCTGTTTCCTTGTTTATCGTCAGTCAGGGGACTAGCCTTTGCTTCTAGAGAATATTTACATTCTTTTTCATGCTTTCCACTTGCCCCCCTTTCCCCTCCCTACCTCACCCTATAGCAATAGTGGCTCAAGTCTCCTCTTACTTTGAATTTGTTCAATTTTCCCTTTTTTCATATCTCTCTGACTCCACCCAAAGAAAGTTCTGTGTTTTTAAAGGCTCATGTGATTAGACTGGGCCTATCTGGATAATCCACAATGCTCTCCATATTTTTTCAGGTCCTTAAACTTAAAATATATTTCTAAGTTCCCCTTTTCAGGTAGCATACCTATTTACAGGTTGTAGGGACTAAGGTATGGACAACTTTGGAGGTCTAATTTGCCTAGTGGATGGAGAATCTGGTGGAAAGAATTATAGGGGGTGCTTGTGGGAGACATATAGAGGGTCTAGATCAAAAGTTGATGAGAGACCATGGAGGAATTTTTAATGAGAGAGTAATGGAGTCAGGTTTTCTTCTTAGAAAACAAATCACAGTATTTGCAGGTAAAAATAAAAGGAGATAGAACGAGGGCAGAGAGTTCAGTTAGAAGAGTAATATAAGTATTTAAGGAAAAGAAAATCCTTTATAAATCCTGAAGTAGTCTTTCTGGCTGATTCTCTTTCAGGGTCTCTCATCAAGTTGAAGTTGAGATGTTGAACAGACACATGCCATCAAAAGGCTTACCTGGTGCTGGAAGATCAGCTTGCAAGATGACTCATTCATGTAGTTGTCGTCAACAAACAGGCCTCTTCATCAGTTGAATGACAACTGGGAAGTTGGCTGCCATCTTTTTTTTTTTTTTTTTTTTAAGATTTTATTTATTTATTTGACAGAGATCACAAGTAGGCAGAGAGGCAGGCAGGGAGAGAAGAGGAAGCAGGTTCCCTGCTGCGTAAAGACCCCGATGAGGGGCTGGATCCCAGGACCCTGGAATCATGACCTGAGCCGAAGGCAGAGGCTTTAACCCATTGAGCCACCCAGGCACCCGTGGCTGCCATCTTCTTGTCCGACTACCATTCACTTCATGAAACTGCTGAGAGTTTAAAGTTGCTTAAACTATACCTGGAATGTGGTAAATAATCTGAAAATGTCATTTATTATTTCTATTTTTTTTCTGTGTATGATACTATTTAAGCAAATTACTAAGGAAGCCATAAGAAGGAACAATGATTCAGATGGTTGAGATAAATGAAGAAACCATAAGTAAATGTCATTTAAGTTGTGCTTCGATTTAAAAAATGAAAAAGGAAAATCCTTTCTAATATTTATAAGAGAGACAAAAACACTCATTTTCAAGAGAATGAGTGTATATAGAGCGGATTTTTTTTTTCTAATTCTAGAAGTTCACAGGATGCCCTGTGGGAACTGAAGAAAAGATTGAAAACAAAAATCCATAAGATAAATTGAGATTAGATTTTGAAGGGTCACAACAAAGCAACCTCAAAAAACTTACTGGTCTATTTTGTTGAATAAGTAAATATAACTAAATTGCAGAACATGTGCTTGTGTACAGGAGGAGGCTGAGAGCTATAGGGAACAGACTGGGCAAAGTCTAAGTTTAGATGTCATTCTACATAATAAGTAGCCATCAAGAACTTACTGGAAGTAGTTATACAGCAAGGAGTTTGTTTTATCAATAAAAATTTTTAAAACACAATGAAAAATTTCTTTTGAGTTGCTCTAGAATTCGTATATTGGATATGTATCATGGCACTGATTTACTCTATTAGCAAAGATAAAGTTACCTAATATCTCAGGGATTTTTTTTTAAATAAGAGCTTAAAATATTAAATAACCTTCATGGTCCTTTTGGTAATGTGATTTTATAATGTCCAAGGCAACAAAAGATATTTGTTTGAAGTATCTCTGAACACTTCTTTAATTAGAAACACCAAGCTGAGGCTGTCTATATGGCTCCAAGCTCTGAAAAGTCATCAAACCTTCCACAAACTTCACTGGCTCATATTTTGTAATAGAGTAAATATATGTCCCGTTACTCCTATAAACAAAGAATTGATTGAGTTGCCAAACAGCGCAACTCCTTTGAAAGTCACATTGCCTTTAACATTACTTTGCTGCTTCTTTATTTTTTTGTTTTTTGTTATGTTAGTCACCATACAGTACTTCATTAGTTTTTGATGTAGTGTTCCATGATTCACTGTTTGTGTATAACACTCAGTGTTTCTTGCAATACGTGCCCTCCTTAATACCTATTACTGGGCTCACCCATCCCCACCCCCCTCCACTCTGAAACCCTGTTTGTTTCCCGAAGTCCACAGTCTATTATGGTTCATCTCCCACTCTGATCCCCCCCTTCATTTTTCCCTTCCTTCTCCTAATGTCCCCCATGATATTCTTTATGTTCCACATATAAGTGAAACCATATGATAATCATCTTTCTCTGCTTGACTTATTTCACTTGGCATAATACCCTCCAGTTCCATCCATGTCGATGCAAATGATGCATTTGCATCATTCTTTCGATGGCTGAGTAATATTCTGTTGTCAGGGAGCTGTGATTCTACTTTGCTGCTTCTGACATAGACTCACTCCTCACTTTACTTATTTTCTCATTAATATAGGCCAATAATTCAGATGAGAAAATGGAACCTCACTAAGAGTGCCTCTGTATTGCCCAATCGTGGTTATTATTACTGTAAAGAATTTGAGATACAGATTAGTCCCAACCCTCATTCTGGGACTACAGAGTTGTCTCTGTACCTACAGAGATACGGACCTTTTTACAGTTAGTTATATGGCTATCCAGCAACCAGAGACCTTGGCCTTTTTTGCAATATCTCTGAAAGGATTAATATATTTAATAGGAATAAAAATTACAGGTTAGAGTGGAAAAATGTTATGTTTTATAGATACATTTTAAGCAGTAAAATCAGTCATATAAAATTAGGGTGGTAGCATTCTTTAATCTGTTTTTAAAAGTCTACTATTTTATGTCCTGATAACAACCATAAAACTTCCCACTAAGCTAGTGAAACATATAAATTGCATAGTACAGTCTGCAAATAGGGAATAATGGGGAATTAGACTTGGAAAAGTAAATGCTGTGAAGTAGCAACAATTCTATCTTATGCTTTAAAAATAATTTTGATGAAAAAATCTAATATTGATTATTAATTTATATATATGTGAAATATAATTGTCACATTATACAAGACTTCTAAATTAAAAAAATCACAAACTATATTTTGGTGGTAGTTCATCACTATCTAGAGGGAAAGACACAGTATAATGAAGAAAAGAAAAATTAAAAGTGGCTGAGCAGTAGAAAAGCAGTTTCCACTTTCTATAATTTGCTGCATTATCAGTAAAGTGGCATGGAATTTCTGGCATTTTTCTAGTCTATCCTTCAATAGTCATTATGTTCATATTTTTATTATTTATGGATATTCTAATTGTAGAATAATGTCAACAGGCCTCTAGTCCTATTAAGTGTTGCTTCTTCAATACAAGTAACATAAAGAAAAATAGACTGGGAATGAGTCAGGGGACATATCTGGCTTTTCCAAAGAAATAGGTTACTTTCAAGCAGCAATTATCCAGTTTGGTTTCTACTCAGTTGTAGAACTCAATTTTGCTAAAATGTATTTTGAGTGAAGGTCATACAGTGAATGCAATGTATCAGAAATCTGTTTCTTCAAATTATAAAGAATATACATATTCTTATGGTTAAAAAAAAGGCTGAGAAAATAAGAAAAAGTTCTAAGGACTCAGCAGTGGCTGAGAAGAGAGAAAAGACAAAGTAGCCTACTTCAGAATTTGTAAATGTAACATAAAAAAATAATAACAAGATGTCTTTTACAAGGATACACGGGAAGACATAGTATTTAATATATGCTTATTTACATACCAGGGAGAAAAAAGTTCAGAATGATATAGATTTATATTCCTAAATTCCAATCTTATTATAAGGTAACTGGCATCTGCAGTTATAAAATACATCAACATTTTGCTACCATTTTGTTTCTCCCTCAAAAAAAATTCACAAAGTATAGTCTGGGGTTCAAGTTATTCAATAAAGAAATGCCATTACATATTTAAATATTTACACATTTATTTATTTATTGTATGTATTAAATATTTGCATATTTAAATATTTTTCCTTTGAAATGGAACAGATTTGAAATTCCCAGTAACAAATCAGGTGGAGACTAGATGGGCATGCTTATGTCTCATTGATTTATTCAAATATTTTGAAGTTTTTATTCAAATCAAAGCAGTGATTAAACAGAAAAAATAAAAGCTACACAGATGTTGAAAGGTCTCTGCTATGGACTGACTTGTGTTCCCCTAAAATTCATATATTGAAACCCTAAGCCCCAATGCGACTATATGTAGAGATAAAGCCTTTAAGGGTGTAATAAAGTCATAAGAATATGACTTATGACTAACATGACTTAAAAACGTCATAAGAATAGGGCCCTAATCTGAGGTGACTGGTGTCCTTATAAGAAGAGGAAAAGAGACCAGAGTTTCTGTCGTGTGAAGACACAGCAAGAAGGCAAGAAGGCAAGTTTATATGCAAGCTAAAAAGAGAGCTCTCAAAAAATAAGTAAATAAATAAATAAAAGAGAGAGAGAGAGAAAGAGCTCTCATCAGAAACCTAAAAATGCTGGAAACTTGAACTTTCTAATCTCCAGAACTGTGAGAAGATTAATTTTTGTTGTTTAGGTTCCCTAGTCTATGGTATTTTATCATGGCACTCTGAGAAGACTAATACATAACCAACCATAGAGAAACTTAAACGTGATAATAATTCTTCAACATCATACCTTGACGACATATCCACATCTGGTAAGTTGAAGTAATCAAACCAACTTCCTTTTACAAATTAAGAAGCAATGAAAAAATTAAACTATATTGAAGACTATATCTAATGTAACTTTAACGTTTTACTTATATTTCTTATAATCTATGTGGAGGTGTACTTATAGATAACAACTGAAAAACATATCTGCTATCCTATAAATAAGTAAAATACATGAAACAGAAAACAAATTCAGTTGATTATTCTTTTTATTTTTTTCATTTTTTTATTTTTCAAGATTTTTATTTATTTATTTGAGGGAGAGAGAGAGTGAGAGAGATCAGAGAGGGAGAGGAAGGAAGCTGACTGGGTGCTGAGCAGGGAGCCCAATGTGGAGCTCAATCCCAGGACCCTGGGATTACAACCTGAGCTGAAGGCACATGCTTAACCGACTGAGCCCCCCAGGCACCCCTTGATTATTCTTTTTAAATCACAATGTACAAAAATTCAAACAAACAAAAGAAGAGGTTTGGGTTTATTTATTACAGGAATAGGTATTATATTTGAATTTCATTAGCTTCAACTGATTATATAATTTTCTTAATAACAATTTATTTTTAATCAAGTTACTTCTCTATGTCAGCAAATATTTTTAGACAGTTTCCAACTTGTACAAATTATATATGATCATCAGGCTGCTTCTGCACAAATGAGAAGTCTTATACAAATTCCTGTGGGAGGGGCGCCTGGGTGGCTCAGTGGGTTAAGCCGCTGCCTTCGGCTCAGGTCATGATCTCAGGGTCCTGGGATCGAACCCCACATCGGGCTCTCTGCTCAGCAGGGAGCCTGCTCCCCCCTCTCTCTCTGCCTGCCTCTCTGCCTGCTTGTGATCTCTGTCTCTCTCTCTGTCAAATAAATAAATAAAATCTTAAAAAAAAAAAAACACAAATTCCTGTGGGATCCAGATGATAATTTGTGAACTCTCTAGAAACAGATTATTACTAACCGAAATAATGTATGTCTTTCATTTGATTTTCAATCAGTTACTTTCAAACATGTTTCAAACACACATCCTTTAGGCAAGTGTGATATTATGGGATATTATGGCACTAGAAAAGTTACAAATGTAATTATTCATCCAATTCATTAAAAATCATTGTTTGTGATATGACCCATACTCTTCTTGAAATTCCTATGTCCATAAAAATAGAATACGTGTTTCACTTATGGTATGGCTAAGGTATAAGCAATGTGTCCATATGCTTCTTCCCTGCCCTCTATGAGAAATTTCTCTCTGAGCACGCGCTCTCTGAAGTACGAATGACATGTAACCGTTTGGAATTTACATTTCCCAGGGACATTTGCTTTTCAAAATGAAGCAAAAGCTTTTAGTCACTGATTCTCGGGAAGGCAAACATTCAGCTCTCCGGGGATACTCAGAGCACCTACAGTAGGAAGCAGGGAAGCCTTTCTCTCTCTTCTCTCAGTAATCTGTCACGGCAACAGCATCCAACTCAACCACTGCCTTAAACAAAATACATGATATAAACCGGCGGCTTCAGCCTGCAGGCCTTAAGCAGAGGAAGTGGAGGGGCTGGAAGAATGGAGTGGGTACAGAATGCCATGTAATAAGGTAAGCCCGCAGAAACATGATGGCAGGGGTTAGAGTGGAGATCTTATAAAATGATTCCATTCCGTGGAAGATCTTGGTACGCTGGATCCATGTCCATGTTTTCCATACCACTTTCCTAACCTTACTCATTCAGGTTACCTCCCTGACCTAAATTTGGATTGCAATTCTTTAACTCAGTTTGCATGTGTATCATGGCTTAAATTGGGCATCTTCTCTATGGATCTGGTTCTTGAAAGTCTGTTTAGGGTCCACTTTTCACAAACGCAACGCCTCCCTTGGAGTCTGATATTCTGAGATGAAGGTCTCCTGCCGCTGTTAACAGCTTCAGCTCTATCCAACTGGCAGCACATAGTCCTTCTTTGCCTTTGCCTGCTTGTAAGGTGGGTTATGGCCTCAAGTCTCTCTTCTGCTTGATTATTTTGTCCAGCGCAACAAAGCCCATTCATGGCTTTTCTCCAAAATCCAGGGCAAGTATGCATTTGACCAGCCTCCATCCATCATTCTGTTGTCATTCTGAAGGCCATCTTGAGCTCTGAGCAGTAGTTTGCAGACTGGCAACACTCTTGAGGCAAGAGTGTTGTCAGTGAGGTCGGAGAGAGTGATTGGCAAGAAGGTGAGCTCTTGCATATATCTATTCTTTAAACACAACTGAAGGGCCATTTGAGAATATGTCACAAAATAATATGAGGAAAGGAGCTGGTTATCGAATCTTGAAGTGCACACTGTTAAAGAAAAATCGATAACAAGATACACAGTTAAATAAAGCTAATTACACAGCAACATCCCATGTTTATTCCACGAAAACTCTGTGATTATAAATTAGATGGTGATTTAACTTGCCCTTGTAAACAGCAAAACATTTTTAAACTGTTGATATGATATGTGATATGTACAGCATATCAGTTGGAGTGTTTTCAGCTATGAGTAACCTGAAAACCAAATGCAAGTTGTCTTAGACAATAAAGGAATTTGCTAGCTCGTGTAACTGGCAATTACAGAGGCAGGGGGAGCTTCTTTGACGTTTTGGCCCGTCCGTGTCATTCATTACAGGCATCATTTCTTTCTCTCTATTCCATCTTATGTGTGTCATTGTATTCTAGGGCTCGCTTTCCATGTAGTCCCACTGTGACTGCCTTCAGCTTTGACGCCAAATGGGCAGGGAGCAAGCTTCTCTTCTCCAATCCTGGAACAGAAATTTCAATTTTCATCCATTCAGATGCCTGCAGATGAACCAGTCCTTATGGTCATGGAATACTGTACACTGATTGACATAGACTGAAGTTGTATTTGCTGATTGTTTAAGTCAACAGAGGCTGATGCTGGTAGGTGGGCCTGGGGTCAGTCCCACCCTCTCTCCCATTCCCTACGCAAGTAGAAGAGGATAGGTCGGCCATCAGCTCTTCACCATAATAGGTACTCATAGTCGGTGCCACTAAAAACATTTGTGGAGAGAAACACATGAATGAATTAAAGCGAAGGCTATTAACATAACTGAATTTTACTCTCTTTCTCTGCTTAGTGAGAGATGAGTGGACAGCTTTGATACTCTTAAATATTTCTATTACAAACAGAAAACCTGAAGTTGAATTCCAGGGCAGGGTCTCATTAACATCATGGGTATAGTAACTCATTCCTCAACTTTTTCATCCTCACAAAATAGGAATATCCCTTTCGAAGTTGCTGTGACATTTAAAGGAGATGATAAATCTAAATACTTCAGCAACTGAAAATAACTGTTTTTTTTTAAAGATTTTATTTATTTATTTGACAGAGATCACAAGTAGGCAGAGAGGCAGGCAGAGAGAGAGGAGGAAGCAGGCTCCCCGCTGAGCAGAGCACCAGATGCAGGGCTAGATCCTAGGACCTTGGGATCATGACCTGAGCTGACGGCAGAGGCTTAACCCACTGGGCCACCCAGGTGCCCCTGAAAAGAACTGTTTTTAAACACACTTTCAGGGGCACCTGGGGCCTCTGTTGGTTAAGCATCCAACTAAATTTCAGCTCAGGTCATAATCTCAGGGTCCTGAGAGTGAGCCCCATGTCGGGCTCCCTGCTTAGCACAGAGCTGGCCTGAGATTCTCTCTCTCTTCCTCTCTCTCTGTTCCTCCTTTCATTCATGCTCTCTCCCCCTAAAATGAATAAGAAAATAAAATCTTTTTAAAAAGTATCCAGAAACCATTTTGTAAAATCATATGAAAAATGTTGCGTCTTCAGATTTGGTAAAATCAAAGCACTCCTATACAAAAATAATCTCATTTTTAATGGTAGATTTTAAGACCCGAACACTTGGAAGCTAAAGCTATAAAATAGAACACAATAACAATAAAATAGACTATAATGTCTATAATTTGTTTCAAAAGGAAAAATTTCTTTCTTGGTGTTGCTTGCACTTAATTTCAAGAAAACATATCTTGCTGACAAGAATTACACTTTCTTAATTTGATTAAACATAGATAATTCTAGAGAAGAGGTTAAGATCATATGGATAGCTGCTTTAGAAAAAATATATAGAATAATCTTCAATATTGGCCCAATTATTTTGGATCCTATGCTTCTTCAAGTGTCTTAGAAGCTCTCTTAGCTTGGTTCGCTGATTTTTAAAAATTTCTCCATTTGCCATTTCTAGATTTAAAAAAAAAACAAAAACCCAAAGAGAAGAGAAAGAAGATCCCACAGTAAAACAGTTGTCTCGGAGGACAGAAAGATAACCCAATCACTATTGGCAATTTGAGCAATTTTTACTATTTTAAATAAATTCTTAGCTCAGAGTTTATATCGAAAGTGGGGGAGCAGGGAAGAGATTGACTTCTACAAATGCACTGGTCATTTGTTAAACAGTTATAAATGCACATTACTTTGAAGTATATGTGTAATTTAATGTTAGCAATTAACTACTCCCTTGGCAAACCCTTGTGAGCATGCTGCGCTCTCATTATCTGCTTAAAAAAATGTATGGCATATGAATCATGTTATCTGATAACAAACATCAACTTTCCTGGATCAGTAAGTTATATTTTTACACTGAGTAAAGCATGATTAAAAGCATGTTTACTTTCATTTTTCACAATTACACTACTAACTTCAGTATTAAAGCAACTCTCATTACGCATGTCTTTGGGAATAAACTTAGTGGGCACGGGAAGTTCTAGGAAGAAAAGAGCTTCCAGAAGAAAAGAAGAATTTTTACCTATTGCCTAAAATGTCATAGATTGATACATGCACAGATGCTTCCACTAAGATGGTAAATGCTCTATTACTCACAATTTGGGATGCTAATACATCCCTCATCAAAATTAAGAGTGCTGTACACTTTGATTTACAAATTCTGTAAGTCACAAATGTAAGATTTTCATCTACAACTTTAGAAACGCATAAAACAGCGAGCTAAGATGAAGTAAGCGTAACTACATGGCTTAGATGTCTTCTCTCAGGCATGCTGGGTAAGTGTGCAGTCTTCAAATCACAAAGACACGAATTGGATCCTAGCACACTATCCCTTGCTAGCGACAAGAAATTGGATAATAAAAGGACGATAGTAGGATGTACCTCATCGGGTTATGATCAGTTGAATTATATCTAGACAAATACACCTTTAAGCACAGATAGGGAGGGATATACATAATAGTTCTGGCATACGGTAGGTGCATCAAATAAAATAAATAGATAATAACTGTAGGTTTATTTTATCTGATAATAAATATAGCTATTATGAACAAAAGTTCTCTCTAATATGTAGGAAATGAGGCAAATGACTTTCAAGATAATCAAATCACAAATACACTAATTTCCTTGACATATGAAAAAATCAATACACTTTTACATTATTGAGTTCTAATTAGGCGCAAGTGAAGCTATAAAGATTTTTTTTTAAGATTTTATTTATTTGATAGAGAGAGAGATCACAAGTAGGCAGAGAGGCAGGCAGAGAGAGAGAAGGAAGCAGGCTCCCTGCTGAGCAGAGAGCCCGATACGGGGCTGGATGCAGGGCTGGATGCAGGGCTGGATGCAGGGCTGGATGCGGGGCTGGATGCAGGGCTGGATGCGGGGCTGGATGCGGGGCTCGATCCCAGGACCCTGAGATCATGACCTGAGCTGAAGGCAGAGGCTTAATCCACTGAGCCACCAGATGCCCCATGAAGCTATAAAGATTTTTAAAGTGCTAAGAAAATCCCCATTGTTGCAAGGAGCACAGACTCTGATCTGTAAGGTACTTTCATACAAATACTCAAATACCATATTATAATAGAGGGAGGGAAGGGGATGAGAGAGATCAGTTTGGATGATTTGTTATAATAATTTAAACAGCACAAAGCCATTAACTGATAGATTTTAGTCATTAAATCACTCCTCCAATAAATACTATGTTGTGTTTTTTTGTTTTGTTTTTTATTGGTAAGGGAATTGATATAGGAAGTCCAAAAAGGACTTTTTGATAGTTATAAAAGCTTCAGGGCATCTTAGTCTTTGAGGAAGTTTATTTCTGGCCCATTTGATTGCATTTGCTGTTTAAAAGGGAAAACAAAAACAAATTAAAAAAAAAAAAGAAAATGTTTTAATGTATTTTATTTGAACTATTTTTATTTTTACACTTTTTAATAAGAGATTAATTCCAAATTCCCAGTCCACTTGAAAAATGGTCAATAGGTAGATAAAGGAACTTTGAAATGCTATTTTATGAACGCATCTAAGAAAATGATTTAAGAGCTTTTCTTCTAAGCACAGATGATAGACTCGCACACGGTGGATCTGTCTTTGATGACTCAATCTCTGCCTCATTAATATAACAAATTATTAAAACTAAATTATATTTTGAAGACATTCCATGTTGAGGTCAAGCACTCAGCCCAAGGGAATGAAAACCTGATGTTCGATGTTTCTAGAAGCTAAAATGCTCTTTTCCCCCACCAAGTTCTAACCAACCTGCTTTTCAGAAGCAAGACTTATGATTTTTCATCTCTTCAAAATGTCATCAACAAAAGCACCATTTTGGAACAGAATGCATGCTATTTTGACCCATCAACAGCAGTTCTAAAGGTCCATTTTGAGACTTCCTCGAGTTTAGTAAGTCAGAATGCCAAGTGGCGTTCCTAAGCCAACATCAGACAGATAAAAAAGCTTCCTTTTACTGTCAGTTCCTTGGGGAGGATTATCCTCTATAGAAAGACCAGCCAAAAGAAGTTGCATCAAATGTGATTTAACTTAACATATGAATACCTACACTTCCTAAGAATAATTCTAGGGGGTGATACTATGTTTGCAGAAATTTAATAAGTTGATTAATATTTAATATAACATGGTTTTTATTTTATTTTGATGCCGAAGTTATTTTTCCAACAGTGTGTGACTCCAGTGAGATAGAAAAAGTAAACAATGCCATTCCCTTAGGATTTAAATAGACTCAATCTGTAGTTAGTGAATTAATAATGCAGTGATGCCAGAGAACATTAACAAATGCCTTTCCAGTTGAAGGGGATACGAAAGTGACATTAATGCCAGGGAGATTCACGTAGTCGGTTTGATTTTAAGAGCTAGGTGTTGAAATATTGAGCAGCGAAACATAGACTTTATAGGGATATTTATATGCCTGAAATTGTTTTGCCATGAGCAGTTACAGAGCTGTTTGTAGCTCCAATTTAAGGGACAGTTACCCAAGGGACTTAACACACAAATTGATTAATTCACCCCATCTTTAGCAAATCCCAAGTAAATTGATTTAGCATATATAGAGCAAGGAAATCTTAATGAAAATGTGGCCTCTTCTATTTTCCTATGGCATCCCTAATTAGAAATATAGTTCTTTTAAAAGTTCTTCATACAATGTCTGTTGTATCACAAGTACTGAAAATATATTAAGAAATATTAATATTGGAACATTTAGGTGGCTCAGTGAGTTAAGCATCTGCCTTCGGTTTAGGTCATGATCCCAGGGTCCTGGGATTGAGCCCCACATCCAGACTCCCAGCTCTGGGGTGAGCCTGCTTCTCTCTCTCCCTCTCCTGCCTGCCATTCCCCCTGCTTATGCCCACTCTTTCTCTCTCTCTGTCAAATAAATAAATAAAGTCTTTAAAAAAAAGAACTATTAATATTGGTCTGCAGTTAGGGGTAGGAAGTATATAACCATGTTGAACCGCCAATAAGAAATTTTAGTTTTTAATTTCAACTCTGATGTTAGGAATATAATTTGGGTAAATTGTTTTGTCCCTAAGAGCTTCCAATTTTCATTTGTCAAATTGCTTTGAAAGACATCCTATTCACTGGAGTTTTCTCTTGAGTGAGATAAACATTCCCTTGAGTGAGATAAACATATAGTGTAGGGCCTTACTCATTCTAATTAATAAACACCAGTTTGGTCCTCTTTCTCCCTTATGAATTTTGGGGTGTCAACCCAGTTCTGATGCGAACAGTGTGACCTTGAGAAGTCACTAAAACTCTCTGTCTCGGTTTTTGAGATCTGAATCCAATAGCAATCAGGAAATTGCTGTCTCTTCCTGAAAAGGCTGCTTTTTAGATGAAATGAAGCAGTGCAAGTAATAATACTTGGTGAAGTTAAAAGCCCTTTTTTCGATGCAAGGGCTTATTATAGTAGATGGAAAATGTTCCCATTTCATTTTGTCACTAAGGACCTTTTAAAAAGCTAACAATAACTCAGTCAGCAATGGGAAACCATAAACTAACAAATGCATTCCAGGTTCTCATAACGTGATACTATTATCCTGGTGCTACCGAAGATTAATAATAGATTCTAAGTCATTATGTAAATTATTAATGCTATGTAAGTTGATGGTTAATGTGATTGAACCTATTTGGTAAAGAATAAAAATGTCGAGAAATAAGTATGATCATAGCTAAAGCCTGCAGATGCTACTTCTGCTGGGTTCTGAGAAACGTTTCCCCTAAAATGAAGTGTGCTGGAGGACTTTCAGGTGTAGCTGAGCTCATCATTCATTTCATGGTGCCGTTCACATGATAAACTATTAATATCTTTCTTTTCATCATATATATATATAAAATATATTTCATCATATATACAGACCTATACATATGTAATACTAGGAAGACCTACTCTTCAAAATGACGCTAAAAAAACACCGACAAAAACTAAAAAACTCTTTTTTTTAAAGATTTTATTTATTTATTTGACAGAGAGATCACAAGTAGGCAGAGAGGCAGGCAGGTGGGAGGATGGGAAGCAGGCTCCCCGCTGAGCAGAGAACCTGATGCGGGGCTTGATCCCAGGACCCTGAAATCTTGACCTGAGCTGAAGGCAGAGGCTTTAACTCACTGAGCCACCCAGGCGCCCCCAAAACTAAAAAAACTCTTAAAAAAAAAAAAAGCCTACCTTCTATAAAAGAGAAGATTCTAGAAACTGGTTATTTAAATAGGACCAAGGGGGCACGTAAGACTTTTAGCAGCAACAGAATTTCATTATGATCACTTATATTTTTAAAGCCTGTAAGGAAGAAACAAGAATGTATTTAAGGTAAAATGTTCAAAGCCACATGCCATGATAAGCTGCTATTGAGTAAATCTCTGTCTCATTTGAAGAACTCTCTGCAAGGAGAATAAAAAAGAACAATGGTTGAAAGCAATAAATGATTTATTACACAAGAGAAGACACTCTAGAAGAAACGTGATACTTAGCACTGGAAATTTTTGTCCAGACTTGGTGAATCATGGCAGATAAGAAAACTGTCTTCTCTTTTTTGGAATGCTTTAATTTTATGAAGCTTTCTTCAGTTAAGTATTCTTGCCATGGATTCACTATCCAAGCCTCATACAGCATGGGCTATACTTCTATGTATAATTTGGGTACTACTAATTTGGGTACTTCAACTATAACATGTCACTCTTCAGCTTTTCTTTTCTGAAAATTGACCTATACTTAGAAATTTAAAAAGGAGACGTTGGAAATGACACAATGAGACAATCGGGTGGGGGAGGGGCTGGTTTGATACATTCACCACACATGCCTGACGAGCTGGGAGACTACAGATTCATGTGGGGGAGGTCTGCGGGAGACCACATCTTGCATCAAACCCTGGCTGATTGGGTGGTTGCAGGCACACATAAGAGAGACTTGAGAGGGCCTGAGTGAAAGCAAAAATTGTGGCAGACTCAAACTCTGCCTGAACTTTGAATGTATTACCCAACCCACATATGGTTGCTTTGGTAAAGTGGAACCTTTCTAAGTCAAGGTGTTTTGAGCTCTATCTGACCAGTCATTGGCGTATACCAAGTTATTCCAACACTGGGGTAATTTCTAAAACAAAAATAAAAAACAAACTCAGAAACAAGACAAATATTAGATAAAATAGATTCTACAACAACATTTGTTAATAAGACAAAGTAACACTGATTATTGAGAACTTCAGATTCCTACCATCAATAGTTGATGGGATCACTAGGGAGAAATTCAGCTAGGATATAGAACACTTGAACGAACTCCCAACTTACTTCAGCTAACTGATAGCTATGAAATATTCCATATTATTTTCAAGCCTGCAAGGAATATTTTCCAGGAGATACCATATGCTAGGCAGTAGAATAAATTTCCATAAATTCAAAGCTGGGGCGCCTGGGTGGCTCAGTGGGTTAAGCCTCTGCCTTTGGCTCAGGTCATGATCTCAGGGTCCTGGGATCGAGTCCCACATGGGGCTCTCTGCTCGGCGGGGAGTCTGCTTCCTCCTCTCTCTCTCTGCCTGCCTCTCTGCCTACTTGTGATCTCTCTCCGTCAAATAAACAAATAAATCCTTTAAAAAAAATCATTCAAAGCATATTCTCCAACCACAAAGGAAAAATCTGAAATCATAAATAGAATTTTGAGAAGTATCCAAGTATGTGGCAAAGAATGTACTTCTAAATAACACATTTGTCAAAAATAAAAAAATAAAAAAGGAAATAAAAAATAGTCTGAATTGAATGAAAACTAAAGGACTACATATCGATATTTATGGAATTCAGCTAAAACAATGCTTAGAGAAAAAGATACAGCTTTAAATTCTAATGGTAGAAAAGAGAAAAGTCTTGAGTGAATAACTGGTTTCCACTTTAAGCATCTGGAGAAAGAAGAGCAAATTAAACTTAAAGCAGAAGGAGGAAAATAATGAAGACTAGATTGGGAACCAGTGAAATAGAAAACGGAAAAGCAAGGAAAATAATGAAACCAAAAGAAGTAAAAAGGATTTATAACTGACAGCAAGGATCGTTCGTGATCCAAGGCTGTGCTGGAGACCTGGTATTGTTACATGTGTCTCCAGGCAGGAGGAGCTGCCATTCCTTATAGGTCTCCAAATTAACATGACACAACAGCTTTGTCCTTGCACGTCCTACTGCATCATTTTGTGACTACCCAACTACAAGACAATGGTCCTCTTTCTATGCCTTCAGTGTGAAATCCCTAAAGAAGTCATCTGAATGGCCCTGTCTGGTCTTCATCATCCTGGCTGTCACTGTGGCCTCATAGGCCAATAGCCAGCAATATACCACTGAGGTCTCTTTTGGCCACGACTAGAAAAGAACATGGAAATAATGGTTTAGATGAGATAGGAGTTTATTTTCCCTACATTAGCATTTATTGAAGTTGACTTGCAATAGCCAATTGTGTGCATCTCTTCTCAATTCCACATTCAGTGATGCTGTACATCATAATGGTAGTTTGAGATCAGCCATTTCATTCTGAGTCTTTACCTCACAGAAATCACAAAACACTAAAAAAATCGAGGCATTTTTCACTCTGGGAACTGGTAGTTAAGCATTTACCAGCACGGCTATGCACCCAGCTCTGCTATTATATCAAGGAGCAGTACTATTTTCTCTTACTGCTTTCCCGAGGTCACATAATGGTCCTAGAGAGTTGATGGGACTCTACTCCCTACTTTGTTATTTCACATAGCAACAAGGAAGAAAGAGAGCAGTTGAAGGAAATTCCTTTTAATCAAAACCAACAGAAAGTCCACACAATGCTGATTTCCATTGTCCAAAACCTAGTCAATAGCTATCCCTATATGTAGAGGCCTGGGACTTGTACTGACTCTCACAACAAAAATCTTGGTTTAATGATGATTAAGTCAGAATATGGGCCATAGGTAATTGGAGGCAATTAGAGGTTTGTGAACAAATGATCATTTAAATTAACCATCTTTCTGTTAGATGTTCAGCACCATACCAGGCAGCTATAGTAAAAGAGAATGTTGCCAACAAGAGATTCACCGACACTACTTCCTACCTGAGATCTTCAGGGTATATGATTAGGTGGTTCCTTCAGAAGAAGGCTGCAAGTAGAAGTCCCACCATGGCTAGCCTTCCCAAGTTGGCAAAAAAAAGTAGGAAGTTGGTGGTGAGGTGGGGAGTGACAGAGAATTGATGAGATAACCTTTGCTCTTCTTACGTTTGTACTGATGGTGAAAAATCATCTAGTTTTTCAGGAAAAACAATTATTACAATTGTGTTACCACAGACATTGAGTAGTGTGCAGGCAGAATAATGAATGATCTCCCAATGAAGTACACTTCATAATTCCCAGAACCTATAAATCTGTTACATTACATTGCAAAGGGTAATCAAGGTTGCAGATTGAGTAACTCTTAAAAAGGGACATCGTGCTGGATTATACAACTGAGCATAATATAATTACAAGAGTCTAGATAAGGATGCACAAAGTACTTGCATTCTGGGTCTCTCCATTCCTTGTCCTATGAATTGCTTCATTTTTCTTCATTAGTCTGCTCCTGTTGATTTTGCAGCCTTTATAGAAGTTTAAGACTTTTCTGAATTCTATGAGTCATTCTAGCAAATTATCAAACTTGAGAGCATTTGCGGAAACCTTTGAATTTGTAGCCAGTCTACCAGTTGTGCAGGTGGCCTGGGTACCCCACATGTAGCTGGCGTTATGTAGTGAGAGCAGTTTTGTGGGGGGACTGAGTCCTTAACTTGTGAGAACTATGCTAACTCTAGATGGTCAGTGCCAAAATGAATTTCAGCACGTCCAAGTAGGATTAAAACATAGTACAGGACCACCAATGATGTATGAATAAGATGGTACCATGATGAAGATGATGTTTTATAAATGTTCATTGAACATGTTCTTGAGCTATAACAGTTAAAAGTGGGAAATGGAATTCAAGACCAAAGAGAACTAAAAGTGCTTTAAATATGAGATAACTGAGGCCTGTATCCCATCCTTCTTGGATACCAATTTAGATCCTGTAGCACACGTCTTTCCCTAAGGCTATTCGCCACTTGTTTTAACCAAGCCACAGTGACAACTGCTTGTACACAGACTAACAATGCTTCACCTCATGACTGTTCTTCACATATACTTGTTTGTGGAAGCAACTCCTATGGGCTCCTGGAGCTGGTGTCAAATATTCAGGAACTGTGAGAGCTAGTTGTTAAATCACTGGTAGCTTGAAATTGGCTTTGGTGGAAAAATTTCTATAATACAATTAAGACAAATGAAACCAGTGCTATATTTCAGGGCATTCTTTGATTTTTCTCTTTCCCTTCCTCCCTCCCTTCCCCTTCCCTCCCTTTCTTTCCCTTCCTTCCCTTTCTTTCCCTTCCTTTCTTTCCTTCCTTCCTTGCTTCCTTCCTTACTTCCTTCTTCTTTCCTTATTCCCTCTTTCTTTCTCCTTCCTTCTTTCCTTCCTTCCTTCCTTCCTTCCTTCCTTCCTTCCTTCCTTCTCTTGTTCTCTTATTTGGAAAGCCAGTTTACCAGCCCACCACAGCTCACACCTCTCATCTTACATTTTTCTCATTTCCTCCCAGTTGCTGACAAATGAGAATCTGTGGATCCAGCTCTGTGGATGAACAACTTGGAAAAACAGGGCAGCCAATGCCCTTGGGGGTGAACATTTACCAACGGGAAACAAAATTCAGTGTATGCATTCTTTTATTCCCTTCAATAGACGGTCCTGATGCAATATGCATATCCTCGGTTTAAAGCCACAATTATATCCAAAAACAATGGCAATAAGTAAAATATCTTTTAAACAGAAATATTTTCCATTAATTGTAATTGACAAACTTGTGACACATTCCAGTTCAATCCAAGTTACTACCATATTTTTTAAGATAAAAATACAACAATTGAAAAACAATGAAGAAGATTTGCATAACCAATAGCAGCAAATGTGAAATGAATAGAGTTTACATATAGTACAATGTAATAAAGGTTTGCTTTATTGCCAAGGCAGAAAATAAGACTTGATAGTGACTGACTGTTAGGGGAAGATGGACTTTTGGGAGTCATTCTTTGGATAACACATTTTCCCCTCCGCATTGTTAACTTCACCAAATTTCAACTTCATTGGAACTCATGTTCCGCACTCAAACTGCACCTAAAAAATAAAGCTGTGAAGGAATGATTTTAGAGCACAAGAAAGACTAAACACAGGGTATTTCAAAACATGTGGAAATAAGGCATGTGTATAAAGGAGTGCACAGATCTAGAAAAAGCAACCTCTTTTCCTTACTCAGTTGGCATATGCATGTGAAATAAAATATTTTGATTTTATTCAAATATGGTACATAATTCAAATTTATTACCTGTTGATATTCACAGTCTAGAAACTGCTATATCCACTATATTTGTGAGTGTGTTTTACAGTCTGAAACTATAATGTCAAATTCTTAATTCTTATAGCATTTGTTTACTAGGTTGTGTGTGAAGAAGTTCTTAAATTGGAAAAATAAAATCATCCAAATAGTGGTATACTCTTCAAGAGCTGTTATGGGGAACAGTAAATGGACATTTACTGAATAGTCATTATGTAATAGTGAGGGTGTAGTTTGGTTTATCTGAAGACAATTCCATGAGCTCGAACCACCACTAATGCTTGATTCAAGTGGTATCTAGGCTTTCTCACATTTTCTCTCCTTCATTTCCTGCCTCAATTTCCTTTCCCCTCATTTCTGAATTCTTTTTTTTTTCTGCCTACGCTTACTGACTCAGTACATTTCTGAATTCTTGAAATTACACACTCTAATAAGGTATTATTGGATAACCTTTGCTCCTGGTCAGTTTTCAACAAGAAATTTTGATCTAATATAATTAAGGCATGTTAATGTTTTATTTGAAGTCAGTTGGCTAAATGAAGTATTCTCTGTCAATGATATACACAAGCATTTAAGGGTGTTTTTAAAAAAATAGAGACAAAAGATAAGAAAAGCTGATTCTCTTACATTATTAAAAATGGATGAGTTATGCTTATATCCATATCTATATATTTGTGAGTATGTTACTGCTGAAACTATATCTGGATTTTGAGACTGAGAAAGGAAAAAAAAAAAAAAAAAAAAAGCACCCTCTGACTGCTTTCTATCAGAGTTGACCTGACACTAAAGCTAGACCATAGTGTTCCTCCTCAGAACAAAACAGTCTCGCAGATCAACATCAAAACTACCATTCTCTGATCATGCTAGTAAAAGGCAAATTCACTTTCTCTAGACCACACCGGCCTCAAGTCAGAATACAAACAAACTGACAAACCCTACAGATGTATTATTCACAAGTTTCTGTTTCCTCTATGACTAGGAAGTGCCTGCCAAAATGCCACCTTTGTTCCTGTACCTTTAAAAAACCAGAACACCATTTGCCAGGCAAGTTAAGTGTTTGTTAGATGGGAGCCCTTGAAGAACAGAAATTGGAATAAAGCTTTCCTCCTAGTTTTCGGCTCAGTCCCTATATATCTGAGAAAAGTGTGTGTGTGTACACCCATGGGCCATTGGAAAGTGATCAAAACTCGAGTTGCTTTAATTCCCCCAGTACAAGTTAGCCCCAGAAAACAGCATTTATCAAATTTACTCCTCCCACAAAGGAAGCTAGAACATTTCCAAAAAGTAAATAAAAGTTTGAACTCCAAAACACAACCAGAACTATTATTGTACCCTATTAGATAAATTTCCCCCAGATACAGAACGTTCTGGAGCAGCTTTCTCAGTCCTTTCTTGTCTCCAATCTTATTTCCTGGAATAAATGTTCAATCTTCTCAACACACGAATTCCCATCCAGCTGTGCTAGATTAATTTGTTTTCCTAACTGGACTGGATAGGAGAAAATAAGGTGGCTTCCCAAAGTCATGCAGAGTGTTGCAAAACCACAGCTCTTTTTTAAAGAGATGAAAAGTCTCCTTTTGTAATACCCTCCTCCCTTGTTCTGACCAGTATGGATGATCCTCTATAGATGATACATTTTCACTATTGGTGAGTTTTTAAAAAAAAATTAAAAATTCTAAGAAGTGACACTGCATTGCAATGTCAACTGGCAGACCTGGTATTAGGAAGTAAGATGCACTTAAGCACCTCCTCCTTTTAGTAGAGGAAGAGAGAGAGGAAAAAACAACCATAATTGACAGGCAAGGAAGCTGAAGAGGTATGATAGAAATAAATGTTTTTATTGGGAAGGGAATGGGCAAGTTTGGCTTAGAACATGGTGTTTAAGAGTACTGACCCCAGAACGGGGCTGGGCTGCCTGATTTGAAATCCTCTTCTCTCCTGCCATCTGCAAAACCTTCAGTAAGTTAGCTGCTTTCATGGAGCTTATATTCTAGTAAGATTTTTAAATTTTTAATTTAAATTTAATTAAAATTTAAATTTTAATAAAGATTTTTAAAATTTTAGTTCCAGTATAGTTAATATCCTGGAATTATATTAGTTTTAGGAGTACAATATAGTGATTCGACAATTCTGTACGATGCTCAGAGCTCATCATGACAATAGCTCATCATGACAATAACCTCATTCACCTATTTCACCCATTCCCTCACTCACCTCCTCTCTGGCAACCATCAGTTTGTTTCCCATAGTTAAGAGTCTGGTTTTTTGTTTGTTTCCTTTCTGATATTCATTTGTTCTGTTTCTTAAATTCCATATATGAGTGAAATCATATGGTATTTGTCTTTCTCTGACTGATTTCCTTCACTTAGCGTTATAGTCTCTAGCTCCATAAGTGTTGTTGTAAATGGCAAGATTTCATTCTTTTTTTTGCTGAGTGATATTCCCTTGTGTGTGTACCACATTGTTTTTATCCATTCATCTGTGGATGGACACTTGGACTGCTTCCATAATCTGGCTCTTGTAGATAATGCTGCAATAACATAGGGGTGCATATATCTTTTCAAATCAGTGTTTTTGCATTCTTTTGGTAAATATCCAGTAGAATAATAAAGCAGAGCAGTAGAATAAGTGAAGAACAGCATTGAGAAAGTGGATTGTGTTAAGGTAGGGAGGCTGGTTTTCAACAGTAAGAGAACAACCATTAGTCATTGAAAGGGTACTTACTGAAAAGGTAAGTAACATTTGCACTTTAGCACTTCAGAGACAAGAAACAGGGAATATAAAAACAATTAAGGATGCCTGGGTGGCTCAGTCAGTTCCGAGTCTGCCTTCAGCTCAGGTCATGATCTCAGGGTCCCGGGGTGGAGTCCAGCCTGGTCAGGAGGCAGTCTGCTTCTCCCTCTGCCCCTCCCTGCCCCCAATCCTGCTTGTGCGTGCTCTCTCTCTCTCTCTCTCAGAAAATAAACAAATAAATAAATACATATTTTCTAAAAATAAATACATATTTTCTAAAAATAAAAGCAATTAAAGTGGCAGCAGTGCCTACTGTGTTTAAGGAATTTATTATGACTAAAGTGTAGTGAATGAGGGGGGATTGTAGGAGGTGCGGTCAAGGAGACCAGGGACAGCCTGGCCTTGTGTGGTTATTTCAAATACTGTAAGAACATGGGAAGCATTTTAAGGCTTTGACCAGGAAAATATAATGTTCTTCTACCAAAATTAGAAGGGAAGTCTAATTGAGTCATCAACTGATACATAACTTAAAGAATTCTGATGATAGATTACTCTGTGATTCTCAGCATACGTATTCAAAAGGGTTTAAACCATTAAATATCATTGCTAACACATCCTCTTCATCTTTTTATCTCCATCTACCTAATTATATGAACAAAATCTTTTCAACCTGTGCATCACTGGATATAAAAAGATTATATCACCATTCAAAGATATCATTCAATTGCTAGAAATCTCAGTATTTGTCGTCTAAAGAGCAGATCCAAAGAGTAGCAGCTAAACTTCAGGCCAGCACAGACTGTGGGAACTAAACTTTGGGATCTGTTTAAAGTGAATGAAATTAAGGTCTGGCTTGGTGCAAAATCCCACCTAGTCCCTAGTACATGGAAAATGAAATGACTGACAGCTACCATTACTTTCAAAGTCCGCAGAAGCCACAGAAATGGTGTGAATTGGGATTTCAAATGTTATCAGGGAAATCTCCAAATGTCACATTTGATGCGATCTTCTGTGCTACGTGTTCACATGCATGATTTCTCTCAGTACTCACACCAGTCTTTTGTCAAGAGATGGAATCACTAACTGGTCAAATTTGCAGCACGTAACTACCCAGTGAACCATGTATCTATTTCTATGTCTTTATTGTATATATGTATCTTGATTATACATCTATATCTCTTACTTTGATCATATATATATATATCTTATTCATGTGTAATAGTGTTTTATATGTACATATATTTGCAAAAGTTTGTGTGTACATGTGTGTAGGTGTAGCTTTAACTCACATTTCTCACTCACATAAAAATACTCATTTAGTAAGTATTTGGTGAATGACTATTGGTTTGGTTTTACTTAAGGTTTCAGCTTTGAAGTCAGTAGCTGTGAGACAAGTGTGAGTGTCCCAATTTGATGAGACAGACAGCTCTGCCACTGTGATTGTGATTTTTTTTTACATTTAAAAAAATCTGACTTTGTGGGATAAAATTCACAATCAACAACCTTAGGCATAGTCTTATTTCAGGAGATTACAGAAGAATAACAGAAATCCCAAGGAAAGTGTATGAATGTCCCCAGCAATGAAAAAAAAAATGATAGTATGTATCGATATTCTCTATCGTGTTCATCCAATACAGTAGATTTTTCTATGACAAACTGGACTAAAATGGAAAAAAAAAGGATAGTACATTAAAATTGAAGTGAAAATAGGCAGTTTAACTACTAGGAAACTGGTAAAATAATGTTTCAACATATTTCATTGCAAAAATTTAGATTGGAAAAGCTAAGTAGGTTAGAGAATGCCTTGATTGTGTAACCTGATTGTTTAGAGCAGATATTACTGGTCCAACACTTGGCACTTACAGTGTTTGATAAACATTAATCTACTTGAAAACTTTCAGAAGATTAGTTTTGATCTCCAAATGTTTACATGGATTAGGTAGTGCTGTATCTTAAATCAAGTATACAGAGTAAATGTAAGGTGGTATTTGTTGCTGGAGGAAATGAAAAATATGGGAGTGGGAGAAGGAGAGTTAGAAGGGATTGAACAAGAAATCAGAAGATCAAATCGAATCTTCCCCAGACATTATTGACTTTGAGCTAATTACTGACTTGCTATTTTCTCTTTTTTTTTTTTTCTTTTTTAAACTTGAACTGATTTCAAGCCCTATTCAACTACCTTGTGGCTGTATGATTTCAGGCAACTTATGTAACATTCCTGAGCCTATATTTTTTCCATCAGTAAACTTAAGATAAATGTTCCTACTCTATAATATTTTGGTGAAGATTGAATAAATATACCTTATATATGAAAAATATTATGTAACCAATAAAATATTATATGGAAATCCACTTATATTGTTAAAGAATATAATCAGGTATTGCATCCTCTGAAAAGCGTTCTTTGGCTTCAATACTGTTTGAAGGCTCTGAGTATTCCCATATCACCTTCTGCTTACCCTTAGCAGGGCAGATAGAAAATACACATTTGAAATCTGTTCAAATAGACCCCGAAGAAAATAATATGAGGTATAACATGTTTGGGTAATAAAAGCTCATATGTTAGATAGAAGGACAGAATTAAGGTCACTCAAGTTATATTTCTTAATCTTTACAATTGCTTTAATGTTATTTAGAATATATACTTTCAGTACAGGAATGAATATGTTCAAATGTAACTTGGAAGGCACATAATCTCAAGAAAAGTAGAAGCTATTACCAAGAATGTTTAAATCAAAGAGATTTGCAGTCTATATAAATCACTCCATGGAAGAAGGAGTTCAGTTTAGAGACAGGTGGTCATGAATACTTAAATGAGGGCTCTGGTTTGAGAATGAAGATGGGGTGGTGGGCTGGATGAAATAAATATTTAGGAGATAAAGACTTCAGGTCTTGATGATCTAGAAGGAAAGGAAGAAATAAGAATAATGGATGACTCTCAGATTTATATGTATTGGGAAATTATCTAATATTGGCAGAAGTCAAAAATGAGAAAGATAATAAGCCCACTTCGATTAAAAACATGGAAATACGTCAAGAACTGAACGCCAAGGATTGTGTTTTCCTGGAGAGTAAGGCTTGCTTAGATGTAAAACAAAACATAACAAAATTCGGTTTTCAAAGGAAAATAAACTATATTCATGAGGCTCAATTTCTTTATCTATACAGCAGGTATATGATTTAAAAATAAGATTAAAAGAGAGAGAGAGAGAGAAAGAAATCCAGAAAGAAAAGCAAAGCTGGACTGTGAGATATTGTAGTGAAATTGTTTATTCATATGTTAGATTGTTTATTCATATGTAAGATTGCACTTAGATATGCATCTAAGTGGATGCACAGATACATAGATATCTCCATCAGTAGCAACACCAACCGTTACATTTCACTGTGGATTGTTCTATGCTAAGAGTTCTTATGTCTGCACTGCTAGATCTTTAAAATTCATGCATCAGCCCTCTGAAGCCATAAAATCAATTTCTGAATTTGTAGTTTCTCTGTGACAGAGGAGAGAGAGTATCTTGGGCAATGAAGGGCCACGGTTCTGTAATCTCCACAAGAAGAAAAGACTTCCTATGTGTGATCGAACAATGACAATTAAAGATATAATCCTTAAACTCTATAAGGGTTTCCAAAATATTATACAGGTTCATTCCCAAGGTAAAGTTTACTGACACGCATCTAAGCTAGATAATTTTTTTTCCTCCTACAGAACATGAACAGCAGGTCAGTTAAACTTGGAGATTACTTTTGGATATAAATTGTAAAGACAATGCAGGACTGACTTTGTGTGAATATGTCTACATAAAGTTTATTTTGATCTTTTTTTCCTAAGTTGATAAAGATGTTGAGGATTGCTGCTTTATGCTAATATGTCTAAAAGAAAGTAATAAAATTTTAATAGAGGCAAGAGTTTTTTCCCTTTCTGTGGTTTCAGAGGAGTCTTTATCACAACAGGTTGTAAAGTGATACAGAGTTGGGTAGGAATACAGTCTCTCTATCTCTTTTTTTTTTTTTTTAACCAAGTGACTATGAAATTACCTGATCTCTCTGTGACCACCTACTCCTCAAAAAAGAGAGGAATTATAAAAATGCTGGATCCACTTGACTTCTGTGATGAGCACATGAGACAATAAATGGACACTTGCCATAAAAATATAACGATAGCTTCAAATAAGAATGGTGTTTCATATCTTAACATGTTTTTAATGGAAAGTGGCCACATGTCATGGGAGAAAAATGCATTTCAGATAATTAATTTCCAAACCAAACAGGAAAGCTGTTGTTAGCAAACTCTAGCTAGGGGAAAATAAAATTGTATTTTGTAACCTTAAAGTCAAAGTCCTGTATTAACAAAGGGGGCTGTCATTTTCACTTACCAAATGATCTGCAATTCAAATATGAGTTGATTTTGCCTACTTATATTTGTGTCACTCTTACTATTAGCCAATGACTTTTATCCAGTTTGCATATGTTGCTTCTCAGTTATTTTAGTGAGGTGGAGGTTTAAATATATTATTTCCGTTCTGAGAGGATGCTTATTACTTCAATTCCATTAAAAGAAGGAAGTAATAGGTTAGGGCATGTGCTTTCTCTTCATAATAAGGCTTGGAAAAGGCAGGAAGGAGTTTTACATATATACCTAACAGAAGGATGAGATAAAAGAACTATGGTGTCTACAATTCTTATGTCAATAATATACTCTTAAGATGGAAAACTTGAGGTGAACCCTTTGGGCAAGAATTCTTACCCACCAAGGTACCGTTCCATTGAAAGCAATCTTTACTGAACCCCAACTTTGAGTCAAGAACTGGGTTAGCTGTGTTTTCCCCAAGAATAAGTCTTGTTTAGGTGCAGGAAAACCCAATAACTCTATTTTCAGAGGAAAATAAATAAATTACATTGATGAGCTTCAGTTTCTTAACCAAACCAAACCTTGTTAATTATTGTTAACATTTTGCTTGATTTCACTAAAGTTTATGTTCTCTCTCATGAACCTCGCCTGAGGTGAGTGGACTCTGGTCACCGGTTCCAGACCACTTTCAGCCTCTGGTGCGAGTAGAGGAGTTAAAGCCAGGGGAAGATTAGAAATCTTCAAAACGTAGACGCAACACGCGTAATTAATTGTCCCCATTGTCCCGTATTCTTTCTATAATCCGCGTTTACCCGTTAAGAACCCTGCAGTGGCATTACGGGGCCAGGGCGTATTTCTGGACACTGCTCACTCCCGCTACCCACTGACCTGAAATAGGGGGAAAGTTACACATTTCTAATTAGAAAAATATGTGTAAACGCCCTCTCTACAGCCCTAAACTGTGTAATCTGGTGAGGGACCCCTGCTTGTGACTCTAAACATCTGACAGCCTTTCCCCATGAATTTGGGTGAATTTGGCCCCATTTCCTGCTTAGATTTCCACACCACCCCCACCCCGCTTCTCCCCATTCTGGGCAGAAAAAGCCAGAATCAATGGTGTCCCCGGGGCTGGGTGCACTGCTCTTAGGCCTCATGCGGGGCCACCGCCACGTGCCCCTACCCTCTCCCCGCACCTCCTCCTGTGCTGGTGACAAAGCACTCTCCGGGCAGTGGCCCAGGACGGTCCCGGCATCCCGGCAGGGCTTGCCTTCCAGAACAGCCTCTCCAGCGGGGCCTGTCCCTCCATCCATCTGTCCGCCCATCGCAGGAGAGGGCTGGCAGTGGCAGGTGACAGAGCCTGGCGCCATGGAAAGACAAGACTCGGAGGAGGAGGGAGAGAGAAGGCGGAGATTGAAGGAGGACCCCGGCAGGTGACAGCACCAGGTGAGTCCTGGAGTGTGAGTGACCCCAGCCAGGGGGCGCTCTAGTCACCGGGGGGGGGGGCCTGGGTACTGGAACTTTTTAGTTACCGCCCCCCCGCACCCCCCCCCCACGTTAAAGACATGTCTTCACTATTCAGAATTTAAAATACTTTGTGAAAAGTGTAGTCCCATCTGACGAAATTGACCTGAGGGCTCCCAACTCGGGGAACCATGGCTTTCCTTCCAAAGACATGTTTCCCCCAGCCCTAGGGTAATGGACAGGAAAAATTCAGGGAGCAGAGAGACCAAAAATGATGAAAGAGAATCCAGAGATAAAGAAGAAATTGTCATCAAGTGATGTTCTTACACTGGAGCGGTCTCATTCTTAGTGTGCCTTCCCCTCTGACAAGTGTCTGTTATTAGGGTCCAGAGAGAGCAGATTGGCCATTTGGAAATGTGGAAGCAACTAATAAAAGTTCTTGAACCCCCAAATGATGTGTTTTAACATCTTGGGTATATTCATTGGTGAGGGAATACCCCACACTTTCGTGTGGGAGACCTAA